>NC_082684.1:77434328-77768085 GCF_949987515.2 Delphinus delphis | reverse complement strand
GGTTGAGGAAGTTCTCTTCTATTCCTAGTTTGCTAAGAGCTTTTTATCTTTAATGAGTGTTAGATTTTGTCAGGTTCTTTTTGTCTATTGAGATAATGATGTGGTTTCATCCTTTATTTATATAGCTTATTACATTACCTGCTTGAAGATGTAATTGAAGTCTATTATTGTTGAATTGTCTATTTCTCCCTCAATTCTGTCAATTTTTGCTTCACATATTTTGGTCTCTGTTGTTGGGTGCTTTATGTTTATAATAGGTATATCTTCCCCCAAAATTGACTCTTATAATTATAAAACGTTTCCCTTTTTTTTTTCTTCAGTTTTCCCCAAGTGTTTCTTTTCTTTGAAATTGAAGTATAGTTGGTTTACAATATTATATTACTTTCAGGTGTACAGCATAGTGATTCAGTATTTTTGCAGATTACACTTCATTATAAGTTATCACAAGATAATGGCTATATTTCCCTGTGCTATACAATATATCCTTCTTGCTTAGGTGTTTTATACATAATAGTTTGTCTGTTAATCCCATACCCCTATTTTGTCCCTCCCCACTTCCCTCTCCCCTTGGTTAACCACAGGTTTGTTTTCTGTATCTGTGAGTCTGTTTTGCATATACATTCATTTGTATTATCTTTTAGATTCCATATATAAGTGATATCATACAATATTTGTCTTTCTCTCTCTGACTTGTTTCATTCAGCATAATATTCTCAAGGTCCATCCACATTGGTGTAAATGGCAGAAGTTCATTCTTTTTTATGCCTGAGTCCCTGGGCTTTCCAACCCTCTGTAGCAATGCGCTGCCCCATCAAGCTACAGAAATGCCTACAAACCTCTTGTTTCATCCTCATTTCTTATCAGATGAAGAAACAAACACACTTTTCTCTAAACTGGCATGAGTATCTCTAGTAAATGCAAAATATTTCAAAAGAAAAAAATAAAAGAGAGGGAGAGAGAAAAACAAACTCTGCAACTAGACCAGAAATATTGAGGAAAATGAATTCATTCTTCACTGAATCTAGAATTGGGGAGTCATTTCTGATTGGGTTTTTGTTCCCAAACCTTCACCTCATATCCACATGGGATTCTCTTCCTCACTGTCTCTGTGTCCAATAATGTCCCGGAGACTCATTAATAACCACTTCCTGAGCACCTGCCATGGGCCAGAGGACACACTGCAGAGAAATACCTCCTGCCTGTAATTCACTCTTCTCTCATCATGTGCACTTGGCATTTTTATACAATAATGGAATTATCATTACCTCATAACCTGAGTGTTTTCAGGGCTTGTTCGTAAGCCTTTGCTTTAGGCCTAGATCACGATCTTTTCTTAGCATGTGTCCAGACTGATATATAAGCGAATCTGCTGTAAATGAAAGGACAGCTCATTAGAAATCGACCACCGAGGAAAAACCCTGATGTTATTTACACATGGAATCAGTTCCCATTCTGCTGGGGCCACAGATGCAGTTCCACGGGGGCTGGGTCCATTTCCCCCTTCCTCTTCCTAGCCTTGGCCTCTGAAAGGCTCACTGGTGTCCCCCTCTCAAGGAGATGGGAAAATGAAGGGTCATTTTGTCATCTGTGGAGGTTTGTGGTCTCTCTGTGTTGAAAGGATTTAATTATAAGATTTGTTTGGAAAATTATGACAGAGGGAGTCAGATGGACACACATACAGGATGGGAGGAACACAGCAGAGCAAGTGAGGGAGATGATGGGGATGTTGAGACAGAGAGGAAGGATGTTGAGAGATGGGACGCTAGGGGAGAGGCAGATAAACAGAGGAAGGGCACACAGAGGAAGGAGAGAGAGACAGATACAGAGAGCAAGGGAGACATCAACAAATGGGGTGGGGAAGCACACACACAGAACACATGGGGTGCCTGCACACACACAAATATGAAGAGAAAAACACACGCAGAGGTATCACAAAGATGCATGGAGAGAGACAGAAGACAAAGATGTAGATGGGGGAAGAGATCTACTGATGAAGCCCCTTCCAGCCAATGCTTAACCTGTTCCTAGAACGTGTGAGAGTCTAAAAGAGCTATGGGTTAATACATTTATTATTTATAAACGTGTTTCCACTTAAAAAGGAAAAATGATGGCAGACAGCCAAGGGTCATTTCCCTTGATATATGAAATGGCTTTAACATTGAATCAGAAGTCCTCTCCCTTTGCTCTGTTTGTCGGCAAACTACAATTTGTGGTCATCTGTACAGCGACTAGCCCAGGCAGCAGTCCGTGTGCCCAGAGTGGGGCAGGGAGGAGCCAGAACCTAGTGGACACTTGTCAGAGCCCTGCTGGGGACCCACTGCCTGAGCCGCGTCCATATTTGTGGTTTTAGTGGAAACAGCCGCACAGCAGCCCCTGTCACCCTGCCGATAGAAGAGGTCCTGCAGACCTTACACGACTTGATCGCCTACTTCCAGCCCCCGGAGGAGGAGATGCAGCATGAGGACAGGCAGAACAAGCTCCGCTCACTCAAAAACAGACAGAATCTTTTCAAGGAAGAGGTAAGTCCAAAACGTTAGAAATTGAGATTCTCTTTGTGTCCAGAGCTAAAGTACCCCCAATGACTACAATTTAGCCTTGTCTCCATGCATGCACATGTTTAAGAAAGAGACAGAGAACGAGAGAGAGGAAGCTGGAAAGAAAAGGATTCCCTGGAAGCCGCCCTTCCCTGTAGGCACCCCTGAGCACATTAGCAGTGAACATTGTCGTGCTTGTATGTTGGCACGTTCAAACCAGATTAATTTAAAGCCTCAGTGTCACCTATGTATCCAAAATTCATCTTCCATAAATCTCAGCTATGAGCGTATGGCATTGGCTGTGATCACCACATTTTGGAAGGTGTCAGAATTACCCTGGAAACTTGTTGGAAAAATACAGATGCCGAGGTTCCACCACATCAGAAATGCCTGAGGAGCTGGTTTGAGAGATACAGATGCTGCTATGTCTCAAGTCGAACTTGAGCCTCTAAGTCACTTGGGATGGGGCCCGGATATAGGGGAAATGCTAACTTGGGGCTCTAGGGACCCTGGCCCTAGTTCTGGCTCCATCCCTGGCTGTGTGTGTCCTTAGACAAGTCACATGCCTTTTCTGAACTTGGACGTGATGATTTGGCACTAATTTGAAGGCCATGATCATATTCCTGCAGCCCCCCATTCCTGGGGACAGGGCTCGTCCCTTGGGCGTTTCCAAAGTTGATGGCATGGGAAGTAGACCCCGTCCCTACCCAGCTTTCTGATGTGAGCAGACTTTGGCTGGGGGAACATTCTGTGTGCCTTATAGGTCTGCTGAAACTACACTTAACACCTCCCTCCTGCTCTTTAAGAACAGCTGGGCACCGATATTTTTACTGGGTGGCATGGTATTGTAAATTAGCTGAGAAGTAGTTTAAAATCCTCTTTTAGTCTTATTGTCTGTAAATTCCACCTCTTTTCAAGGGGATGGGGAGATGTCTTGTGCATCTAAGAGAAAAATAGGTCCTATATCCAGGGCTGTTTCTGGGTGAGTCAGAATCATTTCACACCTGACACAGGGCAGGCTTCTGTGAGACTCATTCATGCTCCCCCTTCCTCAGTATGTCCTTGGATTGAGTTAAACACGTGGGGAGCAAACCCGTCAGAGGAGACTGCTGATACTCCCCAGATGGATGCTATTTAGGTCTCTGAGGCATAAAAATGCATGTTTTGTTTCGGGGAGGAAACAACAACATCCAAACTGGCACCATGAAGGTCTTTTTGCATATTAGCGTCATCGGCTTTAAAAGGTGAACGATATTGGAGAGGAACGAACAAAAGGGATCCCATGATCTTAATCAAGTATTTTTTCTTTTTGCCCAACTCACCTTCACAGGGAATGTTGGCCCTTGTGTTAAACTGCATTGATCGCTTAAATATCTACAATAGCATAGCGCACTTCACAGGGATTGCCAGGGAGGAGAGTGGGATGGCCTGGAAGGAAATTCTGAACCTCCTCTACAAATTGCTGGGTAAGTACATACCCAGAGCCCTCTCCCTGGGAAGGTGGCCAAGGGTGGTCTGTAGGTATTTCCATGGGACGAGCTAAGGCTGTCATCCAGCCTCATTCTTTGGAAGCTTTTGTTAAATCATTTGATTCTAAGCCAGCCATTCATTCTGTTAACTGGTAGCGTATCGTACTTTCCAAACGGACAGCAAGATGTCAGCGAGTAGAAGCAAATAGCAATCAGTTTTGCCAAAACTACCTGTGAAACCCTTAACAGTCACACTCCCCGAACCTCAATGCTTCATCTTTAAAATGAGGGAGCAAGACAAAAATACGTTTCAGGTACCCTCCAGTTCTAGATCTTTGACACCTGCAGTTTGAGGATGTTTACCCTCGACTGTGTGCCCTTTCACTGTCCACCTGTTGAGCCGTCATGATTCCTGCTGCTTTGGCCTGTTCCTTATTTCATTTTGGTGGAAAGAAAAAGGCAAAGAGTAGGGATGTCCCAGCATCCAGCCTTTCTTTTCACAATTGTGAGTGTATGGTGACCTTCCGGTGCCTGCTGTCACTGATGCCATCACATGGGCCCAGGCTGCCAGGCTGCAGGAGGAAGACAGCATCAGCCTCTGCAAGAAGGTGGCCGCCAGTAATGGCTCAGCCATGGTAACATGGCAGTATTCTAGTACTTCGCTGTGATGTAAATGCCCCGTTGAGAGGAAGCCCATGGAAAGCTGAGCGGGCCAGACGGGAGGCCAGAGGAGTCAGGTTAGACTCATTCTCCATGTCAAGGGTCAGGCAGATTCGATCGCCGCTTTATTTAGTGACCTCATAAAGTCTCTTCCAACTCTAACATTTTGTAGTGATGTGGCTTGAACTCAGTAGTCATTATTACAATAATAGCTAACGTTTGTTGAGTTCTGTATGCCAGGCAGTAGAGTATCTCTTTTTGATCCACAGAGCAACACTGTGAGGTGTAGGTACCAATTTATTGATGAAGAAACAGACGCTCAGAAATGCTCATAACTTATCTGAGGTCACACATGTTGTAAGTGATGGAACTGTTTTGAGCCCAGACAGCCTGACCCCAGAGCCTCGAGGTTAATCCCTCGCTAGGGCCAACCCGAAAAGTGGGGTAGGAGCTCAGACTGAATTCTGCCCTCCAGTGACCGTGGAGGTACAAAGCAGAGGTCCTGAGGAAGACATTTCTTTATCCAAGTACCTTACAAACATCTGTCAAACCCGCAGTCTTTGAAAGCCAACAGCATGAAGAACGGGCTACTTGGGGGCCAGTCAACTTACATGGACTTATTCCAGAGTTGCATCTACAGTACAGGCCTATGGAGGGAAGTTTACTTGGTCTAGATAGGTGGAAATCTAATGACAGCATATTCTCTCTCTCCCTTTACAGTATCACCTACCAGTGGTCCTCAGATAATGAACAAGCACCAGAATCAGCTGGAGGGCTGGTTAAAACACAGATGTTGGGCCCCATCCCCAGAGTTTCTGGTTCAGTAGATCTGGCCAGAGAAATTGTGGCCAGTGAAATTGTGTTTTTAACAAGTTCTCAGGTGATACTGACATTCCTCTCCAGGGATACACTTTGGGAACCACTGTCATGTACTGATGTGTTTTAGATATTTTAGAGTTTCATGTTTTGTTATGACTTGCCTATTAGTTTAACCAGCCTTTTCAGTTGTGTTCATTTGCATGCCTTCCTTTAGCACTGAAGAATAGCAGGTCTCTAGCTCGATTTAAGAAAACATTAGAGGAAATTGAATTCTTAAGCCAGTAACCAAGCAGATATTATTTTCTTGCTTATCACCATCTGAAGTGATTTTATTAATTTGTGTGTATATTGTCTCTCTCTCCTGTTTCACGAAGGCAGGGAATCCGTTGTCGCATTCCCACTGCTTTATTCCCAGCAAGTAGACAGACGCCTGGTACACAGTAGAATCTCTGAAAATATTTGAGTGAATGGTAGATATTTTACTCTCCAAAATGTAGAAACAGGATTGTATCAAAGGGCTTGGGAGGGGAAGAGTGTTACTCTATGCTTTTTAGTTGCTAAGCAGGTGGAGTATTGAACAGCACCCCAGGTTCTCAGGCCCATCACTGTGCCCTTTAACCTGCATGATCAAATGTGTTCTTGTTCACAGCTGCTCTCATTCGTGGAAACAGAAACAATTGCGCTCAATTCTCCAATAACCTTGATTGGCTAATCAGCAAATTGGACAGACTAGAATCTTCCTCAGGTAAGATGTGATAGGAAACATAACTGGAGAAGGTGGGGTTTTTCAATTTCTGTTAAAAAAAAGAAAACAAAGTTGAATCTCTGAACAATTCTTTTTTCCACTGGATTGCAAGCAATCCTCAATAATTACTTCAACGAAAAGAAATATAAAGTCCTAAATTTTCCTGGGACTCTTATAACTTTATTGAACAACTTGAACCCATGCTTCAAATATCTTTCCTTTTCTGCTTCATTTTTCACTGTTTGCCTTCATCTCCACCCTCTGGGTTCTTGACTCGCGCTCTGCCCACCCCAGGGTGCTGGTCCCCTTCTAAATGCTACTTGGACTGTTATTCTCTGGGTTTCTAAACCCTGTCTGGACGTAGTGCTCTCAACTCTTTGGTTAGAAGCAGGTCTGAAGGATGACCAAGAACTTAGAGGAAATGATAAATCCTCATACCCCCTGAATCACCCTTAACATCCTATCTGGAGCCCTTCGTGGTGACTCCCAGAGAATTTGAGTGAAGAAGAGTGGTCATCGTTGGTAAGTGACCATGCCCTGAGGCTCTGCAGTTTGCTTCCTCAGAGATGAGAGAACGTGAAAGGTGTGCGCCCCCATCTGGGAAGCTAAAAGGTTTTTAATGCTCTTTTCATCGTCTAGAGATGGCAGGAGCTTGGACAGGCCAAGGCAAGGCTCCTCCAGGACCATCCACCTACATATGTCTTCTTCCAAAACCTCTGTTTTCTTCAGTGCCTCCACCCATGGGCCAGACTACATTTTAGGGTAATTTATGAAAACTTGAAAGAAACAGAATCAAGAGGAATCTTCTCAATAGAACCAATAAAGATATTGGCCAACTACTTCCCATGCATTTCCACTCCGGTGTTAACCCTGTAGGTGCTAGGCTGCAAGGGCACCTGTTAGTTTTTCTTCAACCTTCACTTAATACAGAAAACCATCCAGTGGGCCCAGGAAAGGGCACAAAGCCAAATAGCCTTTATTTGTGAGCTTATAGTTTACTGACATACCAGTGCATCTAAAATAAAATTCTGGGATGATTCCTAGAAAAATTCTTATTCAAGGAACCCTCAGACTATTTTCTAAATTACTTGAATGGCCTTTAGAATTTATAGTAAACTAAGTATCCCATTTTCTATCTGTTTTTAAATTAAGTAGTGTTTGGTTTGATCAAATTAAGAATTCTCTTTTAAAGCTGCTTCTCCACACAGAAGGATCCTGGTTTTGTCCAGGAAGAGGGAGATGGGGTTAGTGATGAATAAACTCACTTCTGAATTACAGACTGGTTGACCTCAGGGGCTCCTGAAGTGAGCCATCCGAGGTGGCTGCATTTTTCTTCTGGCTGGAAGTATTTAATAGATTCAAAGAAATGATGATACTCTGTTCACTCAGGATGGTCCTTTCACCCTCAGGTTTCTAATTATAGTCAGCTCTGCAGGTTATTTAATGTCCAAATGGTTTTTGTGGTATTCGCGTAGGTATCTTGGAAGTTTTGCACTGCATCCTGATTGAAAGCCCAGAAGCCTTAAACCTGATAGCGGAAGGCCACATCAAGTCAATCATCTCCCTGTTGGATAAGCACGGGCGAAATCACAAGGTGGGTATAGAAGGAACCCCAAACGGTGATTAACTTTACCTGGCTTTTCCCTTTCTGCCGCTTAATAAGCGTTCTGTGTTACTGAGAGGATGTTGGCTTTGATTTAAAATAATAATAATGATACTACCTTTGGAAACTGAGGTCCTGAAGGACCCTTCCTCCCTAGGAGCACACTCCGAGCCAGTCACGCTGGGTCTTGGGTGGTCCCCTCAGTTTCCACCAGCTTCCCGAGCCTGGCTCATCATTACCCCTTAACCCACAGCTGGCTGTGTGTGGGGTACTCAAGCCCATACAAGGCCAGCTGCAGGATTCGCGCCCACCCTCGGGTCCAAGAGCCTTAGTAGTGAAACAGCTAATACCAAGCTTTGTAAAGAAGCTGTAGAAAAATCAGATTTAGAATAATGTAGAAAGTCTTGGCAACATGGCATGTTCTTAAATGAAATCAGACTTGCCGTGAGTCAAACCAGGTGAAGTAAGTGGATCTGCGTGAACAAGCCGGAGGGGGCGAGCTGTGGGGCTCTCCCTCTGATACAAAACAGGTGTGTGACCTTGCGCCCCAGTCATTTCAGCCGTAAAACGGAGCCATCGCCAGCTCACTTATGAAGGTGGAATGCTATATCAAGTATTTCTGAGGTCTCTTAAAGTTCTAACATCTCCATTGTTATGACATTATATCTCTAAGCCACAATGATCTCGGGAAAGTCTATTAAAATATGTCTTATCCTGACCCTTCGACATCTGCCCCATATATGGGGGTTGCCGTGATGACTTGTTAGCGAGCAGGCAGGTACTCCGAGGCTGAGGGGGTGCATTTCAAGAGCAGATGGCATAATTGGATGTGAGGGATGGCCGCTGGGCTCATGTGGAGAGGAGAGAACCCAGCGTGGTCACTGGCCCTCTCTGCTCGCCATCAGATGGGGGCGCTGCACATCGGAGACGTGTCTCAGGTGGTCCAGGAGAACAAGACTCCGTAGCCCTGCTTGGATGACATGTATCGTCCTTAGGAAACAACAAAAAAGAGCTGTGGTCCTTAGCATCTGTGAAATTGCCTGGCAGAGAACAAAAAGAAATATCTGGGGGCTGTCATTGCTTTCCCAAATGTGGTAAATCAAAAGCAGGCATGAGGCCCCTGCTTCAGCCCAGCTTCGCTACGTTCCAACATGTTCCTTCCTGTCTGCAAAGTGTAATGAGGGTAATTGATGAGCACCCGAGTAACCTGTGGCCTGAGCCACGAGCTATGGGCACATGTCAAGAGGAGCCCTCAGACAGGAAAGCTGCCCTCGTTTCGTCGCTCCCAGGGCTGCTTTACGATCAGAACACACTTAGTAAATAACCAGCTTTGCGATGGCTTCTTTCAGCTTTTCCAGAAACCATCAAAACTACATCTGTCTTCAAAACTTAGTTCAGATGCCACCCCCTCCATGAACCTTTTTCTGAATCCCAGTTGGATATGATCTCCTCTCCTCAATCCTTGTACAACTGTGCACACTGTTACATGGTGTTTTCACTCTGCCTTTCCTTATATTACATGTATACTTCTCTCAGAGATTCAGTTCCTTTACAGCAGGGACCTTGTAAACCCCATAGTGCCCAGCTCATACGTTATACACGACAAGCATTTAATCCATGTTTGTTGAAGGTGTAATGAATGAATTAGAGGAGTGATGCGTAGAGCCAGAATCTACTCCTGTCTCACCTTGAATGATTGGCTGGTAGCTCACATATACGTACAAGTCTCATCTCATCCCACAGATGGCTATTAGTAGTAAGAAACACACTTACTATGTTGGTAGCACCAATGTTATTGGGTAAAAAGAACAATTACTGAAAATTATAACAGTTACCCTCTAATTCTTCCATGGAGTAAGCATGTAATAATAAAAGCAAACTATACCCTTTTCACTTGTCCCCCCACAACCTACCTTACTCCAAACCTGCTCAGTGTTATCACAGATTAATATGTTTTATTATCTTCTTTGTTTCACAAGGATTTGGAGCCACTGTGAGAAACATACATGGTAAAGTAGTAATATCATTGGTCCTGAGAAGGTATAAATCAGACTTGAAAAGTTAACCTGGGGTGGGGATTTGGGGCAGGAGGGGGCGGTGCAGAAGAGAGCACAGGGAAGCAAACCATTAACTCCCACAGACCTGCTACAGTAGCTCCGTAAAATCACCTCCGAGTTCCCAGGCAGCCAATGTAGACGCGTTCCCAACCACCCAGTTCGCGCATCCACAGCGAGGACAGAATCTGTTCCTCAGGGGCAGCAAAGCACTCATTTCTCAAATATACAACCTGACCAAAAATTCACAGAATTAAGTACATTTTGCATTTTTTTAAATTGTTTTTATAGATAAGTCTGAGGACAAAACTGCAACAGCCAAATGATATGTCCATGGATGTACAATACCTAGTTCTTACCTTTAAAGCAGAATTCCCCCAGGAGC
This sequence comes from Delphinus delphis, assembly GCF_949987515.2. NCBI lineage: Eukaryota > Metazoa > Chordata > Mammalia > Artiodactyla > Delphinidae > Delphinus > Delphinus delphis. Next base: position 77,757,816 of record NC_082684.1, on the reverse strand, counting down.
CTGTGTCTGGGGTAGTGACTAATGGAGATTAAAAGCACAAGAGAGGATCTTAGATGAAATGTGGTGTCTTTGATGAAAATGAGTACAACTAAGTAGCAAATGAATCCACAAAGTGGGCCAGGGAAATTCTCAAGTTGGGCCAGTGTACAGATTAGAGGAGCCTGATGCCTAAGACAGACAACCCCAAATTCTCACAGTGAAGTCATTGTCTGAGGCCGGCCAGTGGGAGGGCTCCGTGCTGTGTGGTCATTCAGAAACACAGGCTCCTTCTGTGTAGCGGCCCCACTGTCCCCCAGGACAGGACTTCACAGACTGTCATGTGCTTATGAATCTCTTGGGAATCGTGATAAAATGAAGGCTCTGATCTGGTAAGTCCGGGGGTAGGTCTGAGCATCTGTACTTCTGGCAAGCTCCTAGGTGAGGCCAGCGCTGCTGGATCCCAATAAGGAGACCCCTGGGATTTGTAATTTGATCTCCACATCCAGCTGGAAAGAGAGAGGGAGGGTAGGGGCTAGGCCTGAAAGCAGTGTACATCACATCCACCACTTTCCACTGGGCAGAACTCAGTCACATGACCCCACAGAACTGCAAGGAAGGCTGGGAAATGTAGCCTCTCTGCTCAGGACAAGAAGGCAGAGTCTGGTGACCACCGGGCAGTACCTGCCACAGCCAGCCACTCATCCCAGAGGTCACTGGGATGCTCCCTCTCTGTCAGAAAGTACAGATGACCTCTAGCACTGTGTGCATGTCCCCCACGTGGACTGGCCCATCTATACTCCCTTCACTTTTTTAAAAATTTTATTGGAGTATAGTTGATTAACAATGTTGTGTTAGTTTCAGGTGTACAGAAAGTGATTCAGTTGCACGTATACACATATTCATTCTTTTTCAGTTTCTTTTCCCATGTAGGTTATTACAGTATATTGGATGGAGTTCCCTGTGCTGTGCAGTAGGTCCTTGTTGGTTATCTATTTTTTATATAGTAGTGTGTAGGTGTTAATCTCAAGCTCCTAATTTATCCCCTTCTCCGCGTTTCCCCTTTGGTAACCATAAATTTGTGTTTGAAATCTGTGAGTCTGCTTCTGTCTTGTAAATAAGTTCATTTATATCATTTTTAAAAAAACAGTTTTCACATATGAGTCATATCATATGATATTTGTCTTTCTCTGTCTGACTTACTTCACTTAGTATGTCATCTCTGTGTCCATCCATGTTGCTGCAAATGACATTATTTCATTCTTTTTTATGGCTGAGTAATATTCCATTGTATATATGTATCACATCTTCTTATCCATCCCTCTGTCGATGCACATTTAGGTTGCTTCCATGTCCTGGCTATTGTAAACAACACTGCAGTGGACATTGGGGTGCATGTATCTTTTTGAATTATGGTTTTCTGCAGGTATATGCCCAGGAGCGGAATTGCCGGCACCCTTCACTTTTAAAAGAACCCATTTAAACTTTTTCAGAAAAGGGAGTTTGCCCCTATTTCCCATTTTACCCAAAGAAATGCCTTCTAAAACAAAGCCTGAACGATGTCAGCACATTTATGGCATCATTTATTTGTAGGCGACATACTACTCCCTTAGTCTGTGTGCTTTTCACCGAGGCTTTTTTCTTCTCACTGTTCCTATTGTATGTGGATTAAGCTCTGCTTTTCTTCCGGCTGTGACAGCAAGGCTCCTACAGCTGTCACTCCAAGGCAAAACAGATGAAAATGTGTGATAGGCTGGATGATAAGTATTTAATTTCCTGGCCATCTATGGCTCTTTTCTTAGAGTGGGAAATTATCCTCTGGATTTCCAGTGCCACAGTCAATATGTTTCACGGAGTGGTAATGGTGAGAATCCTCCGTAAAACTGCCTTTGGGGCTCTTTTCTGCTTGTCCCGTAATTGTACTTTGTATTTATCTGGAATGAAATTGACATGCAGGGAGTCAGGTAGAAAATTAGTTTGTGAGAATTACGGATACAAATGCCATCAACAACCTGAAGCCATCCAACCCCACCAAGCATTGAGTCTTCGGTGGTCACTTTGTGAGACTGAACTGCGGCTGCCCCCTCCCTGTCAGCCCAGCCTGCCACAGTCCTGGCCGTTACTTAGCCCCTGCTGTTTGCACAGTCCTCCCCGTAGCGGGGAGAGGGAGGAGAGTGCCTGGCCCAGCAGCTTGCTCTGCCACGATAGGAACACAAAATCTGTATGAATCAGGCCGCAGCACTAGAAGGCGGGGCAGACAGGCCAGCACGTGGCGGAAGCGGCCAGAGGCTGTTCCCACTTCCCAGGTGGCTGGAGAACGATGTGGATTAGGGACAGTGCATGATGACGGGTCTGGTAGATTCAGGGGCCGCCTGGTTTGCTTGCTCTTGTGGTTTGCTCTCACTCTAAGGGGGAGAAATGGTAGGTGAAATGTTTCTGAATCGGGATTTCTAGGAATATAAGGGTATCTTAGTGAACTTTGATAATATCACAGCAAGAGACCCAAGACTCGGAATCTGCCCTGCTCTCCTCTCTACCCCACCCACGTGAGTCCCAAGCCTGCTCTGAGCAAGGGACCGTAGCCAAATGGGAATCGCAGTGTGTTTCAGGAAGCACTGTATGAATGCCTACTGATCTTCTGCAGAGGGCCCCCAGGGCCAGGCAGGAGCACAAGTGTCAGCTTGAGGCCCACAGAGGGCCTTCTAGCACCTACCCTGAGAGGAAGTTGTGCCTGGGTTTTGTGCCCTAGATGACTCACCTCTCCCTAGTCCTGGCCCCGGCTGGGATATTAACGTAGACAGGCTGTCTTCAGAGCTCAGACTCTTACCCACTTTAACAGAACAGTGAGCACAGGTGCCATGCCTAGTTTGGAGGGATGGGGCACAAGACTAGGGCAGAGCAGTTAGAAAGAAGCCCAGCCTCATTTTCCCGAGGGGCAGCAGGCTCCCGGGCATCCCTCACTCATGCCTGGTGAGACAGGTGCAGCTTTCTTGACTCTAAACAGGTCCTCGCACCTGTCACCTGGCCCCCACCTTCACGAGACCTGCTTCCTTCACGTGCTGTGGCCATCAGGTCCTGCCTGCTGTGCCCTCCCAGGGGTCCTAAGGTCTGGCGGCGTGTGTCCTGCTGCAGGTTCTGGATGTGCTGTGTTCCCTCTGTCTCTGCAATGGGGTCGCAGTGAGAGCCAACCAGAATCTGATCTGTGACAACTTGCTGCCCCAGAGAAACCTGCTCCTGCAGACGCGGCTCATTAACGATGTGACAAGGTAAGGCCACCACCGTCATTCCAAATGCCCATCTTGTCCCCAGAAAGGAAAGGAAGAGGGCTGATCTCAACTCCAAAGCCACCTGCCCATCATTTCTGTGCTGATGCAGCCGCGTAAGACGAGACCAGGCAAATGTGTACTTTTTCAGGGCCTTGTACTCCAATCCCTTCAGCTGAGTTTGTCAAACTTCTCCTGTAAAGCAGCCAAAGGTAGAGTAAATATACCATCTGAGAGCTAAAGAATTTGGCCTTGAGAGAGGGGTCTACCATGTTTTATATTAAACATTAATGCATCTCTTACACCTTCTTCCTAACGTATTTATTTTTATTTTGCTGTACCAACACTTTTTTCTAAAAATCTTTTAATAGAGTGGATGTCCCATGTTGAGACCATGATTTCTTGTGTCCTCTGGCACGTGGCCGTTTACCCCAGGGCCATCTGTGAAGGCCAGGATGAAGTTCACGGGCCCATGCAGAACCCTGGTCTACTGGTCCATACATGCGGCCACATAGGAGTCATGAACTCACTGGGCCTGGACTAGGGACCAACTTCAGCAACTTTCCACCTAGACCCGCTCTCTACCCTGCAATGTGAGAAAAGAACCTCCCCTCAGAAGTGTAGAGCAGGCTCTGGTCTGCAGGCATCACACAGACTTTCTGCTGGGTACCAGTCTCGTTTTTCCCCTGTGAACCCGAAACTGACATAGCCCCAGCCCAGGCCAGTGGACCTCTAAGAGTAGGATTCCAACCAGGACAACTCCAAGTAGTTTGTGCCAAGCTTTTTAACCATTTCTGCTGGATACATTCAAACCTCTATCCCTTGACAAAGTTGCCTAATAGTCATGTCTCCACACACCCCCTCCACCTTTTTTGTCATCAAGCTTGAATTTTTTTTTAGCTTTAGTGAGGTGTAATTGACAAACAGAAGTGTAAGATATTTAAAATATACGATGTGATCGTTTGGTACACATATACATTGTGAAAGGATTCTCCCCATCGAGTTAATTAACACATCCAAGCACCTCACACATTTACCATTCTTTTTTTAATGAGAACGTGTGAGTTCTACTCTCTTAGTGAATTTCAGCTATACAATACAGTGTTATCAACTATAGTCACCATGTTAAATCCTCAGACTTTATTCATCTTATAAGTGAACGTTGCGCCCTTTTACCAATCTCTCCCTATCCCCCCAACCCTACCCTTGCTCTCTGGAAACCACTTTTCTGCTCTTTCTAGGAGTTGGACTTTTTCTTTTGTTTTTTCTTTTTTTTTTTTTTAAGATTCCACAGGTAATTGATACCATGCAGTATTTCTCTTTCTCTGTCTGGATTATTTCTAATAGTGACTTCTTAATGCTTTCAAGAGGCCATTGTTATTAATAAGGCCTAGGGGGAAAAGCTGATGCTATGAAAATGGTTTGGGGGTCCTTAAACCAATTTACCAGAAGATGGAACTTGAGTGAGTCAGTTCTTTCACTTAGAGAAGGAAACAAGGGTCTGTAATCATGCAACTCTGTATGATGTTTTCATCATCTTTACCTGTGGATGGCACTCAGTAAATGTTGGTTGCCTTGAATAGAATATTTGAAGAGATATCCTTTATATTTTATAAGGGAATTACTGTTGTCCTGACACCTCCCACTAAGAACTTGATCCAGTGTTGGAGGCTCGAAGCTTTTTGTACTTTAGAACAAGATAAAAATCACAAAATTGCTCTTGCCCTTGGTTTACTTGGGCCGATGCCTCCTATGGTCTCGTTCAATTTGCTTTTTTACTTCTTAAGAGTCTGTAGATGCCACCTGTCCCATGTTTAATTTCAGTGTTCGGCCAAACATCTTCCTGGGAGTCGCTGAGGGCTCAGCACAGTACAAGAAGTGGTACTTCGAACTAATCATCGACCAGGTGGACCCCTTCCTCACAGCAGAGCCCACACACCTGCGGGTGGGCTGGGCCTCTTCCTCAGGCTATGCCCCATACCCCGGAGGCGGAGAAGGATGGGGGGGCAACGGTGTTGGTGATGACCTGTACTCCTATGGCTTTGATGGACTTCACCTTTGGTCAGGTGAGCACCTTGCCAAAGCTTTGGCCCCTTATCTCTTCCTGAGGATGACTGATGCTCAAATTGTTCAAACTGAGATGGTCACTTCTTGTTGAAATGATATAGACTCAAGTCTCAACTAATTAGGTGGTTAAGCAGGAAGAGCATCACATCTGAAATGAGACTGTCCTGCATTTAAACCATGAGTCTGGTACTTCAGCTGCATGGTCTAGTACAGATTACTTAACTTTTCTCAAGCTCAGTGTCTGCTTCTGTACAATCCTAATTGCATAGACTTGTCAAGATTATATGCGTAAACAGGGAAGGAGAAAAAGACTGAGCATTTACTTACTGGGCAGTAGGCTACATATCTTTTGTACATTTTTTCTCTCATTTCATTCTTACGGTGACTCCCTAAGGTGGATAATATTGATCTCATGTTACAGACATGGAAACTGAGTACAAAGATGTTTAATTAACTTACTCCCAATCACGCTGGGACGGATCCACATCTGACTACAAGTCCGTCATTCTGTCGATGCAACATATTGCTTCATGATACACTTTGTAAGGTGTCTGGGTCTGTGCCTGACACACAGTAGATGCTAATCTCTTAAAGGAATTCAAAGCTTCCTTTTTTTATATAGACATTGATGCTTTCCCCAAAGCATGTCCATGGCCTGTGCCTGTGGACGAATGGGTTGGCTTCTGCCTGGGTGAAAATGGAAAACTAACCCTCAGGCTTTCACCCACAGCAGAAGCTCTACTCCTCCCATCTGTTGTCCACAGTGTGTCTTACTGTACCTTTTGTAAAACTGCAACTGGAGACACTGTGTCCCTTATAGAAATTCCTTAGGTAAGCGTTGTGCTGCATGCGTCTTACATAAGGAACCAGGACACACATTTCTCCTTAAATCCAGTACCAGGGAAAAGTTTGTCTCCACAGGACAAAACTATGTATTTTCTTTTGTATCTGAGAACTACATTATCCATCATGTTTTCCTTCTTCCCTTAGCTTCCAGCTAAAACCAGTAGCTCAGGTCCTGGTCACATGTTTCTTATCGTTGGTCTTTACTTTCAATTGATCAGTATGGGTTTTTTTTGTAATTTTGTGCTGTTTTATATTCAGTATAAACATTTTTTAACTTTTAGGAATGGTGTAAACGTATGTATTTAGGTACTTCTTTATCTGGGATCATTTATGGGAAGAAATCGTCTGTGTCTGTTTTTGTGTGGCCCAGGAGACAGTGTGGTACAGACAAAAGTGGGTACAAAAGGGCAGGATGATGGGTTAGAGGGAAATGGCAGTCTTGTTCTCATATCCTCCCAGCTTAACCTTCCCTGGTTCCATTTTCATGGGGGGTGGGGATGGATCTTCTCCTCTTGGTTCTCAGAGCCCCGTCGTAGAGACACTGTTTCCGTGGTGAGAGCCACTGTTTCCGTGGTGATACGGTCATAGTAGCCTTTAGCCTAGATTATCATCAGATGGCATAAGGCTCTCAGGAAGTTGTCTCCGGGGAAGTGATTTGAAAAGAAGGAGTCCTTATGCTCACACACATCTACAGCTCCTGAGTTTGATAAAATTGAATCTGTGGGGGAACGAGTGGGATTGAGGTGAGAAAATCATTACCTCCTGCCTGCTGGTTGCCACTCAGCTCCTGCCCTGTCCTCACTACGAGCCAAGCGTATTCTCTGGATCCCAGGCTGCACCTAACAAGAACTCTGGATTGGTTAAGGAAATACGAAGTCACCAAGACCCTTGGATGAAGCAAAATGGCCCCTAGTTTCGAAGACAAACTAACCATTCTCAAAGGAAAACACTTACCCCATCTTTTCTAGATTTTGCAGCCCTCTGTGCCCCTCCATGGCATATCCCTTTGTAAAGTCTGCAGAATAAATACATCAGTGAGTCAGGAGACAGACGACCCACTCGTTGTACATCCAGAAAGGGCTGCTGTCAGTGCATTTCAGGACGTGGACATCCATCCAGTTGTATATTGTTCCAGGAGTGGACGGTGCCCAGGAGTGTACAGTGTTCCCTTCTTTCCTCTTGTCCGCTCAAGACCAGGAAGCCAGATGTGCTGAGCCCACATGGTCATTACTAGCAAGGGCTCATCTGATTGGAAATACAGGGGAAGGGGGCTTGGGATTCAGTTTTTCAAAAGCTGACTGTGGCTCTCTGAACATTATTCACATAGTAATATAACTCCGTATAGGTGCATTGGGGGGACTTCACCCCTCAGCCTTCAGCATCTGGTGAGATGTAGAGAAACCAGCATCTACAAAATTGGCACCTTTCATGCTCACTAAAACACAAAGCTTCCTTGGGTTTGGGCATCATTCTGAATTCTCCAAGCAGCACACAGGGAACATATATCTAGCAGAAGGCACTACAGATGGATATGTCATCGTGTGCTCCAGCAGAAGAAATAAGGTTTCTGTTAATGGCTTCTACCAGGACAGCAGTGAATTCCGGACTATCTGATGAAAGGGTAATTGTCTGATGTAGAAATGAAGTGAAGTGACGCTTTAACTTACTACAGGAGGGAATGGAGGGTGGCTAGGGAGAGAGAGTGGAAACTGGTCTGACAATTTTTCTTCTTTTCCTTGAGATGTAAATGCCCGGGTCCATTACCTTTATTTTTTTTTTTTATTCGAGTAGAGTTGATTTACAGTGTTGTGTTAGTTTCAGGTGTACAGCAAGGTGAATCAATTGTATGTATACATATATCCACTCTTTTTTTTTTAAGATTCTTTTTCCATATAGACCATTACAGAGTATTGAGTAGAGTTCCCTGTGCTATACAGAAGGTCCTTATTAGTTATCTATTTTATGTATAGTAGTGTGTATATGTCAATCCCAATCTCCCAATTTATTCCTCCCCCCCTTATCCCCTGGTAACCATAAATTTGTTTTCTACATCTGTGACTCTACTTCTGTTTTGTAAATAAGTTCATTTATACCCATTTTTGTAGATTCCACATATAAGTGTTATCATACGATATTTGTCTCTCTCTGTCTGACTTACTTCACTCAGTATGACAGTCTCTAGAAATGGGAGAAAATATTTGCAAACAAAGCAACAGACAAGGGGTTAATCTCCAAAGTATACAAAAAACTCATGCAGCTCAATATCAAAAGAAACAAACAACCCAATCAAAACATGGGTGGAAGATCTAAATAGACATTTCTCCAAAGAAGGCATACAGGTGGCCAAAAAGCACATGAAAAAATGTTCAACATCACTAATTATTAGAGAAATGCAAGTCAAAATTACAATGAGGTATCACCTCACGTGGGTCAGAATGGCCATCATGAAAAAATCTACAAACAATAAATGCTGGAGAGGGTGTGGAGAGAAGGGAACCCACCTGCACTGTTGGTGGGAATGTAAATTGATACAGCCACTGTGGAGAACAGTATGGAGGTTCCTTAAAAAACTAAAAATAGAACTACCATATGACCCAGCAATCCCACTCCTGGGCGTATACTCGGAGAAAACCATAATTGGAACAGATACATGCACCCCAGTGTTCACTGAAGCACTATTTACAATAGCCAGGACATGGAAGGAACCTAAATGTCCATCAACAGGAATGGATAAAGAAGGTGTGGTACATATATACAATGGAATATTACTCAGCCATTAAAAAGAACAAAATAATGCCATTTGCAGGCACATGGATGGTCCGTTACCTTTAAACTTATCTATGTGCACAAATTAAGCCACTGCCTTGAACTGGTCATTAACTACTTATTAAAGCACAGAGGATGTTGCCGAAGTTGGAAAGAATGGCAGAGCCCTTAACACTTTGTCAGTAGAGAAGTTCAAGAAGGAACAGCATGGCTTTGGAGGTATGCCTGGGTTTGAATCCCAGCTCTTCACTTATTTGGGTTTTTTAACCAGGCAAAAAGACTTGGTTTCAGAGACTTGGTTTCCTCAGACGAAATGAAGATGATACAAGGCTCTTAGGAAATTTAAATGAAACGAGGGATGTGGATTTTTTGACACACACTAGATGCAAAGTAAATATGATTTCCCTTCCTTCAGTGTCTATGAAGTCAACCGTCATCATAAGGACCAAGTCCAGAGTTTCTCACTCGAGATCATGAGATTAGCCCCATCCTGAGGGGGAAAAGATCCCAGGTTCCATGCTGAATGGGAAAGGAAGTTTTAAAGTGACATCCTGGGAATATGAATGAGCTTTTTCTCTGGGTAGGGGGAGGGCAGCCTTAATCGGTCTTTTTAGCCACCAGAGCCTATGAAGTCACTTTCAAGCACAGCTGTACAAACATCCCCCATCTCAGCCCTGCCCAGCCCTCCCTACAGACTCCTGAGTCAGCCCAGCCACTGTGATTCTCCTTTCGGAGGAATGGCTCTTTTCTTATCATTTTCTCCCTCCTGATGTAGCCTTTACATACGTAGCCTCTCAGAACTGCAGTCGGGGGTGAATTTGGCTCAAGGCAGCCTATATAGTACGTCACTGGTTAGGGAGCAATTTCACAGGAGGAAATCACACCTACCCTTCCCTTTTTGCAACATTTTCCCTTGCAGAATTGGAATAAGCAAAGGAATTCACCTTCCCAAGAGATAAGTGATACAGAAAGTAAATGAATGGAATGAAATTGTATTTCCTGATTTCTTAGAACTTCTGACTCATGAGGAAAAATTAGCTCTACAGTCAAACTTGGATGAGAGGGTCTTTACGTATCTCCCTACTAAGATGAGCTCCAGGGTATCGGTTCATCTATCAAAACACACCCTACTGTGACTTGGACTTTTCCAACCCTAACGCTGTGTGGAGAGGGGTCAAGGAGTAGCCGTAGGACACCAGCATTTTTATGTATTTGGATCTTCTCGCTTTCCAATTGCCTGAATATTTGTGTTTACGTTATAATGCCAAACTCTGCGGTGCGTGGGGCGATGGAAATGCTGAGCGACAGTGTTTCCAATTGTCTACATTACTCATCAGGAGAGATGAAATCCCTCAGTATTACACCCTTGGGTTCATTAGAAGATGTACGGCATATGATAAAGTGGCTTTGCCCTTTATCTTAAAAACGCTAGGCTTGGAACAGCCTTTCCAAGCTTCCTGGCACCTTCAGGTGGTCCTGAGCCTCTAAGTCAGGGGAGGTTTCTTCAGACTAGCAGAAGAAGCTAGTAGCAGAGGCCACAAGACTTCCCAGACTGTCTCAGTAGGTGGTCCGATGATTACTCAGAGTTCCTAATACCTGGAAAAGCAGTTGAGGCGATTTAGAAAAACTGTGACATGTTTACTTTTCCTTTCTACAGCATCACGTTTCTATTGGTTGTGCTAAAAGTGTCAAATATATCGTACATGTATTTGAAAGTGACAGTTTTTGAGCACAGTCTTTCAATAAAGGGATTTATTGGTTTGAGTAACTCAATTTTCAAATCACTTTCCTAGACTCAGCCCTCAATGCTATGATTCTCCATATTGTTATTTTTACCCAATATTATAAAGGACATACTATCCCTACAATGTTCGGGTAAGCTTATCTGCTGTTAGCCTAGTAATTAACAAGTCTGGAGTTATAAAAGCAATAGTAATAGCATTTATTGTGGTTTGCAATGTGTCAGGCTCTTCCAGTTACTCTCTATGGAATAGTTTATTGAAAACTCACAATAGGGCTTCCCTGGTGGCGCAGTGGTTGAGAGCCCGCCTGACGATGCAGGGGACACGGGTTCGTGCCCCGGGTCCGGGAAGATCCCGCGTGCCGCGGAGCGGCTGGGCCCGTGAGCCATGGCCGCTGAGCCTATGCGTCCAGAGCCTGTGCTCCGCAACGGGAGAGGCCACAACAGTGAGAGGCCTGCGTCCTGCAAAAAAAAAAAAAAGGCTCAGACTATGATTTTGATTTGCCTATGATGCTCTTAGCAAATGTTCCAGCAGCAACTTCTACTAGAACACGGGAGTTAAAAGACAGTGTCCTTCACCACAAGGACATAACTTCTCGTCCTGGTGGTGGTTTTCAAATGAGAGAGCAGACTGGACAGGAGAGACACTCCCAGCCATCCTTCCTCAGTAAGGCTCTTGGTGCTACGGCATATTGAAGGCTAAACGCTCAGAACTCAGTCTCAGGTGGCATCAAAGCAGTGCCGTATGAAGAGCATCCCCCGTGAAGGGTGCTCTTCATCTTTACTGGCTGAGGCTCAGACTGGCACAAAAACCAACAGTGAATTGTGAGAGGGTGGGACGAGAGGGCCCTGGAGTCACAATTCAACCCTGTCAGTCTTGTCCTAGTTGATGTGGATCTCAGAAAGCTAAAGGTCCTCCTCATTTGTATTTTTATCCAGTAAGGATCTCGATACTTTTAAAGGTAGTTGTCCAACCCAGCATTTCGAGAATTTCCTGGTTTTCCCAAATTCATGGAAATCTCTCAGGATTGGTGCAAATGACTCCAGTGATATTTTCCAGAAGTTAAACTAATTGAAAAAGAAATAGTTGAAGCAGGAAAGATTGGTTTTTACTGGGAAAACAAGAAGTCTTAAGAATGAGGCCATTATGGCAGAGTTTGCTGAGTTTTAATACCAATTACAGACTTGAATATGATAAGGAAGGAAAGATTCTGGGACCCTGGGATATCTAAACTCCGTAAAAGGAGCTGAGAGGACTCAGTCTTGTCAAATGGAGACATTGGAAAGGTATCAAACCTACACACTCATCAAGTTTGCTTAGATTTGTTTTGTTTTAAATAGTGTTGACTGTAGGTCCTACAATGAGGAAGTTGTTCTTCATCCTCAGTGATGAAACAAGGTATAAAGTTGTAAAAACAGAGTCTGAGGCCATGCCAGGCTAATCTGCCAATATGCATTGAATATATTAGGTGCTGTTGCCCCGTGGCCGTGCCGGTGGTCCAAGTTCTACATCCTTTATTCCCCTATCACCCCTCATCAGGCTCCCATAAAGCCCCACATTCCAGCCTCACCGAACTCTAGCCGTTCTGCAAATGTCATACACTCATACACTCCTCTCGCATAAGCTGTTCCTGCTGTCTGGAATGCTCGTTTCTTTCTCATTTATCTGGTGAACGTTTCATTCTTCCAGTTTTAACTTGTTCCATACTCCCAGGCTGACTTTGCACCTTGTTCTACCTCTAAAGGCATCTCGTCATGTACACCTTCATTCCAATAGTTATACTGAATTGTAGTTCTTTATTTGAATGTTTATTTTCCACAAGACTATGGATTTCTTAGGAGTGGGAACTGGATCCTCAGTCTTTGATCCCCAGCCCCAAGTACAGCATGTGGCACAGGGTAGAGCCTCATTACTGTTTGTGGAAGGGTGGGAGGGAATACAATATGATTTTGTCAGTCAACCAAAACAACCACAAGGGGGTACCTACATTTTTTTATTAAGGAGAATGTAGTAGTTTCACTATTTTAAAATCCACCACTTAGTTTGGAATCTATTACTAGAATAGCAGTAACCACTGAAAAGGAGTTCTAAACTAAGATTAGGAATATTACATAGCATAGATATATGTACAAAATTTATGAACTCACATAGTCATAAGGGGATTTTTTAAAAATTGCCTTTTCCTGGCGTATTATGAAGCTATTAAAAATCTAGTTTCTAATGAATATTCCATTATACAATCAAATATTTGCAATGTGATAAGTAGAAAAAACAAGTTACAAAATCTACCTTATCCCAGTTTGGGTGAATATTTAAATATATGTGAAAAAGTCAAGAACATGTATTGTAACATTTTTTTCCTTGTTTATACTTTTCTGTATACACAATTAACATTTATAATGAATGTGTATTAGAGGAAATAGAAGAGAGCAAGATCTTGGGGCATCTGTGAATAAACACACAGACATAACACACTCTAGGAGCCACACCCAGCAAAGTGGTTTGCCCGTTACTTCAGACACCAGGCCAGAATCTGAGCACACGTTGAACGGGTTGAATTCTTGTTTGTTCTCATTCCTGGCGGCTTGAGTCTTTCCTCTGGGACTCATCTCGTCTTGGGCTGCCTGTTCACAAAGCTTAGGAAACCATTTCTCATTGCTCACCTCACCTGTGAGCATCTCCCCAGAGTCCCACACACCTTCTTCCTGTTCTTTGCTCACCAGGCCGCATACCCAGAGCCGTGGCCTCCATCAACCAGCACCTCCTGAAGTCGGACGACGTGGTGAGCTGTTGCCTGGACCTCGGAGCACCCAGCATCTCTTTCCGCATCAACGGGCAGCCTGTGCAGGGGATGTTTGAGAACTTCAACACAGATGGGCTCTTCTTCCCTGTGGTGAGCTTTTCAGCAGGTGTCAAGTAAGTTATGGCTGTGATCTCACGGAGAGTAGCTGTTTCCCCAGCTCCCACCACTCTTATGAGCTGGCGAGTGTGGTAATCTCCGGGGCTTCAGCACCATAAGCCAAACTCCCCGAAGAAAGCGATGGTGAAAGGGGAGGAGCGATTCAGAGTCACGTGTATATATTTGTGGGACACGTACCTCCTGCCAGCGTTTATGTTATGTCCTCCGATAAATAGTAAGATGAATAAGATAAATCCTATGTAGAAAATTACCTTAATAATTGTAAAAAGTATTTCATGCTCATTACAAAAAAATTTGAAACATATAGATAAGACAGTAAATATCACCCATAATCCCAATGTTTAGTTCTAATCTCTATTAGTATTTTGGTGTATTTTCTTCAAGTCTTTTATATTACAGATATATGTATTTTTTAATTGACATCACACTAAAAATGAAGTTTTGTCTTGATTTTTTTTCATTCAGCAGTAAGTACAGAGCCTTTTCCTGAGTTATTAAGTATCCTTCTCGAAATGACTTTTTTGGCCAATAATATCCTTTCATTTGGCTGTCCCACAGTATAACCATTACTTTATGTTAGTCTTCCCTGCTGATTTCTTTTTTACTGTTATAAATGAAATTATCGTGAACATCCTTGAGGATAATTCTTTTGTCTGCATTTCTGTTTAGTTCCTCCCAGAAGGAGGTCAAAAGGTATAATCTTTTTAAAGTCTAAATTTACAATCGTGTGGCCAAAGAGATTTTCAGGAAGATTGTACGAACAGTTCAGAATTCATTATCAACAATTCTGAAACCTAAAAAACTCTGAAAACCATACATTTTTTTCTTAACTCATTTCACTGCAAACTCCGACCCGAACTTATTTTGTGTAAAAAACTGGCATCAACAGAAATGAGGCTGTTTTCGGTCCTTCGTGTATTCAATTTCTTGTGAATATTTTCATGCTTAACAGCAAAAATGTATGTGTTTGATTATGGGGTACAGCCTCTCACCTAGCTGGAAGTTCTGTTTAATATACACTACGTCTTATTTTCTGTCTTCTTTAAAATCTGAAGCATTCTGAAGTCTGAAACACAGCTCCAAAAATTTCAGATAAAGAATTTCAGCCTGTAGTATCATTTAAAGTAACATATGGGAATACCCAACTGATTGGTTCCCCATTAACTTTTACTGTTATGGGTTATTTTTAATCTGTGCCAATTTGAGAAAATTGTGTCTTAGTTTTAACTTCCTATTTGTTTGATAACTGATGTGGTTAAACAGTTTTTATGCTGATTGTTCTTACATGTTATTTCAACGCAAGATTTTTTTAAAATTCCCTGTTCTCTGCCTTTCTGGTATTAATTTGGGGGGCAATATTTTATATATTAAGATTATTAAACTATTATTGCTTTCAAATATTTTTCCCAGTTTGTGATTTACCTTTTTAAACTTAGTTTTTTTCTTTTTTTGTTGTTTTTTTCCCTTTTACAAGAATAATGCAAGTCAAAAAAAAAAAAAAAAAAACAGCCCATAATTGTACCACCCAGAGATAACCATATTACCTTTTTATTTATAATCTCAATAATTTTAAATTAAATTGGGCTTGTACTATGCATGTTGTTTTTCTTCATACTGTTGACAACTGTTGTGTTCATTGTTCTACCCCTTTCCTTTTTTTTCTTTAAACATTTTTATTGGAGTATAGTTGCTTTACAATGGTGAGTTAGTTAGTTTCTACTTTATAACAAAATGAATCAGCTATATGTATACATATATCCCCATATCCCCTCCCTCTTGCGTCTCCCTCCCACCCTCCCTATCCCACCCCTCTAGGTGGTCACATAGCACCGAGCTAATCTCCCTGTGCTATGCGGCTGCTTCCCACTAGCTATCTGTTTTATATGTGGGAGTATATATTAGTCCATGCCGCTCTGTCACTTCGTCCCAGCTTACCCTTCCCCCTCCCCATGTCCTCAAGTCCATTCTCTACATCTGCGTCATTATTCCTGTCCTGCCCCTAGGTTCTTCATAACCTTTTTTTTTTTTTTTTTTAGATTCCATATATATGTGTTAGCATACAGTATTTGTTTTTCTCTTTCTGACTTACTTCGATCTGTATGACAGACTCTAGGTCCATCCACCTCACTACAAATAACTCAATTTCTTTTTTATGGCTGAGTAATATTCCATTGTATATTTGTGCCACATCTTCTTTATCCATTCATCTGTCGATGGACACTTAGGTTGCTTCCACGTCCTGGCTATTGTAAATAGAACTGCAATGAACATTGTGGTACATGACGCTTTTTGAATTATGGTTTTCTCAGGGTATATGCCCAGTCGTGGGATTGCTGGGTCATATAGTAGTTCTATTTTTCGTTTTTGAAGGAACTTCCATACTGCTCTCCATAGTGGCTGTATCAATTTACATTCCTACCAACAGGGCAAGAGGGTTCCCTTTTCTCCACTCCCTCTCCAGCATTTATTGTTTGTAGATTTTTTGATGATGGCCATTCTAACTGGTGTGAGGTGATACCTCATTGTAGTTTTGATTTGCATTTCTCTAATAATTAGTGATGTTAAGCATCATTTCATGTGTTTGTTGGCAGTCTGTATATCTTCTTTGGAGAAATGTCTGTTTAGGTCTTCTGCCCATTTTTGGATTGGGTTGTTTGTTTTTTTGATATTGAGCTGCATGAGCTGCTTGTAAGTTTTGGAGATTAATCCTTTGTCAGCTGCTTCATTTGCATATATTTGCTCCCATTCTGAGGGTTGTCTTTTCGTCTTGTTTATGGTTTCCTTCACTGTGCAAAAGCTTTTAAGTTTCATTAGGTCCCATTTGTTTGTTTTTATTTCCATTTATCTAGGAGGTGGGTCAAAAAGGATATTGCTGTGATTTATGTCATAGAGCGTTCTGCCTATGTTTTCCTCTAAGGGTTTTATAGTGTCTGGCCTTACATTTAGGTCTTTAATCCATTTTGAATTTATTTTTGTGTATGGTGTTAGGGAGTGTTCTAATTTCATTCTTTTACATGTAGCTGTCCAGTCTTCCCAGCACCACTTATTGAAGAGGCTGTCTTTTCTCCATTGTATATTCTTGCCTCCTTTATTAAAAATAAGGTGACCATAAGCATGGGTTTATCTCTGGGCTTTCTATCCTGTTCCATTTTTCTATATTTCTGTTTTTGTGCCAGTACCATACTGTCTTGATTACTGTAGCATTGCAGTATAGTCTGAAGTCCGGGAACCTGATACCTCCGGCTCTGTTTGTCTTTTTCAAGATTGCTTTGGCTATTCGGGGTCTTTAGTGTTTCCATACAAATTGTGAAATTTTTTGTTCTAGTCCTTTGAAAAATGCCATTGGTAGTTTGATAGGGATTGCATTGAATCTGTAGATTGCTTTGGGTAGTATAGTCATTTTCACAATGTTGATTCTTCCAATCCAAGAACATGATAGACCTCGCCATCTGTTTGTATCATCTTTAATTTCTTTCATCAGTGTCTTATAGTGTTGTGCATACAGGTCTTTTGTCTCCTTCGGTAGGTTTATTCCTAAGTATTTTATTCTTTTTGTCACTGTGGTAAATGGGAGTGTTTCCTTAATTTCTCTTTCAGATTTTTCATCATTGGTGTATAGGAATGCAAGAGATTGCTGTGCATAAATTTGTATCCTGATACTTTACCAAATTCATTGATTAGCTCTGGTAGTTTTCTGGTAGCGTCTTTAGGATTCTCTATGCATAGTATCATGTCATCTGCAAATAGTGACAGCTTTACTTCTTCTTTTCCAATTTGGATTCCTTTTATTTCTTTTTCTTCTCTGATTGCTGTGGCTAAAACCTCCAAAACTATGTTGAATAATAGTGGTGAGAGTGGGCAACCCTGTCTTGTTCCTGATCTTAGTGGAAATGGTTTCAGTTTTCCACCATTGAGAATGATGTTGGCTGTGGGTTTGTCATATATGGCCTTTATTATGTTGAGGTAAGTTCCCTCTATGCCTACTTTCTGCAGGGTTTTTATCATAAATGGGTGTTGAATTTTGTTGAAAGCTTTTTCTGCATCTATTGAGATGATCATATGGTTTTTCTCCTTCAATTTGTTAATATGGTGTATCACATTGATTGATTTGCATATATTGAAGAATCCTTGCATTCCTGGAATAAACCCTGCTTGATCATAGTGTATGATCCTTTTAATGTGCCGTTGCATTCTGTTTGCTAGTATTTTGTTGAGGATTTTTGCATCTGTGTTCATCAGTGATATTGGCCTGTAGTTTTCTTTCTTTGTGACACTTTTGTCTGGTTTTGGTATCAGGGTGATGGTGGCCTCGTAGAATGAGTTTGGGAGTGTTCCTCCCTCTGCTCTATTTTGGAAGAGTTTGAGGAGGATAGGTGTTAGCTCTTCTCTAAATGTTTGATAGAATTCACCTGTGAAGCCATATGGTCCTGGGCTTTTGATTTTTGGAAGATTTTTAATCACTGTCTCAATGTCAGTGCTCGTGATTGGTCTGTTTATATTTTCTGTTTCTTCCTGGTTCAGGCTCAGAAGGTTGTGCATTTCTAAGAATTTGTCCATTTCTCCCAGGTTGACCATTTTATTGGCATAGAGTTGCTTGTAGTAATCTCTCATGATCCTTTGTATTTCTGCAGTGTCAGTTATTACTTCTCCTTTTTCATTTCTAATTCTAATGATTTGAGTCTTCTCCCTTTTTTTCTTGATGAGTCTGGCTAATGGTTTATCAATTTTTTTTATCTTCTCAAAGGACCAGCTTTTAGTTTTATTGATCTTTGCTATCATTTCCTTCATTTCTTTTTCATTTATTTCTGATCTGATCTTTATGATTTCTTTCCTTCTGCTAACTTTGGGGTTTTATTGTTCTTCTTTCTCACATTGCTTTAGGTGTAAAGTTAGGTTGTTTATTTGAGATTTTTCTTGTTTCTTGAGGTAGAATTGTATTGCTATAAACTTCCCTCTTAGAACTGCTTTTGCTGCATCCCGTATGTTTTGGGTCATCGTGTTTTCATTGTCATTTTTTTCTAGGTATTTTTTGATTTCCTCTTTGACTTCTTCAGTGATCCCTTGTTTATTAAGTAGTGTATTGTTTAGCCTCCATGTATTTGTTGCCCCTTTCCTGTACCAGTTGGATGCTGTATTAATTATTTTAGTCTGACAATACATTTTAACGTTTGTAAGGCAAGACCTCATTATAACTCTTTTGTCGCAAAACTTTCTTAGCAATTCTTGATACCTGCTTGTTAAGGAGATCGTAAGTGATTGAGTGGGAGACTAGAGTCAATACAGTTAGAATCATGCTGGTTTCCATTGGAAAGGGCCATGAAAAGAGGAGAGTTGTGGAGAGCAGACACTTAAAGCTGGGACCACAAAAAATCCATCTGAGAGCTTCTAGTATCCAACTGATGGGACTTCCAGAGTGATACCACTGTGATAGGTCTCAGTACCTCCGGAAGATGGATAAATCAAGGCATATACATATATTTTCCAAAAAAGGATACAACTTTCATTCTGTCTCAGTTAAATAGACTATTTAGGAATAAAGAATTATCCTTTGGATATGATATTCAACTTTTGGAATTTGACGCAGATATGTAAACATACATACTATACAGCAGGGGTTCCCAACCCCCGTTAGGAGCTAGGCCACACAGCAGGAGGTGAGTGGTGGGCAGCAAAGCTTCATCTTCTCCCCACTGCTCGTGTTACCACCTGAACCATCCCTTCCCAACCCCTGTCCATGGAAAAATTGCCTTCCACGTAACCAGTCCCTGGTGCCAAAAAAGTTGGGGACTGCTGGTATACAGTACAGGTGTACCTTGTTTTATTGTGCTTTGCTTTATTGCAATTTTTACACATTGTAGCTTTGTGGCAAGCCTGCATTGGGCAAGTCTATTGACACCATTTTTCTAACAGCATTATTTTTTAATTAATGTATGTACATTATTTTTAGACAGAATGCTATTGTACACTTAACAGACGACAGTATAGTGTAAACATAGCTTTTATATGCACTGGGAAACCAACATATTCATGTGACTCACTTTATTGTGATACTTGCTTTATGTGGTGTCCGGAACCAAAGTCACAATATCTCCAAGGTACGCCTGTAATGTATGTTTGAAAACATACATAGCAACACAGTATACACTTCCCTACACATGTACACACACATATATAGACATATTTATAAACATACCCATGTAGATGGATATAATATATTGAAATTAAGCATTTTCATTGTTTGAGGTTCTTGTAACAAATGGAGAACCACTATAGTAAAACCTTACTAAGGTTGTAAATACGCCCATCACAGGTTAAGCCAGAGACTCTAACATCAGCCTTAGGAACTATATTCTAAAGAGCTGAGTGCTCTTTACCTGTGTTTCTCTGTGCTGAGAATATTTCCATGAGAATTTCACCCCAGTTCTCCCCTTTGAAGTGTGATAGAATGTATCATTCCTATTTCTATCCATAGGGAGCATGTAGAAAACAAGAAGTGGTATTGAAAGACAGAGGCACTGTAAACACAAAGAAAACTGATTGGAACAAAGACCCTCTGGCAATCAGGGGGAAAACCAGCAGAAGCCCCATTGTACATCTTTCCCACCCTATTCCCCGGAAGTAAAGAGAATGAGCAGAAATCTAAATCCAACATAACAGCATTTGGACCTGTTGGCTCAGTGCCTTCTCTGGAGAAGCAAGGTCACTGAGCAGTTAGTTCTCAGGACTGCATTTTCCTGGGTAGTTAATGGCCTTGGTCACCCAGCATCAGTGCCCTTCCCTTTTTTCTTTGTTTTGACCATATCCTACTCACTGGGTTTCACTAATTTTCAAAGAAAGCTCACCTACTTCCCAAGCATCTCATCTGAGAGAAGTGCTTAGCTAGAAGTCAAATCTCCGGAGGAGAGGTCTTTGCCAGTCTGCTGGCTAGTGGACTTCTCTGCATATTCTGTGTTTAGCAAACAGTATATCCGATCTCAGACGTTGCATGACTTTTAATCATTAACTCATCCACTCGCTCCTCCTCAGGTCAAAGAGATAGGAAATTTTGAGTGTGATATGATTTTTGTTGTTGGGGATTTTTTGAAATCTTCTCTTTGCAAAGATTGTGGCTAGCAGGGGAAGAGATAGGGGGCTCAAAGGTATTCATATATAGAAGACGTTTCTAGTATCTTGTGTCTAGGCCAGCATCCTTCCAGTGCACAGGAGAAAAGAAGCAGAGTTCCAGGATAAGAACGATGAGACGTTTAACCCATTTAGAAGGCACAACTGCTGAGAGAATTTAAGAACTAGGGATCCAGATGCGTTGACGTGAAAAGTTAACAGCTTAGACATAAGAACCTCTTGCTCGTAGCAGTTGAATGAGGGTAAGCTGAAAAGTTATATCAGGGGACTTGATGTTTCTTAAGCCTCCTTTCGATCAGGAAAATATCACCTGTGTCATATTCCTGTCTTTGGTTCTCAGAACCTGATATGGTCTGAGGAGAGATGGAATCACAGTTGGTTGCATACTTGGGAAATACATGTTACTGAAATACATCCAGCCCGTCACACGAAGTCTTTGCTCAGGGTCAGTGCTGGTCCTGTGTTGGAGTAGCCAATTCTTTTATTTTCACTTATGAGCAAATGAGATCAATATACCAGTACTTACTCTTACGTCAGTTGGTAAAGTACGATTTGGTGCTGAAACCCAGCACGTCCTCTCTGTGCTACTTCAGTTCAGTTGTATGAAAAGCTAGAAAGAGAAAACAAGATATTAATCCAAGTACCTTATTGAAAATAAATGTGTTTAATAACAAAATTGAAAAGAAGTTATTGTTTTCACCCAATATAGTAGAGTACTTGCCTAGTTTCATAGTGTCCCTCCCAGCGAGGTACAAGGTTATTCCTATCTAGAAAGAGATTCTTCCCTCATCATACAAACATTGAGAATTGTTTCTCATATTTACTTTCAACTTCTGTGAGGACTCTAAATTAGATTCCTCTCCATTTTCCTCCTCGGTCTTTACCGAGGTCCTTGTCTTGAATTTGTGACCCCACAATTATTTTTATAATTACAGACTATGTTGTTAATGATACCTGATGAGGCTGTCCTTGCCAGCGGTCATTGGAGAGCAAAATCTTTTTCAATTTGATTTACCCACAGTGAAGTCAAAAGCAGCCTGAGTAATTACTAATAAAATCCACAAGTCAATATGTGCTCTCTTTTCTAACTATTATGAATGTGCCTCCTTAGTTTCCTTCTCACTGTGGTTTGTTTGTGGAGTGTATTATTAGTGTAACAGGCCCTGAGTGTAACAACCCTATTCATTCTGGGACAGAATTTGGGATGAGGCATGCGTACCTTGGAGCCCACCCAAAAGGTTGAATTACTTAAATACCAGGAAGCTCTTATGAGAAGGTAATCTCACCCTGCCAAGCGGTATGATGGCCCGGGCCACACGGAGAACATTCCACAGAAGCCACAGTGTGTAGTGAAATTTGAGAGCTGCTTTTAGTTTTGCAGAAAATTGATGAGTTAGTCACTGTAGTAGAATCTATTTCATAGCTATGGTTAAATTCCCCGTAGATCTGCTTAATCTTCTCATGTAACTCTTTTACCGGCCCGTTCTCGTTTATAAAAGCAACACGAACCAAAGATGGTTGGTATTTGCTGTTGCTGTTTGTTTTCTGTTGGTATCCACCAGGCTTGGCTGAAATTCAGGTAACCAGTAGCTTAGCTATTTCCAGCTTGCTGTGGTCAATGCTGTGGAAATTATTACTGAGATAAATATACTTTTGCAGAGAACGTGATGAGCGCTGGCTGGATTGCCCTGGGCTTTCATCAAACGCTGGCCAGAAAGAAATATGAATGTGAGAGCATACATAACTCAAATTGTTCTCCCGTCTTAGCGATATGGACTAAAGATGCAATTATGAATCATGACTTATGAGTTGAATTTAGGTCAGCAGAAGCTCGCTAATTCTTTCTCCTGCTAACCACAGCCTGTATCTTTATCTTCTTTGGAACACTATCCCAACTCCTGGGAGGGATTCAATAAGAATAATGGGACATCTAGTAAGACTAAAATGATTTCACAGTTTGCTAGTACGCTATGAATAAGGAAACCTAGACATCCTTTTTGAGCATAGCAAAGGTTTGTCTTGATTTTTACTCTATTTTTTTTCATGGATCAGTCTTTCAGACTTGGGGATTTGTGATAGGTATTCTCATCTCTCCTGCAAACTGGCAAACAAAAATGCACAAATCTTAGAAGATGAAATTGGAAATGCCAGTGGGGATTTTTCAATGCAATTTTCTCTGTTTTTTTAAAATTAGTCTAGTCAATAAAAAATTCCTCTACACATCCTCAAACTTCACTGCTCCCAGGCGGCTATTACTGAAGCCATTACTCATCTCTAAAGTGGAGAAATCTAAGGACACAGTCACTGACTGTAATCACTTTAGGAAGAAAAAAAAACCTTGGAGAGCTGATGGCATGTCTGAGTTATAGGAAGAACCCCAGAAGATGATACATGTGCTGTAGTGGAAGAGATTAAATTGATTAATGAAATTGATTTTTTTAAATCTATTAATGTAGAGAAAAATTGGAGGGTAAAGAAGAACTGATTTTAATGAGCTCCGTTCTTAAATTATCTTTTTATTTGCAATTTAACATTTTTTGCGATGCTGAGAGATTCAGTGGAACCCAAGGAGCAGGGAAGAATATACTTAGAGAAGAGAGGTTTATATTCTGATTGGAAATTTAAATCTTTTAAATTTCAAAGGATTTAAAAGATAAACAGTAAATGCCAGAAAACAGACTTATCAGAAGAAGTAGACTAGATAGGTGTAACTTGTTGGTTCTCTTTCCACCCCTTCAAATCCATGCTCTGGACTCCTGGATAAGTTCTTGGGCCAGTTCTATAGCCTTCATTACTTCTTTTAAGGCCAGGAACCATCTTGCCAATACTTAAAAAAAAAATTCCATCTTCTGAGTAGTATAAAAACTCCAGATTTGTATCCAGTTAATATTTGAGCCCGACCCCACTCCCCCTGCAGTTTGAGGTCGGGCTCCTCTTCAGTTAGCTGGCTCCTTTCTCATGCCCCCCAGGGTCTAGGGTCCAGCCCAGACCCAAGGTGACTGGGGGATGGGCACATCTGATGGAGTTGGTGCAGCCGCCTTGTGGCATCAGGACTTTTGTAGCGGTTGCACAATTGCTGCTTCTTTCTCTTCTGAGGCCCTTTTGTAGCTTTCTTGGAGAGCACCAGGCTGGAAGCGTCCAACTTCAGTTCCCTTGACTTGGCTTTACCACCTGTACTGGCTGCTCCCTTCTGGCTGACCCCAGACCTCCCCCCTCCCCTCCCCCTCCAGCTGCATGGGCCTCCTACCTCCCCCAGCTCCTGGGTTTCTGATCTCTGCTCAGTCATTTGCCTTTCCGGCCAGAATTCCTTTCTGATGGCTGGCAGCTGGCTCATTTCCCCCTCTGCTCTTCACTGTCACTAGGCAGATATGACCCTCACTACATCCAGGGGGTACTCACAAACTTCTGAGTAGTTCCTTACAGCCCTCATTTGACTCCTGATGGGCAAGACCTCCCATCCCTTTCTCCCTGATGGTTTTCTCCAAATGAATTCTTTACCTTCCCTATCAGTGTGGAGGTATGGGGTGGACTAAAGCTGAAAAGGTTTCCCAGTTTTTTGGTGGATCCTCATAGTTGGTCCAGCACTTCACTTCAGGATGAGAAAATAGTGGCATCCTCTGAATTAGCTGCCTTTGGGACCTCTGCTAAAATGGAGACAGAGGGGATCCCGTTTTCATATCCTCAAATAATTAAAGTGGGCTTCAGGTATTTTCTTTCTTTCTTTGGATTGTTTCCTTTAAACCTGTATTTTATCCCCATGATTTCCTTTGACCTGGACCATCTGGGGTCCCAGAGAGAGTTCATGAGGACCACCAATATTGGTGGTGGTTTGCTGGAGCCCTTCCCACAGACTCTGGGCAGCGAGGGAAGGATCCACAGATGGCGGGTGTGCCCACACCGGCTCCCATCCAGTCCCGCCTGCTGGGGAGCAGGGCTCTTGTCTGGCAGGACTTGGGAAGCTACCCAGAACCATGCCTTCTGCCCACTGAAGCACAGCATAATGGCGTTGGAAGACGAATGCTTCAGTAAGCAGTAAACGCTGATTTCTGGCTACGTTAATTTTTCATTTTACGGTCTTTGTGGCCATTCGAGGTGATAAGATTAAGCTGTAAAACCAGATTACCATTCTCCTTTTAATAGCTGAATATAAAAGCAGCACTGTTCTCCCTAAGTGCTACCCTGGCTTCCCACCTTTCTTGATATGTTATCTATCCGGAAGACAACAGCAGATTTAAAAGCATAAGAGAAGTGTTAAAACTAAACGGAACTGGCGAGAGAGCTTATGAATAATTAAATCCATCTAGACATCCTCGTAAGAGATCGTTCGCTTGGCCTTGGAATCCATACGCTAGTGAGTAACAAAGAATACCGTTGCTGTACGAGCTCCCAGGAAGCTTCAGCTCTTCACAGGAAGGATGCTCAGTGAGAAGGGAAAAGCAGAAAACTGCCCACACAAATTCTTTGTTCAAAACAATTTAGTTTTATCCCATAGTTTCAACATGTCAGTAACACAATCTGTTATGTTGCAATTGAATTTTGGAAAGTTCTCAAGAAATTTTAAGTCTTAGTCATTATT
The DNA here is from genome assembly GCF_949987515.2 of Delphinus delphis. Classification (NCBI taxonomy): domain Eukaryota; kingdom Metazoa; phylum Chordata; class Mammalia; order Artiodactyla; family Delphinidae; genus Delphinus; species Delphinus delphis. Next base: position 77,732,538 of record NC_082684.1, on the reverse strand, counting down.
TCCTGAAGTTCTACTAAATTAGTAACATTGCAGGCTAGTGACTCAATTTTGTTCTTATATCATTGTTCATAGTCTTAATGCACATAGATCGTGCCCTGTTATATAACATTTAACGTAGGAACATTCACAAGGGACACTTGTGGTTCTAATTCTATATCATTGTTGCTTACTACTTTAAAATGGGAAAGTGGGAGGCTTCATACGATTTCTGTAATTAATTTTAAAACAGCATTTTATAAAATGCTGTTTGGATAAAGATTTTGTTTATATTGGGAAGGGGGGGAAAATCCTAAATGTCTTTTACTCAGAGAGATTTTCATTTTCCAGTTTTATCATTAGGCTACACACAATCACAGTTACTCAGCCAACACTGCAAAGCTGCCCCACCAGAATATTCCAGTAAAAGGACGTGAGATCTAGTGGAGAGTGTTGTTGTTAGAGCTTTGCTAGATCATAACCTTTCCCACATACACCTCACCCCCCTCCACACACACAGGTTCACTCCATCACCAGTTCCGAACAGAATTGGCATCTAACTGCTGCTTTCCGGCTTGGCCTTCATCACCTTGGTCCAACCCCCCCTCATGTCTCACGGGGACTAGATTGGTGTCAGGTGCCTCCTACATAGAGCAGCTAGAAGAATCCTGTATTTCTTCCTCCTTAAAATCCCTCAGAAGCTGCTCACCGGGAAGAAAATCCCAGCTCAGAGACCTTGCCTGATCCAGCCCTGCCCCCTGCCACCTCATCTCTTAGCCCCTTGGGCTCTCTGTGTTCTCACTCACACTGCCCTCCACCCAAGCACTTCCCTACCTCAGGGCCTTTGCACGTGTTGTTCCTCTGCCTGGAATGCTCTTCCTCCAGATTTTGAACTCATTGGCTCCTCCTTTTCCCTCGGGGTTAATAAAAATATCTCCCCCTCGGAGAAGCCTTTCTAGCCTCCAATCTAGGACCCTCCTCCTTCCCCGAGTTGTTTCAGTCTCCCTCTTTATTCCCTCATCAGATGTCTCCCAATCAGTAATTATCCTATTTGTTTCATTGGATGCCTGCTCTGTGACACCAGGGACAGGGTATTCTTTGTTCATTGCTGAATCCCCAGTATGGAGAACAGTGCAAGTCGTATGGGCTCGAATACAACTTGGAGGGAGTGAATACGTGTAGCTGCTACGTGTATGGATGGATTTTTCCTATGTAAAATTATTGTTGATCCTGCAGGGCTGTGTATCTTGCCATGTCTTCATTATTTAAAATTGCAGTCATATTTTCTCATCAATTTAACATAGTTGCAGTCGATCTGCAAAAGCTCTATTTCTAGTCCCAAACCTAAGAGCCTATGACCCTCACTTTCACCCTCTTCTTGCAGAGAATCTATGGGCTCTAACCCTAACCCTAACTTAATCATATCTATGGGGCTGAAATGCAGCCAGAATGCTGAATTAAAATATTGAAAGACTCCAGTTTGTGGGTAATTAGTGCCTGCCATGACTGTGGCCCCCCAAGGATCCTTCCCTCTTCCTTGGGAGGCCCCTGTGGGCACTGCTGGAGTGGGCCAGAGCATGAGGCCTGGATGACAGCAAGGTGGTGGTGCCCCGAGAAGGCACTGGGACCCTAGCGAGCAAACACGTGACGCCTATTTGGCACCCCCATGGCTGTAACCACCTGCTGATGCTTCCTCACAGTCGCCCTCATATGGCTACTTTGGGGAACTGCAGCCTCTTCAGTGTTACCGTTTCTATTAATGCCTCTTGGCATGTGTACCATTTCTGTTTAATACTCTCGTGTTACTTGATCTTTTACCTGCACTCTAAAATGGGAATGTCCTATTTTTCCCAAATATTTATATCATGTTTTCTTTCATCATTGTGTGAGTAAACTCTCTCAAGTAAAAATACTTGAAGTTCTCATGCTGTAGTTTGAATGTGATCTTTTCAGAAAATAACGTCATCATCATCACTGTTACTCTTGTCAAACTGTAGTAATAATATCTACAGTAATGATTCCCCTACTAGAGTAAGGATGAACTTGATTTTTAAAATCTAGTGGTTTTAAAGTATAAGTTCATTTTTAAGAACTTAGCTGACGTGGTCAACTGAGAATCAGGGGCACTATGAATTGACAGTCAGCTTTCTCTCCACTGCTTTGTTGCGTACTTTAGAGTGTTTGCTGTGATGAATCTGAAATCATTCACTTCCCCCAAAAATAATTTGGGTGGGGAGAGCTGATCTTTAACTTTCACTTATTTGGGCTGGCATATATATTTTTTAACCTCTCTCTTCCTGGTCTCTCCAAATAACAGAGTACGTTTCCTGATGGGGGGACGTCACGGAGAATTTAAGTTCCTGCCTCCCTCTGGCTATGCCCCTTGCTACGAAGCCTTACTTCCAAAAGAAAAGATGAGATTGGAGCCTGTCAAAGAGTATAAACGTGATGCTGAAGGTGTTCGAGATCTGCTGGGTACCACCCAGTTCCTCTCCCAAGCTTCTTTCATTCCGTGCCCCATAGATACCAGTCAGGTAGGTTTGAGCTGCCAGCAGAAGGCAGCCCACGGAGATGATGCTGCATTGTCTTTGAAACATTCTTATCATACATTCTACTGAATTGTCGTGATGTGTGAACGACCATTATGCTTCACGTTTCCACCATATGCGGCAATTGAGCTCTTGAAGGATTTTGCAACCAATGAACATGGTTAAGCACTTGCTACATGCAAGGCACTGTACTAGGTTCTGTGAGGCATAGGCAGACGTGTGACAGTATTCTCTGGGAATGCACAACCAAGCTGAAGAGATAAGAAGCAAATGTGTTATTTTTTTTCAAGTCCAAATGTAATATGCAGAATGATCGTGTACACAAATAAATGCTAGAGACGTCCTTTATGCTAGAATGTTTCTAAAAGTCTGTGTAGAGAGAATGGCATTCAGTCAGGACCCTTTAATAAACTTAAATGGAGAGGGGCGTCCAGAGGTGAAGTAACAGGAATGGGATGAATGAGAGCCTGGAAGTAGAAGCACAAAATAGGGACAGGTGGCAATGAATATTCTCCTGTGGCTGGATGCTTGGAGGACGAGCAGGTAGGAGAAGTGTGGGAAGTAAAACTGAAAGCAACAGGGGAGAGCATGGAGACCTCAGAAGGTGCTGGTAAATAGACATTTTCTTTTTTTTTTTTAAGTCTTTATTGGAGTATAATTGCTTTACAACGTTGTGTTAGTTTCTGGTGTATAACAAAGTGAATCAGCGATACGTACAGACATATCCCCATATCCCCTCCCTCTTGCGTCTCCCTCCCACCCTCCTTATCCCACCCCTCTAGGTGGTCGCAAAGCACCGAGCTGATCTCCCTGTGCCACACGGCTGCTTCCCACTAGCTATCTATTTTACATTTGGTAGTGTATATAAGTCCATGCCACTCTCTCACTTCGAAATGGACATTTTCTTTCCCTTCCCAGGGTCTCTGTTTTGACAGACACACGTTCACACAGTTATGATGAGGAACATACAACAGCTTTCCAGTGCCTCTGCCATGCCAGTGCTATTCACATCACTATTCTAGATGTTAGAGAAAATAAGTGTAAAGGCACCTTGTCTCTGAGGCACTTGGGATAATAGTTTGTAGGATTATGGCTCTTTTAACCTGTAGATGGTCTCTACAGTATATTTTCCCATAATACCTCTATGGCCCTGTTACATTCAGCTCTGTGTGTGTGGTCATGCGTCTGCTTCTTACCTCCTGTGGCTAATGATTGTGAATTCTCATTGTCTAGAAATCACAGTGTCTCTCTGTCTGCTTCACAGAGCCTAGTACAACACCAGGAATGTAGCTGGAGTTGAGAATGTTGATAGGAAACGAGGTAGGAGTTTGTGAGCCAGAGGTAATCCTAGGAATCGGATCATCTGCTTGCTGTGTATTTTAGATAAGAAGTTTGAGGGCCAAAGAACTAAACTAGCTTTTCTGTGGACACAAGGTGGTTAGTGCCCAAGCAGGGAGAGGTTGTACACATGGACATGGTTCCTACTTCTCTGTGCTGCCCTCCTTACCAAGTTATCAGAGACGTAGGTATTACTCAGAAAAGCCTTCCTGGAGGAAGCAAAACTCAAAGAGAGTTCAAAAGAATGAGGGGAGGTTTTGATGAGGGAGGAAAGAAGTACTGGACCAGAGTGAGAAGAGTTTCTAAACATACAGAATAGAAGATTTGAAAATCAAAGAGTGGAGATAAATCAACAAGCCAGATGAACTTTGATGTCTGGACCCAAAGCTGAATATGTATAGACCCTGGAATGAGGGAAATGTTGCTGGGAATCAAATAATAAGGAAGTTCTCATTGGAAAGGTGCAATTTATTATTTTGAATGAGACTTTGTAATTTTTTAGAATCTATCAGTCTGTGAAATTATTGTCTAAAGAGAAGTTAAATACAAGATACACAGTCAACTCCATCCTGCTTGGGACACATTAACCAGTTTGCAGATAAAATGTTGTTGACTAGATCCCTGTCCTTCAGTGCTACCTGTGTCCAGTGCTTGAAGCACCCCCAGGCCCTTGCTGAGCGCTGCGGGGGAGGAGCCCAGCTCCTACCAGCCTTTCCTGGGGATGTCAGTCTCAGGCCCCAGACACCCAGGAGGCAGTTACCAAGCCAATATTACTCTATCCCAGCTAGTCACCAATTGAGGTCACTGAAATTATGATGCAGGATTGTTTGTGGAGGCTTCTTTCCACGTTTCCCCCTTTTGCTGAAGCAAGTGGTTCCTTCACATGGAAATCCCCCTTCAGGCTGTGATTAATTTAAACAGATTAAATTAGTTAACCAATAAAACTCAAATACAGTTGTCATTTGTTTACTAATAATTTTCCCCACTTTGCTCCTTATCAAAACATTATGCCACGTAACTTTGACTTTTCAATAATAAGTTGGTTTTTTTTTAAAGAGTGTCTTTAGTTGAAAGGCCAATAGTGGTTATGACACATAGTTAAAATATTTTATTGCTACTTTTCTCTGTGGTCTCCTTATACATCACTGACTTAATATACTTTTTCTACAAAAAAAAATATATACATTTTTTTCCATGAGCGCCCCTCCTTGAAAATAATTGGGATTTTTGCAAGTAGTGGAAACACTAATAATCATTATAATAGAGCTAGAATTGTAGGAGCCAGGGAGGTGATACAGAAGGGAAACAGGTCAAGTGTGCAGGCCCTCCTAAAGCAGGGGGCCATTTCTTAGCCCCAGCTGACTAGTTGCCAGGCAAAAGTGTGGGGCCAATGTTAGCAATCTTTCAACTGGTCAGGGGAAATTAGAAATCTGGATTTTTATATGAAATCTCCTATTTCTTAGGAGCTATCAACTAATAAATGAAAATGGCAATAATTAATTGTTTACTGTTATAATTGTAGTAGTAGTAAATTAAAGAAAGGGGGAAAAAAAGAGAAATTTGAGTCCTCAGTTTGTGACCTTTGTGGAGAGACATGAGCAAGGTACCAGGAAAACAGAGAAACTTTTCCTGAAGGTACCTGGGGAAGACCTCCAAAAGGTAGTGAGGAATTTGAGCTAACTCCAGAAAGATAAATACTGAGGGAGTTTGTATTAAGACCAGAGCTGGACAGCAGCTAAAGGGGTAAAGACAGATTTTTGCTTAGAAGTTATTGCAGTAGGGGAAAAGGAACTCCACTATAGAGCTGGGGTCAGTTCTGAATACAACACAAACAACTGGGAATTTACAGCCAAGGAGCAGGTTTGGGGTGCAGGTGGGGTGGGCGTGTCAGTGACGGAAAATTACTAAGAGGAACATCACGGGTTGGGATGGATTCTTGCTAAACTGATCTAACAGGATTCTTACTGAGGGCAGGTCAGATAGATCTGATATCACCTGGGGGAGGATGGGGGATGAATAAGTTTGATCAGACATGGAGGATGATCACATATTCAAGGGTGTAGATTGTCACTAAACTAATTTAGCAAGATTCTAGCTAGAACTGGGATCTTGAGGACAAGGCCCAAGGATCGAGCCTAGTCAGAAATGGCTCAGATGCACCCATCTAGAGCTTGGTCCAAGGAGAAAGTCTTTGTCATTTGCCATGTAGCATGGGGGTAGGAAGTATACATATGATGTGTATCATGGGGAGTACTAATAAGAATTAAGGTTCCGTGTGCAAGGGCACAGAACTGAGCGACAGTGTGACCTTTGGGGAGAATGTCAGGAGCTTTGAAAGGATGTGTTTGGGAGGACCGTGACAAGAGGACTGAAGAATGGCACTATATGCTTGGTTAATACATCTAGTCTGTGTCTTGGGAGTGTCAAGGGGCACTTGGATGTACTCAGGAGGAGAGTGTTTTGATGTGGTTGTGTTGTCGTGAGCTCATCACTCTGGCCACAGTGTGAAGAATAGATTGGCGGGGAGTTGGGGAGACCAATTGCAAAGCTCTTGCGATGGTCCGGGTAGAAAATAACGAGGTTGAGTGACGTAGAGGAGGGGAACCTTCAGAAAGATGATTAGGAAATAAACATGTTGGATTTTGTGACTCATTAGGTGTTGTTGGGGGGGGATGTAATGCCAAGAGAAAAGACACTAAGATGACTTTATGGTGGGGTCCTTCAACGAAAAGAGAAAATACAAATAAGACAAGAAAAAGGTTTTGAAGGAAAAATAATGAATTCAGCTTTGAATAACATGCTGAGTTCACTTTGGTGGGAAAATCCTGCAGGTAGTTGGAATAGTAGGTCTGAACTTCAGGAGAGACCATGGCTGGAGGCTGGATGGTCAGGAGTGACCATCTGCAAGTGGATGAGATCTCTCCCAAGGAGCGAGTATAGAGGAAGGGGAGATACGGTCCAGGGGAAGCCAAGAGAGGAAGGAATCTCTAGAAGTAGCCCCTCCTGGGTGATGTGTAGAGAATTCAACTGGGGCACACGATCTGTCTAGATTTTATGACAGATTTCAGTACGGTTGATTCTTGCAGTTGTCACTTCTCACTTCTTCCTTTTCCTTTTAGGTTGTTTTACCACCTCACCTAGAGAAGATCCGAGACAGGCTGGCTGAAAACATCCACGAGCTTTGGGGAATGAATAAAATAGAGCTTGGCTGGACTTTTGGCAAGGTATGTGTTTGAGTGGCCGGGCCAGGGTGGAGGGTTGGGTTGCCTTGTTACCTGGAAGCGTTCTTCAAAGACTCACATGAGAAACAAACCTCACAAGCCCAAACCCACTGGTTCTTACTGACTCCCATCCAGCTCTCACTGAGTACAGCAGCCTTGCTTGGGAGTTCGTTGAACTGCAGTCAGGAGTGCTGGGGAGACCAGCACTGCACAGACAGACCCAGGAGCCTGTCTCCTTCTTACTCCCAGATGCTCGTCTTTTTCTTCAGGGAATATCGAATGTGGTTAACCCTTAGCTCCTCCTTCAGAGCCTCACATCTCCCTTTCTCTTCAGAAAAAGCTGTTCTCTCTGCATGGCTGGTGAAAAGAGGCTGATTCATTGTTGTGAGTCAGAATTTGTTTAGTGTGGTTTTCAGATGCATCACTAAGATTAATGGACACGCAGAGGAGGTTAAGGAATCTCTTTCACTAGAAAACATTTTTCAAAGAGGATGTAAATTGACTTTGTTCTGTGACTTGTATAAGGTCATGTCTGAGGGCAGAAGGATCTGTGATTCTGAAGCTCCCTACGACCCTGGCACTCTCAGATTATGCACATTCCAGCTTAGTTACTGAAAGCGCCCCTGCACTCTAGCGCTTATATATTGATATAGCTCCCATACATATCCTCCTTATATACGACCACCTCTTTGCTGTATGCTCTTTTAACACCACAAACCTCTCCTTTGAGAACGAATTACAATTGCAATTGTAAATTTATTTCTATGATGATTGTATTACTACTGCATCAGACTGTATCCTTCATGGGGCTGGGGCTACCCCAGCTCACCATTGAACTCCTAAGGTCTAGCTCACTGCCCACCACATAGTAGACATTCGACAAATGTTTGTGGAATGAATGAATGAATTAGTTAATGTCTGGATCTACACCGTCCAATACAGTAGCTATGGGCCACACGTGGCTACTGAGCATTTAAAATGTGACTAGTCTGAGTTGAGACGTGCTGTAAGCGTAAAATACACATTGGATTTTCAAGACTTTCTATGAAAAACTAATATAAAGTAGCTCAGAAATAATTTCTTATATTAATTACTTGTTAAAATGGTAAGGTTCCAGGTGTATTGGGTTCAGTAAAATACATTATTAAAATTCATTTCACCTGGTTTTTTCGTTTGTTTTGTTTTGTTTTTGTTTTTTGTTTTCTTGCTTTTCTCATATGGCTACTAGGAAATTTGAAATGACAAATGTGGTTCACGTTGGTGGCTGACTTTGTGCTTCTATTGGACAGTGCTGGCCCAGATTCTGTATTCCTTTATGTTCTGAAGAATGCTACCCTGCAGTGGCACTGTGGTTCCATGAGTTTTGGACAGGCAGGAGCATGACTACCACGCATAAAATGGCTTCTCTAGGAAAGTATGTTCTGAATGCAGACACTTGACTAGAAGCAGTCCACAGAACACAAGCCACTGGCAGCCTGGGGACGGCGTGTATCATTTATTAGAGGGAAGATCGTCTATTTGCCTATCAGCAAATAACTGTCTTTGTCTTGCCTGATATGAATTACCTGGGCCATGTTTCCAAAGCGTGTCTTTTCTGTTTCCCAAGGCAGTGCCAGTTGTCAAAACTTAAATTATATTCTTTCTTATGTTGTCACCTAGATACGGGATGACAACAAAAGACAACACCCCTGCCTTGTTGAGTTTTCAAAGCTACCTGAAACTGAGAAGAATTATAACCTACAAATGTCAACTGAAACCTTAAAGTGAGTGTTTAATTGAATTGAATTTGGACTAAACAGTGAGTGGATGATTTAATGCCTTATAACTAAACTACAAACCTGTTGTCTCTCGAAAACGTGATGCATTCTGACAGATTAGCCAGGATGGGGATTATTCACGCCACGAAAGGGTTCAGCATCGTGAATAACACATCTACTATTGTTATTTAGCATATATAGTTCTTTAGAGACCATTTGCTATTTGCCAGGGACAGGGAAAAGGTAGGCAGAAAAAAAAGCAGAGAAACTTAGAATCAAAGGACCAAGTGCCTCTTCTAGTTCATGTATAATCAAGGAAAGAAGGTAAGATATATAGTAGGTTCTAGATCATACTGAAATTGGACAACTTAACCTCTCTAAGTCTCCATTTTCTCATCTACAACATGAGGATAGTAATAGTTCTTATCTCTATATAATTGTTGTAATGGTTCAATGAGATGATAAATATTTTTTTAAAAAGATAAGGCATTTCTAAAAATGAATGGGAAAACATGGTTTAATGCACAAACATTCCATTTAAAAGTAACTTTTAGCTTCTCTGTGATCCCACCTGTGGTTTAAACCCTGATTCAGATCTTCATTTTTTTAGCCCCATTTTATATCTCCCTTCTCGAATTCCCTTTGTGCTGGTTACCTGTGCTTCTCTGCATTGTATTTCTCTGTCTGATAGTTGGTGCAGAACTTTTTAACACTGTGGTCTTGCTGGCATAATGATGCTCTGTCAGGTTGCTTTGTCTCATAGGCTCCCCGTATGTGATGTCTTCCATCACACCGACCCTTCTTGAGGATGTGGCTTTGGTACCTCATGGTGTCCAACACATCTCAAGACACTTCGTACAGGGAGCACGTGGGAAATACTTGCTGACCTCTGGGTTCTCCCAAAGGGGCTATTAACTAACTTTTTGTTGCATTCTTGCTACCGTCTAAATCACGAGTTGGCAAACTAAGGTCCACAGGCCAATCTAATCAGCCACTTACTTTGGTAAAAAAGTTTATTGTAACAAAGCCAAGCTCGTCACTTTGTGTATTTTCTATGGCTGTTTTCGCTCTGTAATGGCAGAGGTGAGTAGTTGTAGCGGAGACATAAAGACCACAAAGCCTGAAACGTTTCCTCTCTCGCCCTTTACAGAAAAAGTCTGGTAACCTCTGGTCTAAGTGAATGAATATTGTATGTTTTTATCACACAGGTTAGGGTTCTCGCTGTCCTTCACCTTGCAGTTGACCCTTGTTTCCTCTCTCTGTTACATCACAGAACCCTCCTGGCCCTGGGGTGCCACATCGCTCATGTTAACCCGGCTGCTGAAGAGGATCTCAGGAAGGTCAAGTTGCCCAAAAAGTAGGTGATCATTTAATGGTCAGAGACTTTAATGCTTCAGTCTGAATTTTTAAACTGGGAGGACAGGAGGCCCACGCACAGAGGCAGGTGATGGCCCCAGATACTTCTAACACCAGCTCAGGATGTCTCCACCAGGTACCTAGACTGCCCTGAAACCCCCAGACGGAAGCCGGCTGAAGTAGAGTATTTTCAGTGCTTCTGCCTGGACCTATACTACTATCTACTAGGGTTAGTTTTGAGCCAGATGTGGCACTCAGATGGATACGCTGTGTTGGTCTATAAGAATAGCAGTTGGCACGGGAGCTTGAAGATCGTCGGTAGCCACAGCAAAGATTCAGTCCTCTGTCACTGGGCCAACCTTGCAAGTCCCTTGTGGAAATGTGCGTCACTGCCAAGATTTAATTTGGCCCCTAAATCTGCATGTGTCCTCTCCCTCTCGCCCGTGCATTCACCGAGCCATGTGTTCTCACACATTCAGATGCGAGCCCACGGGCGCATCCCCTGGCTCACTTGCTCACCCGCACGTGTGCCAGCCTCGGGTGCGCACGCATTCACACCCAGGTGTCGTAATGACTTATGAGCCAAGGCAGTGCCGGCTCTTAATCAAATGCTTATCTTCCCCTTCCTCCCTGTGAAACTCCCAAGCTGCCAGGCTCCACTCTCAGAGGCAGCTCCTGGTGCCAAGAGCAGCTCATCTGAGAGGCAGCAGCTGAGAGGTGGCTGGGGGCGGCGCTCAGCAAGCAACACGTGTTGACTCTGCCCAAAGTCAGGCATCCCTAGAAGGTGGACGAGGGGCAATATCACGCCTACAGTCGACCTTGTATCTCGCGCTGCTCACAGGTTCTTGGGTCGAGTAGCGCTGGTCTGCAGGTCATCACATTTGGGCTCTGGCCCTGATCTGGGCAGTCCGTGGCCTTGGGGCCCTGGATGCCCCTGGACTCACATTCCCACGTGACTGTGGTCAGTTACTCTCCTGTGAGTCACTCCACACAGGGCCCTGCTCCTCTCCACTCACACGATGCGTCTACCTGGACTCACACTGAGCTTTTCCCGTCTTCACGTTATCTATCAAATTATCTGTCGAATTACAGACATTTGTGACTCCTGGACTGGACAGCAAACCATGAAGATCATTCAAGCTCACAAACTCTCTCATGTTATGATTTTTTAAACTTCTCAAAATGAAGGTTTAGTTTTCTAAGACTGAGTGATCATTCTTTGCTGATTTGTAAGAAACCGTTTGGCTCAAGGTCCTGTCCGTGCCAATGTGGTCATAAGCTTTTGTGCTTTTGAAGCGAGACCAAGGAGCTTCGGGTGATGTTACATTACACGGAATGTGCCCATCGTTTGTAGGGCAGAGTAGTTTTCTTAGGAATAAGGGTGGATTTGCACAGACCATCCTCTTTCTCCAACGGTCGCCTTAATCTGCGACATGCATTGGCAAAAAGGATGGTGGATGGGGGTCTTCTACTAAAGACTTGAGATAGAGCTGAGCTGTCCATTCTGCCAAAGATAGAATCTGTGACTGTAGCCTTGTTTTCCTAGTGTTCTGACCCTGTGCTATTGGTCTCAAATCTGGAATGGGGGAGCCATACAGTTCTGTTCAAAATATGTATTTTCCATTTACTTGTAGCTACATGATGTCCAATGGCTATAAGCCAGCCCCTTTGGATTTGTCTGATGTGAAGCTGTTACCTCCTCAAGAAATGTTAGTGGATAAGCTTGCAGAAAATGCACACAATGTTTGGGCAAAAGACAGAATAAGACAAGGATGGACCTATGGCATTCAACAGGTGAGACGTGCTGGGTCAGGCCTGCTGGAGAAGCCAGGTGATGTGATCGTGCATTAAAATGCCATTTTGCTTTGGTGGGTATTAGACTGGAAGGTGGAGGTTGCCCTTGCACTCTGTTCCTCATGCCTCAGCACCTTCCTTATTTATAGAATCATGGGGCTGGATGGAATTTGTAATGGTCACATTGATATTAACTCCAGGCATAATTCCAGTTTTTCAGCAATGGGTAGGCTTACGTTTCCTTTGTTGGTCGGGTTCACTTGTGATCATGTTGCCCTGTGTAAATGGCCACTGGCCGCATCTTCTCTCATTCCCCGTCTTGTTGCTTGCCTCACGGAGGGCTGAGCTTTCGTGCACTCTCCAAGGCCAAGGTAAGGCTCGCATAAATCAGTGTCACAGCTCAGCAGTATTTCTGGGACGGTCCCAAGTATCTACCACTGAAGGGGAAGCTAGCCCAGGAGAGAGGCAGACGAGCCCACCAAGAAGCCTGTGCCCCCTTACTTCAGTCCACAGGGCCAAGATTCTTGGGCAGGGTTCTTAGTTTATCCAGAGGCAGCCTGAGAGCCCAGCAAGGAATTAAGTGGAGTTTAGAACCAGGGTTCGGCCCAAACCATCTGGTACACCTCTCACTCTGAAATGTCCCCCTCATCTCAGTAAGTACCGGGCTCAGGGAAGTTCAAGGATAGCTATGTGCACACGTGTTCATTCATTCCTGAGCCTCCAAACCTGCACGCGTCTGGAACCAAGAAGACGACAGCTGTGGAAACTGCGGCAGGGAAGGGAGTTGGGGGTTCAAAACAGCAGGTTAGGTCATGGTGACGTGTCACTGCTGTTGTCATTATTGTCTTCTTAGTCCCCAGTAAGGAACCGAGGAGGACTGTAATACAAATGTGTGCCTGCTACAATGAAATGGCCCCACTGTGGCTCTGCCACCTTTTCAGATGTTTCTCTGTGAGCAGAGATGTCTGTTAAGAACTATTGGGACTTCCCTGGTGGCTCAGTAGTTAAGAATCCGCCTGCCAATGCAGGCGAAACAGGTTCGAGCCCTGGTCTGGGAAGATCCCACATACCGCAGAGCAACTAAGCCCGTGTGCCACAACTACCAAGCCTGCAAGCCGCAGCTACTGAGCCCGCGTGCCACAACTACTGAAGCCCGCGTGCCTAGAGCCCGTGCTCCACAACAAGAGAAGCCACCGCAATGAGAAGCCCACGCACCACAACGAAGAGTAGCCCCCGCTCACCGCAACTAGAGAAAGCCTGCACACGGCAACGAAGACCCAATGCAGGCAAAAATAAATAAATTTTAAAAATAATTTTAAAAAAAGAATCTGTTGCGAGGAGGCCATAACTGTTTGAATCATGGCATGCTCTTTCATAAGGGAATAGTCACGCAAACCCCCATCTGCCTTGCCTTGGGAATGGAGGTTTCTAACCAATTTCATGACACTTCATTTTATTCACAGGCTGGCATTATTGAAATGGGTTTTTTACTGCTAGTTTTGAATGTTAGTACAAATTTTCCATTTATACTCATTTAATCTTGAAGCAGCAAATATGTACATTGGTAAATATCAAGGCACTGGGAGAAGAGCTAGCAGACTCACCCGAGAAAACCAGGACCGTTGCTGGGAGTGTGTGAGTGGGACAAGCTCTTTGTAAAGATGATAATGCATTTTCTCAGCATCTCTTTTCTCTGGCTTCACATAGGATTTAAAGAACAAAAGAAATCCCCGTCTGGTACCCTATGCATTATTGGATGAGCGTACCAAGAAGTCAAATAGGGATAGCCTTCGTGAAGCTGTCCGGACTTTCGTTGGCTATGGCTATAACATTGAGCCATCAGACCAAGAACTAGGTAATCAGCGGAGATTGTTCCCTCTGGCCCCAGTTTACTAAACAGGTCTTCTTCTGGCGGAATGCTAACTTTCAACAGGTCTGACTTGCACTATTAGAAATGCTGGTGGTGCTAAACTCAATGGTGTATTTTAGAAGTGGGGGGAGGGCGGAGGGGCCGTGTTGATAATAAAGCAGTGTCCCATGGACAGATGTTTCTGTAACGAGCACGTCTATGACATAGTCCCACAGGGAGTAAGTTATCCTCCAGCATAGCTGAGCTTTTCAGGATATTTGGTCACAAAACCAAGTTACCTTTATTTCTCTTGTTTTCCAAACATGTGAATAGCAGCTTACTTTGGGGCCAGGTAATGTCATCTCTAAATTGAATTCTAGCACTGATTAAAATCACCAGCTTATGGTTATTTAACATGTCACTGCCATCTCATACCCCAGGGGATACCATAGGCTAGTGGGACAGTAAAACCTGGTTAAGGGGATGGATTTGGAGGAAGACAGACCTGGGTTCAAATCTTTGCTCTCCTTGGTTTATGGGGTCTAAGACCTTGAACAGGTGAAGCTCTCTGAGCCTCAATTTCTTCCAATAATACTGATTTCATAGGATTATTGTGAGGAAAAACCAAGATTTAGTTTCTACTGCAAAGCAATCACTCACTGAATGGTGGCTTGTATTGTTATTATGATACGATGACGAGTGATGATTATATTATGAACAGAATGCTGTATTGGCTAGTAGCAGATCTGTCATCAGCCTTTGTTGTTGAAAGTCTTTCGAGGCATGCTCCCTAAATATTAAACCTATGTTCTCTCTCTCCCTCCTGCACCCTCTACTCCCTTTTCTTCTCGATAGCCGACCCAGCTGTGGAGAAAGTCAGCATAGACAAGATCCGCTTTTTCCGGGTAGAGCGCTCTTATGCAGTGAGATCTGGAAAGTGGTATTTTGAGTTTGAGGTGGTGACCGGAGGAGACATGCGTGTCGGCTGGGCCAGGCCAGGCTGTCGGCCTGACGTTGAGCTGGGGGCTGATGACCAAGCCTTTGTGTTTGAAGGCAGCAGGGTGAGTCTGGCTGGTGTCCGCACGTCCTCAGTCCGGGTTTTTCTGCTTCAGATATTTCCCCAGAAGTGAAAAGTGCTGAGTATCTGGATCTCTGGCTTCAAAAGGGAGGAGCCACCGCACTGGCTAATTGAGACCATAGAATGATCATCACTTAGTGTTTGTCCCTTCACTCTTTCCTCTGGAGAAAGAGAGGGCTGCACACTCTCGTCCTTTCCATAGCCACCTCCGTATCTGCCTTGCCTCTGAGCCCATGTTCGCCTCTTCAGGGGAGGCTCACAGAACACTGTGCAGCCAGTATGAGGGAAAATCTTACCACTCTGTCTTAGAGGGAGTTCGGCTTGTTTTCATAGCTGACTAGGTATTGGAAGACTCAGGCCACCTTTTCTGATGCGCCTTGTATATCTTGGTTTCATTCATCTGTAGATAGACCACTTCTCCCTGTGAGTTGTCCTTGGTAGGAAGGGAAGTGCCTTGTAGAAACCAGGTACCACTGCCCATTAGGAGAAGTTATTCATGGGGTCATTTCTCCAGTAGTACAGGGCCCTCTAGGCTAGGACCTCCATTGCTCTGAGCCCTCGCTCTTGTTTTCTAGGGCCAGCGTTGGCATCAAGGGAGTGGGTATTTTGGACGGACCTGGCAGCCAGGAGATGTGGTTGGATGTATGATTAACCTGGATGATGCTTCCATGATCTTCACGCTGAATGGGGAGTTGCTGATCACCAACAAAGGCTCTGAGCTTGCCTTCGCTGACTACGAGATTGACAATGGTAAATCCACGAGCTTTCCCCCCTTCCACCTCTACGAGATGAAAGGAAATCTAGGGAGCGGGGTGAGATCTTCTACCTCCTCACTTAGGACACACTGACCTTTGCAGATTTGAAACCCTGGTGGTGAAGATGAGGTCTTATACTATCATTTTTGAAGGATCGAGACAAATAATATTAGATGATAGTTGATGTGTGCAGTGTAAATCTAAGTCTGAACTTGCCGAGAGGCTGACCAAGGGGCTCTCCTCTAATCCCCTGCCCTGTGCCTTGGCATGTTAAGGTACCTCACGTTTCCCGGTATCACAAAGGAAATGCTAATTGCATGTAGACTAATAACCCTGGCAGGAGAGAAAAGGTGGTGAGTTAAAGAATTATCCTCATATTCTGAATTGAATTGTCAATCTGAATGTCTGTGTAATTGACCTTGATGCTTTGATGAGAATCACTGAAACACAGAAGTTTGACTTAGCTATTCCCTTGAATGAAACAGAATTTATTTTGAAAGTCAAGCATGCTATGAAACCCAAGCACACTTGCACTTGTTAATGGCCGTGAATAGACTGCAGTCAGGGCAGTGCTTCCGGCTACACAGAGGAGCGATGGGCGCTTCTTATTTCCCATCGACAGAGCTACGTTATGTACCGAGGCTGTTGGCACCAGGAGAAGGGAGTACTGGACTGGGAGTTAGCTGACTCGCTCCTAACAAACTGTGTGGCTCCCAGACGGGCTTGGCTTGACTTCTCTGGGCTTTGCCTCCTACATCTGTACCAGAAAACAGGATGATAGACTGCATAAGTGCCAACATCCTTCTCAGTTGTAAAATTCTATGGCAGTGACTGAATACCAGCTGTGGTCACACCCCTGTGCTGGGTGCTTTGCCACTCTCTGCTGCTTCAGTACAGACGAGAAGGAGGCAGGGAGGTCGAGAGGAAAAGAGGCTGCTCTGGTTTCCTGTCCTGCCTCTGCCCTTCCCACCTGTGACATCTCGGGTTGACTTTATTTAATGTCTTTTTACCTCGTTTCCCCCTCTGTAAATGATTAGGGTTCCTGGTAGCTTTAAATTTTTGAGACTTTACAAAAAGAAACAGTCCTCCCTCCCCACCCTGAAAGTTAAAAAAGATAAAACTGCACAGGCAAGAGCAGCAGAAATACATGAGTATATTTTTTTGTTTTTTGGGTTTTTTTGCGGTACACGGGCCTCTCACTGTTGTGGCCTCTCCCGTCGCGGAGCATAGGCACCGGACGCGCAGGCTCAGCAGCCATGGCTCACGGGCCCAGCCGCTCCACGGCATGTGGGATCTTCCCGGACCGGGGCACGAACCCGTATCCCCTGCATCGGCAGGCGGACTCTCAACCACTGCGCCACCAGGGAAGCCCGAGTATGTATTTTTAATACATATAAAATATTATGTATTTACAATGTGTTTTGGCTTTACAAATCACTTTCACACTTTTTGCAGACATCTATTATCTGCAACATGCATATCCAACTGTACCTTAAAAGAGCTTCAAAGATTTTTCTAAGAGCCACATATCTGGGGTAATAGAAAAGTTGCAAATCAACGTATTTTCCTAGAAAGACAGGGTGACTGAAGCCAGATGGGGTCATATTTTAATGCCTTCTAAAAAGGTTTAAAATCAAAGTTTTGAAAAATATGTTTTTGGAAACAACTGGGAAAGATGTGGCCAGCAGAAAGAATGGTTTATGCACTGGTTCAGAGGCAAAGAGGGGGAAATCATGTCGGTGGGCATGAGGGCAGTGGAGAAGAGTATCCTCTGGCACTGCTCTTTGGAAACAGATATTTGCCAAGTACCCATCACAGGCAGTGCTCTCTTCATGAGGCTGGAGGAAAATGAAGAATTAGAAGATTCAGATTCATCCCCAAGGAGCATAGCTCCCTAGAGCAGGAAGAGTCCAAAGACCAGAGACCTTGTTATGGTTCCCCTGAGTGTGGATTTGGGGAGGTTACTTGTCTATGAGACTTTGGCTCAACCTAAGGAGGAGACAAGACTCTTGTCTATGTGCAGAGTTCTAAGAATTCTGTAAAGTCTGAAGCCTTGCTACGCAAGGTGTGGTCCAGTTGTTATAAATGCAGACTCTCAGACCCCATGCCTGTCCTACTGATTCAGAAACTGCATTCAGACAAGACAGTCCGGTGGTCCCTACGCACTTGAAGGTATGAAAAGCAGTGGTCTAAAGTATACACAACTGTAAATAGTAGCAAAATTAAGGAGTTCATTTTCTAGTTGGAAAAATAAATCAGATGAAAATACGGAAAGGTAACTACCAGTGTGAAGCGGTGGGTTAAAAATGGCAAACGACCAATGCAGGATGAAAATTCTATAAGAATGGGGTTGGAACTGAAGGTTGAATAAAAAATATGAGCTGTCTACCTCTGAGGAGAAGGGTCTTCTTCTAAGGGGATGTGAGTCGAGTAATAGTGGAATCAGGAAACGGCAGGAAAGAGTGACGATACATTTTGGAAGATTTGTGTACGGAATTTACAGAAGATGAAGGTGGAAAGAAAAAGAAGGTGCAGATTATAGCCTCCAACATCAAGACTTGGTCTTTTTATTCAAAAAACTTTCTTTATTGTCTAATCTGGGCCCAGCATCCTTGGACTCCACTCTCTATGACATGGGGAGCTGTCCTAGGGTTTGTGCAGAAGAATACTATAAAGAAGAGGGATGTTTCAGGAGAACTCTGTTTTTAGAGATCAGCTGTGCTGTAATGAAAGAGATGCCTCATAGACCTTTTGTGTACAGAGACATGATTTAACCTTCAGAATAACTGAGTCTATTATTAGCACTCTGTTTTATCATAGAATTGTACTGTACTGTGTTAACACACTGTACTGTAGTATTGTATCGCACTTTAATCGCACAGAGACAAGATCATTGGGAGGCTCTTTCGGTTCTGTGATGGCTCAGGAGTCAGAGGAAGGGCAGTTGAGAGGGAGTCTGCATGCTTTTCTTTGATGACCATAACCCAGAGGCCTAGAATCACCATATAGCATCTCTATTCTCTGCATAAAGTGGAAAGAGGCAGCACTTCTTGCCTTGAGCTGTTAGGAAAAGCATCTGTTGAAAATAAAACATCTTATGCATTATAGCCCCATATCAAGCAAAATCCCCTATATGTTTGTGTTCTGGTCACCAGCACCCCAGCCTTGATGCAGGCCATTCGCCCCAGAGGGAGTTGTGCTGTGCGAAGTTTTTAGTCCTTTGGGGGAAGGAATGGGGGCAGGCACTACAATTCGTGGCTGATTTTTTTCCTCTGGGTTATTTATAAGTTGTCATCTCCATCCTCTCCTGTATCATAGATGATCTACTCTTAGCGGCCTCATTAGAATTTTCCTAATCATTGTTCCCTGGCCTGGACCATCACAGCTCACAGTGTTATCGCCAAAAGGCATCTGGAAGCTCAGAAGCTTCCACGGTGAAACCTTTGCTATTAGTGTTCTCTTTTATCCCATTTAAAGGAAAGGAAGAGAAAGTTCTGCACATGGTGCCAGACCTCAGAACATGCTGTCTGGAAGAGGCTTCAGTGCTGGTGTCCTGTTCTGCCTGTACCGGGCACTCTCCTGGGGCACCTCCTGCCTCGCTCCAGCTTCAGCGTCTGCGGGGGCAGCCTCCCAGGCTCTTCCTGCCACTGGCCCGTCAGGGTTTAACAGATCCCCCAGCTCTGCTGGCAGCTCTTCCGTAGGCAGCAGATGAAACTTCCTTGCGGGCAGTGTTGCCACCATCTGCGCAGAGACACACTGGTACCCAAGCTTCCCCTGTCATCCTCTCCCCGGATGGGTGCTATGGTAGGGGAACGTGGCCTCTTGTTTCCTGTGTTTTCTACAAGGCTTGTGACCATCTCAGTGCCGTCCCCGAACACCATCTTTGTGAGGCTTAGAGAATTAAAATTAATGGGTAAAACATGAGCTGCTGGATTGAGACTCTCAGAAACAGCCCAGGGGTGGTCTGGGCAGTCATTTAACCACCTCTCCCCAAGATCTGAGTCTTTCCATTACTGGGAGTGATTTGCTCTCATGTCTTTCTTCAGCTTGAAATGGACTAAAAATGGATCCATGGTTGGGATTGTGTAGATAATTGGTTTCTTTCCAAGCTCCTGAATTATAAAAAGATGACCTCCTGGCTGACTCTCCTCCTAATCACAAAGCCGTATGAGGCCTTGTGATTCAAAGTTTATCAGAACCTGGGGTCCTCTGCAGGATTTAAATGCGGGTGTTCTTGACATACCTTTCCTAGAACAGGAATTCTATGCACATCTAGGTTCCAAGGAAGGCCGTTTGCAAATTTTCTCCTCAAACCTCTTCAATGATGTCAGCGTAATTACTTCTACTAGGCCGCATGTAGGGATGGAGTACTGCTTTTCCCCTTTATTTTTCCGTTTTCTTACTTCTCCAGTCTCATTTGAAGCTAGGGATTCATTGAGTTGTGTGCAAAGTGCAAATCCTTGTGTGTGCACGACATTGTTCATGGTAATGCCAGGTGGCCTTACCAAGTGGATCTGTCCCTCCAGATCAACTCCAGGGAGCCGTGTGGCCACTTGAAGAAGGCAGCCCCTCTCCTCCAAGGGGCCTGGAGTGCTTTGTGGTTGTAGGTCTCCAGCTGCCTGATCTAGAGGCAAACTAATCAACTACACGACACTTAGGAAAATCATCTGAAAAGTGAAGGAAGAGTTCATCTCAAAGCCAGTCACTGGAGATAAGAATTAGAAAGCAGTCATCTGGGCCTCAGTCCCCATTGCTTGCTCTCGACTGCTCTTGGGCAGCCTTGTTCACATGCTGGCTCCACATACTTACCAAGAGACAGAACTTGAGCAAGTAAGTTATCAACTTGCTAGGCCTCGGTTTCCTCATCTGTAAAATGGGCACAATAATGAGCTATATCTGTAGAGCGCTGAGCCCAGGGCCTGACACCTAGAAAGTACTTGATAAATATTAGCTGGTAGGGTTTATCATCATTGTTCCCCCTTATCTGTCTATCAAGCAGAGTTATCAAGTTACATGAAGTTGTAACTTCTCAAGTAAAGAAGTTATAGAAATGGAGCAGAGTCTCTCCACCAGGTGGAGGGAGCTGATTAAATATATCCAGTTTTCAAGTATTCTTCCCTAGGAGAAAGTGCTGGTGCCTCATGAAGATGTAGCTTTGCTCTCGGTCCTTTCTGGAGTTTCTCTTTTCTGGCTCAAGCCTGGGATTTAGCTTCTCATCTGCTGCTGTACAGAGCTGTCCCCGCTGTGCCCACTTAGTCTCAAGGAGGTCCCTGACACTCCCTCCTGTTGCTTTGACATCCCCAACTTCTGTTTCAGAGTCTGTTTTCAGTCAGTGTTCAGCTCTCCCCCCATAGAGATGGCTTCTGCCTCAGAGGGACAGCGCTCTGCTCTGTAATGCGTACAGCCCTCTGCCCTAGGACATAACTGCTGTTTAAATTCATCCCCTGTAACCTTCACCCCCTCTCTTGCACACTGACTGTCAGCTGCTCTGTGAGTCAGAGGGTGTGGGATCTTTTCCCATTTTGTCACTTGCCCTTCTTACAACCTTGGTCAAGTCTGTTAGCTCCTCAAACCTTCAGGTTTATCTTCAGCAAAGTACTGTCCCCTCTGCTGATGGCTTAGGAACAATGAGGAGCCCAAGTTCCTTAGAAAAAAGACCTCATGCAGATATGACCTTTCTTCCTTTCTGCATGCATCTTGCATTGTCAGGGGGTCTATAACTAGGAAGTCGTTGATATGATCTGGGTTATTCAGAAGTCCTCATTGTTTTTGAATCTGCTGCTTACTTATCCCATCATTCAAGTTATTGGAGAAGAAAGGGGAAGAGAGACTTTCCTTTTTTTATTGATTTTATTGAAGTATAATTGATTTAGAATGTTGTGTTAATTTCTGCTGTACAGCAAAGTGATATATGCATTCTTTTTCATATTCTTTTCCATTATGCTTTATCACAGGATATCAGATATAGTTCCCTGAATGTTTATCCATTCTATATATAATGGTTTGCATCTGCTAATCCCAAACACCCAAATAGCCCTCCCCCACCCCTACCCCTTGGAAGCAACAAGTCTGTTCTCTATGTCTGTGAGTCTGTTTCTGTTTCCTAAATAAGTTCATTTATGTCATATTTTAGATTCCACATATAAGTGATATATGGTATTTGTCTTTCTCTGTCTGACTTCACTCCCTATGATAATCTCTAGGTCCATCCGTTTTGCTGCAAATGGCATTATGTCATTCTTTTTTATGGCTGAGTAATATTCCCATTGTATATATGTATCACATCTTCTTTATCCATTCATCTGTCGATGGACATTTAGGTTGTTTCCATGTGTTGGCTATTGTAAATAGTGCTGCTTTGAACATTGGGGTGCATGTATCCTTTTGAATTATGGTTTTCTCTGGATATATGCCCAGGCATGGAATTGCTGGATCATACAGTAGCTCTATTTTTAGTTTTTTGAGGAACCTCCATACTGTTCTCCATAGTGGCTGCACCAACTTACATTCCCACCAGCAGTGTAGGAGGGTTGCCTTTTCTCCACATCCAAGAGAGACTTTCTTAAGATGTCCTATCTCTGCTCACATCACGGATGGAACGCTTCAAAATCATGTCTCCAACATAAAACTACTGTAGTGGTACTTTTCCAGGTTGAAAACCAAAGTACTCTCTTGCAGGTGCGCATGTCTCACCACACAACATTCACTCTTGTGCGTTCCATTTGTCATCCCCACTTCTGTAAGCTGCTGGTGATCAAGATGGTTTCTTTTCCTTCCTTCACATCTTCTCATAGCATAGAGCAGAGCCCGCTGGCCCAGTAGGGACCCAAAAGTTTTGCCAACAATCAGTCCTTATTCCATACTGGAATCAGATCTCCAAAGATTCCTCATTTATAAAAATCTCTGTCTCTAGAAGGGGATAGTTTCATCTATCCCAGTCTCGAATGCCATGCCAGAAACAGCAATGCTCAGGACGGTGCATGAATCTGTGCTTGTCTGATGGACCAGACCGTCTGCCTTACCGAGTGGTGGGACCACCAGTCCCCGATGGTCCTGGGAGGAGGCTCTTTGTACAGATGTCACCGTCATTGCTAGGAATTCACTGGAGCTCTCTTACTCAGAAATAGTATTAAATAGTGTCCTAAATGAGTTCTTAGTTTCTGAAAGCAACCAGCTCAGTTTGGGAGGGATTTATCTTTCACTTATGAGACTTATTTACATAGAAACTTTGTGGCTTAGATAATAGTATATAAGCACTGGTTTTAGGACGAGTGCATTTTGCCTTTGGTCTCTATGAGCGACTTACTGTTGAACATAAATTCTCTCAAAATAGACCTTTAAACATCCCCTTAAATAAGCACCGCCATCCTAGGAGTGACACGGTTTTCCTTGTAGGGACTCCAAGCCCTGCTTCAGCCACCAGCCTCCGAGCCCTTCCTCCTTTTCTGAGCTCTCCTGGCAGCCTCAGCTGCCCTCTGGCTGCCTGCCGCACATCTTCCCAGATCTGGGATAATTAGTGCTTTCCCAGTTCTGCTGATTTGTTGGTCCACAATTATGATTCATAAATAGCCTACAAACAAGAACACCAGATAATCTGAACTTCTGCCTTGGGTCTGTTCTGCCTGGCAGTGTTATAATATGATGAGGATACAGAAGAGAGCTTGGAGAGGCAGTCATTGTAAGAGTGAACAGGGTTTTCTGTGTCTCCTGCTTGAAAATCTCGCTTTCCTGCTTAGGAGGGGGCTACAGCAGAAGGCTGGGAGGATGGGGTTTGTAAACTGTATTTTGTAAACAAGCAGAATCACTGTGTTAGCATCCAAAACTTCTTAGGAGCATACTCTCAAAATGACACGAGCCATTAGACCTCTCATTTCACTGGAGAAGATGCTGAGACCTAGAAAAGTCAGGTGGTTTACACCAAGTCATTCTTTAGGCATTGTTTTGTTTGGGGGCAGTATTTACAATTATGTAAGGGCCTAAGATATGGAAGCAAGCTAAGTGCCCATCAACAGATGGATGGATAAAGATGATGTGGTGTGTGTCTATACACACACACACATACATACACATACAATGGAATATTATTTAGCCATAAAAAAGAATGCAAATCTGCCATTTGCAACACCATGGGTGGATCCAGAGAGTATTATGCTTAGTGGAATAAGTCAGACAGAGAAAGACAAATACTCTGTGTTATCACTTATATGTGAAATCTGAAAAATAAAACAATTGAAGGAATATAACAAAACAGACTCACAGATATTGAGAACAAACTGGTGATAACCAATAGGGAGAAGGAAGTGGGGAGGGTCAAGTTAGGGGTATGGGATTAAGAGACACAAACTACTGCTTCCCTGGTGGCGTAGTGGTTGAGAGTCCGCCTGCCGATGCAGGGGACACGGGTTCGTGCCCTAGTCCGGGAAGATCCCACATGCCGCGGAGCGGCTGGGCCCGTGAGCCATGGCCGCTGAGCCTGCACGTCCAGAGCCTGTGCTCCGCAACGGGAGAGGCCACAACAATGAGAGGCCCGCATACCGCAAAAAAAAAAAAAAAAAGGGACACAAACTACTGTGTATCAAAGAGATAAGCAACAA
The DNA here is from genome assembly GCF_949987515.2 of Delphinus delphis. Taxonomy (NCBI): domain Eukaryota; kingdom Metazoa; phylum Chordata; class Mammalia; order Artiodactyla; family Delphinidae; genus Delphinus; species Delphinus delphis. Next base: position 77,708,271 of record NC_082684.1, on the reverse strand, counting down.
GGATATATTATTGTACAGCACAGGGAAATATAGCCATTGTTTTGTAATAACTTTAAATAGAGTACAGTCAATTAAAATATTGAATCACTGTGTTGTACACCTGAAACTAATATATTGGAAATCAACTGTACCTCAAAAATATATATATATATCTCCAGAGATAAATAAAATAAAATAAAATTACCCAGGGCCTAAAATCAATTTTAGCTAAGGCATGGATAAAGAATTTCACTTTTTCTCTTATTGGTTTTACTTTTCCAGCTGACATTTATTTATGTCTTAAGAAGAATTTTACCTAGGTGATTGTTTTTTTCAACAAATCATTTTGAACCAGACTCACTTTTCTTTCCCATATACCAAGGGCAGCCGTAAACTCCATGTGACTTCCCGTTGCTGAGTTTATGTGCCAGGAAGAAAAAAAAGGCCACCGTCCCATCTTTCCGTCTTTCCTGCTGAGACTTTCCTGCTGGGAGGAAGCAAAGGTTCCGCTTCCTCCCCGCTTCCCAGGACAGTCCCGCGGGCTGACCGGGCTCTCTCACCGTTCTGCAGGCTTTGTGCCCATATGCTCTCTGGGCCTGTCTCAGATCGGACGCATGAATCTCGGGATGGACGCCAGCACCTTCAAGTTTTATACCATGTGCGGCCTCCAAGAGGGCTTTGAGCCTTTTGCTGTCAACATGAACCGCGACGTGGCCATGTGGTTCAGCAAGCGCCTCCCGACATTTGTCAACGTGCCCAAGGATCATCCGCAGATAGAGGTAATGCTGCACGTTGCGGGGAGCCTGGCAGGCCGGGGGGACCAAGGCCCTGAACTCCCGCTGAGGCTTCTGTGCCCAGGTGGCGCTTGCCTAAGTCCACACCCTGGCTGCCCCTACCCCGGTCACCTCCTCGCTGGCCCTCAGAGCTGTCGTTGCAGGTACCTTAGTTGGGGCAGCTGAGTGGCATCTTACAAGTGGTAAACACCTTGCAGATCCATCCCCAAACCTTTGGGCCACGATGTTTTCTCCAGACATTCCTATACCGGTATTATAGCAATACAGTATCCAGAGACCTTCAATGTTGTTTTCCTAAAAAAGTTCAGTACCTGCGCTCAGGATCATGTGTTCCAAACATGATTCTCCTCTGCTCATAACTTGACGGCTTTTAGGCTTTGTTCAATTCCTGCAGAACCGTCTCCAGGTTTTTAAGTGGAGGTGTAGTAGTTGATTATGATGCTCCCGCCTTGTCGGGGGAGCAGAGAGGCAGAGAAGCCAAATATTGTAAGGAGACTGATTCGGATTCTGGTTCTACATCTGCTTGCCTCTGTATCGCCCAGCCCCACCATGGTTTTTTCATGGCGTAGGGGTGGGACGGGAGCTGATGGGATGTCAGACAAGTCAGCTCCACCGAAGCGTTAGATTCAATGGCTTGATTCCCCCAGACTGTAAGTCCCCTTCACTCCCTGCCCAGTTTGAATTCAGCAAAGTATCAATTCTTCATCCTCCGCTTTTCCCCACGGTCTTAAATAGTAGAGACTTTAATTTCTCTGATTCCTACCTGGCCATTACTTTAGAAATCTTTTTGGAGGTCATGAACCCCTTTGACAAACTGATAGAATCTAGAGACCCTCCACTTAGCAAAATATACAAACCACACAAAAATACGTAAGCGTACTCACGGACCGCAGGATAGGAACTATTGTCTAGAATGCAGGGAGAAATGCTCAGATCGTAACAAAATTATTATTGTAAGTCTGTTTACTTCCTCTGCTCTTCCCTCCCACCCCCCCTCACCCCTCCACACACACACACACACACACACACACACACACACACACACACTTCAAAAATCCAGTTTTGATCTCTCATCCTCCAGTGCATCCCCTGCAGTGCTTGTGCCCTGGAGCTGGGAATTTCCTCAGTACGTAGAGGAGCCTCCAGGAGCTTCTGCGCTCAGGCTGTGACTGTGGTAAAGGTGGGAAAGGCGCTGGGTGGGAGACAGTGCCCCCCAAGGAAACTCTGATGTCTCTTCTTGAGCTTTGGGCTTTCTGGTGCCTTCTCCCTTAGATGTTCTCATGCCCACTGACAGGGGAAACCTCTGGAAAGATTTTCTCCTTTAGCCACTTGTCACCTTCCTGAAAGGTCAGCATCAGCAAATCCAACACTGCATTACCCCCATGCCCGGCATCCTTGACCTTGCAGAAAGCCCAGTGAGCATTTTTAGATCCCTAATTTAGATCCCTCATTTCCCCAGCCAGAGGCAGGTCTGTGTGATATTTTATAGGGCACGGTCCACGTAAGGATGAGTGTAATGGTTTGTAATCACTCGGGACACCCTTTGTAGTTCTCATAAAGCCTTGATGTAAGTAGCCAGTGAGGGGAGGAGGGGTGGGTCAGAGTCAGGCTGTGTCAGGTGAGGACTGTGGCATTTCCAGGTGGTGAGGATCGATGGCACCATGGACAGCCCTCCGTGCCTCAAGGTGATCCACAAGACGTTCGGCACGCAGAACGGCAACGCCACCATGATCTACTGCCGCCTGAGCGTGCCGGTGGAGTGCCACTCCTCCTTCAGTCACAGCCCGTGTCTGGACAGTGACGCTTTCCAGAAGAGGTGAGGGAGGAGCCTCCAGCTCTCAGAGGTGCTCAGCCTGTCTGTTGCAAAGTCGGCTTTCTGTCTGTCTCCTTCTCACTCTACCTCGGCACAACTCACAGGACTCCTCTGTGATTAGGGTTCCCTCTGCTTTCAGTCAGGAAGAAATGAGGATGGGTGTGCACACAAGTGCATGCCCGTGCACATGTGTGCGTGTGCAGCGTATAATTAGGGGACCAATCAAGCTTAACTGGGTCACATCCAGTGAACAAGTTTCTGTTCTTCCCAAGCTGTCTTGAGTCCCTAGCCTCCTTGCAACCTATAATTCGTATGTTTTTGGAGTAAAAAGAATGTAAGTGCATGAGAGGGTGCAATTGTGGTTGCCTTTGTGTGAAATTAGAAGCTTCTGTAGGCAAATACTGCCTTCTTTGCATAACTATGGCCAGTGTCCAACCCAGCAGCTGTGTGACTCCGAGTAATGTGACTTCCTGCTTCCTGATAGGGAATATATTCCTTGCTATCTTTCTTCCCTTCAATGTCTATTTTTTGTTGGTGTATATCTGGTCCGGGTTTCCTCTAGAGTTTTACTATCTACCAAGCTTTAAACAAGGAAAGCTGCTTAAGAGAACAGGTTAATGTATTCCAAGTTATCCCTGCCTACATTATTAGCATCTCCCAACCTCCCCCTAGCTCTAACTTACACCTGGGCCGAGAGCCAAGAGTTGGAAGGCACAGCCCTGCCTGGTGGTATCAGGTTGAAAATGAACAAGTCTCAAGACCAGTCAGGATCACTCATGTATAGCAAAGAGCCAGCTTCTTAAACTTGCTTTCATCATTAAAGGTAGATCAGTTGCCTGTCAGACTTGTGGGCTTCTCTATAGACCTGAAGAACTAAAACATGGATTTCTTCCCCCCAGGAAACAGATGCAAGAAATACTCTCTCATACAACAACAGTAAGTAAATGTGCTCAATTATGGTTTTAATTATTTGATTCTTTGCTGTGCCTGGTAATATGGCCCCTACAGCAAAGATCTGTCTAGAGATCCTCTTTAATTGCCAATTACTCTGTCTTTTAATATCCTTCTTGATGCTTCCAGAACAAATCTATGGCATTTCTCAAGTGGGGGAAAGAGAAACAGTTATTCAGTGCAAAACAGAACTCTACCTGGAGCAGCTAATTGGGCGTCATTGTGTAATTGGTGCCTATTTGCCACCAGGGACCCAGCACTGCCTTTCTGATTGAAATGAACATCAGTTGGGGGAGAAAGGGGGGACTCTTAATGTAATCCTTTTGTTTGCTCTTTTATGTAAACTTCTATGAATCAATTCTCCCGTCTCTCTGAGCAGTGCCAGGAATAATGTTGAAAGCAGTCAAATGAGAAAAAGGAGCAGAGAGCCAGCCCAGAAGATGGAGGCTGCCTTGGGTTCTTTTCCTTCAAGCTAGGCAGTGGTCAGAAAGCAATGCTTCTTAATTTCTTTCTTTCTCTCATCCTTCTTTAGCACCTGACCAAAAAACACACATACACACACACACACATACACACACACACACACACACACACAAATTCCTTTGGAAGAAATGCATGTCACCCTTTCTATAAAGTTATCCTGCAACCCCAAGTTTGTAGGTTAACTATCAAGAAAGAGCATGATTCCTGCAGCGGCACGTCACACACTTACTATGTGCAGGACACTTCACGGAGCACATTGTATCACCTTCCTTCTTAAGTTCCACGGCAACCCCAGGAGATGAACAATATCATGCGCTCTGAGGCACAGAGAGGACAAATGACTTGTCCAAGGTCACATGATTAATAGCTGCCAGAGCCACGATGCCAGCACAGGTGTGTCTGGCTGACCCTTTTCCAATCAGAAAGTAGGACAGACTACACATAAAAGGACTTCATTTGCACTACTGACACTATGTATAAAAGAGATAACTAACGAGAACCTACTGTATAGCTCGGGGAACTCTACTCAGGGAACTCAGTGCTCTGTGGTGACCTAAATGGGAAAGAAATCCAAAAAAGAGGGGATATATGTATACGTACGGCTGATTCACTTTGCTGTGCGGTAGAAACTCACACAATATTGTAAAGCAACCGTACTCCAATAAAAATTTAAAAAAAAAATAAAATAGACGCAAAATAGAAAAAAAGAATAAATGTGCTCGTTTCATAAAGAAAATGATGAAGCAGTCACTTACCTCAATGCTTTAGTTGTTATGATAACACAGTGATACAATTCACAAGTTGTTACAATGCCCAAGAATGGCTTTAATTTTCAGCCCTGCCTGTCACTGAGTCTGATGACCACACAAAGCACGTTTGGCCACATTGTGGGCTTTTTCTTTTGTAGCATGTTTTTCAAGACTTAAAAAAACTTAGACTTCCTGCAGAATTGGAAAGTGTAGCCCGAGTTCTCTAACCCCCGGCCCCCAGGGCAATTTCATGGCTCTTCTCTCTGAGGGCAAAGGTGTGCCTGGCTCTCCCTAGCAGCCCTGGTACCCAGAAGAGGGTTAGGGTTCTGTGCTGACCATTCTGAGTGGCTGCCCCTGATCTCGGCAGCAGCATCTTCTGGGCAGTGGGTGGTATATTAGACGCCTGATTTTTTAGGCTAAAGCACAACAGAAAAGGAAAAAATAAGGAAACCAGATTCTCTCATCAACTCTTCACCCAGTCCAGGGTGTAGTGCAGTACACCCCCAGAACAGTGTGTGCTTTTTAAGAAAAGGGAGTCAAGGGGGCTGCTGCATAATTTCTGCCTCTTGAGCCCGCTCCCCGCAACAGGGGCGGGGGTCACTCACGCCCCGCTGTGGTCTCTCCCCAGCAGTGCTACTACGCAATTCGCATCTTTGCTGGACAGGATCCCTCCTGCGTCTGGGTCGGATGGGTGACTCCCGACTATCATTTGTACAGTGAAAAGTTTGACTTGAATAAAAACTGTACTGTGACTGTTACTCTGGGGGACGAAAGAGGCCGGGTCCACGAAAGGTAAGAGGACTCCTGAGGGGCAGGGTTGGCCCTCCCCCAGCGGTCTTTTTCCCTTCCCCTCACACCCCAAAGAAGGAAATATCAGCCTCTATTATAAAGGGAGAATGAAGCACAGGCTTAAAATCCTTAAGTAAATGGCGGGGGTGGGGGAGGACTATGGTGGGAGAAGCGTTATTAGCCAAAATAAAGGGCAATTTCATCACATGTATAAAACATGACCCAGGGATGGGAGATACAGATGGACAGTTGGGAAGCCTGGGCTCCCTCTCAGACTCCGTGATTTCTAGGCAAGCCCCAATTTCTACAACATAAGAACGAGACAGAGAAAAGTCCCTGGGTGCTTGAGGGAAGTCAGTTGCAGAAAAGAAGAAGATGTACCACATCACACAGCAACTGATAACTCAGAACTTCTCATCCCAAAAGTTTGTAATGGCTGAAAGCATAAAGAACATGAAAGAGACATGGCAAATTTATAAATAATAACCACTGAATAGAAATTAGGGATTTCAAGGAAAATGTTTTAGGCACACCCATCCCCTCCCACTGGTCCATTGGTACTACCACCAAGGAAGGATCTTTAGCCAGTGATGCCCCAGAAATGAACCAGCAGACCATGCCTTATTTCCACCTAAGTGAGATACTAGAGTCCTTGCCCATATGGCAGGCTTGTATAGAAATGTAATAAGTTGTTTCTCATGATAACTTTATCCCTACAAAGTCAGGAATGTTTTGCTCTTCAGATGCTACTGGCTCATCAGAGGCCAATGGCCCGAGGTCAGGCACAATTGCTGTTTTCTGGGGGACCATTGTTGGTGGGTGGTTAAGAGTACAGACTTTGGAAGCAAACCTCCTGCGTTTTAAACTGGGTTCCAGTACTTACTAGAGGTGTGACTTTGGACCTGTTGCTTAACCTCCCTGGGTCTAAATTTCCTTATTTATAAAATGAGAATAATAGTTCTCATCTCACAGAGTGTTATGAGGATTAAGTGAGATGATACATAGATAAGAGCCTACAACAGTGCCTCAACTCAAGTACTCAATAAACAGCACTCTTATTACCATTACTGAATGTTCATCATGTTATGAGACCCAGCGTAGATGCTATAACCAGATGCAGCATCTGGTTTGGTTTAAAGGAAAGTATGCGAAAGCAGTTGACCGCTCCAGACTTTGCTCTTCAGCCAAAAGAACAAAAAGCACAGTCTCATCCCAGCTGGGTCTGTTGCTCCAGTTTGCTCGCTCTGCCATGCCAGACTGATTATTTTATTTATCTGAGCCTCAGTGACCACATTCATTGTGAAAATTAACTGACACATCGGCACCTAGCGTAAGACGCAGTAGATAGCAGGTGCTCAGTAACTCTTAGTTCTTTGTCTTGTGCAATAAGTAAACACAGGATCGATTTTCGGATGTTTTCAGGCATTTCAAACATGGACCCTTTGAAATATGACCAAAGTGTGGCACTTGACACTCCTGCGGCTTCTGTACCTTATTAATTGAATTCTGTAGTCATTAATGTACTTCGTACTTTAATCACTGAAAAGAAGCAATGACATCGCCACAGTTTGACCTTAGTGGAAATCTAGCAATGGCTATAACTCTTTGGAATGAGCAATTTGCACTGGCCCTGCCTGTGGGCATTCACCCTGAGAAACCAGCCTGACTGGTGCCGCAGAGGAGGGTCGAGGGGAGGAGGTGAAGGAATGCTTACAAACGGGATTTCTAGTTGTCTGGGAAAGTGATGGGCTTCTAGAACCGGAAAAAAACTGGGAGAATTCTAATCAAACTCTGGGCTTTCCAAGGCCAGATCAGATTGACCTTAGGAAGTTTAAAGGGGCTGCTCTAGCATCCCGTATAGAGTCACTCTCTCCTTTAGCCTGAGACAAATCACTTGGTGTTACTTTAAGCAACTGGGTCCCTCAGATGAGCCACACCAGGACTGGGCTTAGGAAGAGACATACCAGCTGCCTCCTGCCCGCAGCCATCGTGAGGGGCTCTGGGGATCCACAGCACTTCTCCAAAGCCCACCCAGGGTTTGAAATCTTACCATTAAAAAAACAGGCTTTGGGGCTTCCCTGGTGGTGCAGTGGTTGAGAGTACGCCTGCTGATGCAGGGGACACGGGTTCGTGCCCCGGTCCGGGAAGATCCCACATGCCGCGGAGCGGCTGGTCCCGTGAGCCATGGCCGCTGAGCCTGCGCGTCCGGAGCCTGTGCTCCGCAGCGGGAGAGGCCACAACAGTGAGAGGCCCGCGTACCGCAAAAAATAAAAAACAGGCTTTGGAGTTGAAAGGCTTTTTAGTTATTATAGTTGGCTTTTAAAGCTAAATGCCTACGGTGGAGTTTTCTTTCTGGGGGGTGGTAGCCAGCTAGCTGAGAAAGGGACCCAGGTTGGTAGGTGGTGAAGAGTGCAGGGGATAGGGCTCCAGGGAGCTGGGGTGGGTGGGGGGGGGGGTAGTACAGATCAGGAGGTGGGAGGCCATCAGAGACTAACTTTATCTACTTTGCAAGTCTTCCTGGGGCCCAGGCCTGCCATCCTAGGGAATGTGGGCCTGAGTTCTCAAGTGTCAGATGGCCTTTTGCCCTGGCACTGAAATGGAACTGAGGACACAGAGTTTTTGTTCCTGCCTCTTATGCCAAATTCCTCTCTAAGTCCCCCTGAGGTAGTCATCCTCTCTGCACATCTATCTCCCACTTCTAAGGTGGGAATACTACCGTCCCCATCATCTGTTTCAGAAACATGAATGGATGATGGGCCAGGAAACAACTCTGCTCTGTGAAGCAGATAGAGTGCCACATTCCTAAACTGAGTGAATTCATTTAAGGAAAAAAGGTTATTCGGGGCTGATTGGAAAGCTTCATTGGAAGCTTTGGGGGCATTTCAATCCTGAGTCTTGATTCCAAACCGCCCCCAGTCCAGATTCTGTGCTTTTTCTTCTCTCTGGCTCCTAGTGTGAAGCGCAGCAACTGCTACATGGTCTGGGGTGGGGACATCGTGGCCACGTCCCAAAGAGCAAGTCGCAGCAACGTGGACCTAGAGATCGGCTGCCTCGTGGATCTGGCAATGGGCATGTTGTCCTTCTCGGCCAACGGGAGGGAACTCGGCACCTGCTACCAGGTAGGGGCGGCTCCTGGGGCCGTGACAGCAGCATCCCCGGCCTGGTGCTCAGGGCACAGCTCGTCAGTCTTCTCCACAGGTGGCATCCCCACCACAGCACATGGAGTTGATGTACCCACGTGGTCCTGTGCCGTCTAGGAAGACAAGAGTAAAGTGACTTCCTTTTGTTCAGAGAGGGAAAGATCTCATTTACTGGTTGATCAGAAATGCTGGTCATCCTTGTAGAAGATGAGAAGGCTTTTCCTTGGTGATGGGCTCTAAAAGGTTATTTGTTGGTTCCATCGGTATTTCTTGTGCGACTTTCATGTTACCTACACTATATAAGATGCAAAGTTTAAGAGGTCAACAGAGATACTCCTCACTTTAAGAAACTTCTGTGCTCAAAATATAGACCTATAAAAACTGATTGATCTGCCAGGGGAGTATTCCCTTTGCAATAAAAGGTTATTCTCATTCACTGTGGCTTCTTTACAGGGTGCTTTAAAATGCATTTACATAAATAATTTTTCTCTTTCATTGACTATGAACTTCGACAGAACTACTTGGGGAAGCCATTAATTACACCCACGTAGGTTTACCCGTCATTAACCACAAGAAGCCTAATCTCCTTTAAGCTTCATCTCTGATGGCCAAGTAGCTTGGGAAATGCCACAAATTATATCTTCCTTTGGAAGTTTCACAGTGAGTGTTAGTACAGGAAAACTTTAAGGAATGCTTCAGAAAGAAACCTAGCCAAGCATTTCTCATATTATTTAACCAAGAAGAGCTTTTTTTTTTTTTTTTTTTAACAATTAGTAATCTTCTATAAGCCTAGAGTTCTACAGAGCATACTGTGAGACAGGCTAAGTTAGGAAGTCAGATTTCCTTCTTGACACTCCAGGGGTAGAATGGAGAGCCTCATGTATGTGTGGACAGAGTGTTATCCGAGTTCAGAGAAGGAAGAGCCAGCTTCCATTGAGAGTGATCAAGAAAAGGTTTATTACAGAGAAATCTTGATTTTGAAACAAAGAATTCTTCCAGGGGGAGAGAGAGGAGTGTACTAGATTGAAAGAACGGCACAAGAAGCGTAATGGAGACGGGGGCATAGTGTATGTTTGAGGAACGATGGACAGAATAGAATGGGTTATGGTTCATAGTCACAAATTTGGAAAGGTAGGGAGGTATTAGGAAGAAATGTGGAACTCCTGAAGAGTTCTGACCAGGACAGTGGCAGGCAGCGTCCAGGGAAGGTTACCCAGCTGCAGCGGACTGAAAGCATCCGGCTCCTGTGTAAAGGGCTAAAACCCCAGATTCCAGAATCAGCCCCAGGTTACAGCCTCTGGGCTGAAAAGCCCCTTGGCAGCAAGTGTCTGAAATGTTAGGTGACCAAAATCAGATGGGCAGAGCCCTTCCTGGGGGCCAGGGACGGCCTGCTGGTGTGGTGGTCCTCTCCAGGACCTCCTGCAGGGGGTAGCCCCCTGCACACCTACTCTTCCTCCTGGGAAGAAGTGGAATCATCACTACCACCCACGAGCCGCTCCCAGGAAGAGGCCTCTGCACAGCCAGGCTTTGAAGTATTCTTCCAGTACTTTCTCGTGATTCCACGTTCCCTTCCCCACCAGTACCGAGAGGAGGCTTGTGTACATTACTGCCGTCCTTCAGAATCCATTAGCTTTTTCCCATTAACTTTTGAAATGAGTTTGACTGAAGGGTCCTCCCTGAGCTACAGAGAGCTCCAAAGCATCGAATCACTTTTAAGGTCCCTAAATAAATAAATAAATAGCCCATGGCATCTGCAGCAGCAGTGACTTGCCTGCTTCAGGAAACAGCCCACGACGGTGAGAAGATGTTACAACAAAGAGCAGAACACATTTGTATCCCATCTTTCACACATGACACTGGGCTGGTCAGCTGTCTGAGCTGCATGTTGACACCCGCACCCCGGGATGCCTGGCGTGACTCCATATACGTACAGATCCTGATGACTCTGCTCAGGGGTCCAAACCCACTCCCACCCTGAGGTGGGAACGAGGAGGAGGTCACGACTCTGAGCACGGACCCTCGGGAGGCTCATACCCACCCAGCACCCTTCTCATTCCCGTGAGACAGTAACGTGTCCAGCCATGCGTCTGGGCTCCCAGCAGTGGGATAATTGTTATTCTGCAGCTGTAGCCATTTTCATTTTTCAATCATCTCAAGAGGAGCAGGGCAGCAATATTTATATACTGGCTTTCCATTCAGAAAGGACCAGTAACCAAAACAATGAGAGGAGGGTTCTCTCAAACAATGTTTCTAGACCTCCCCGTTAAATACTGCTACGCGATTTGAAAAGCTTTTTCTGTCTCACTTAATGTAATCATGGGAGAAGTGAGAAATAAAATGTACGTACAAGAGATACTCCTCAGTTGCTGCCACTCCGGCCACACTGCTCCGAGAGCAGAGCCAGCCGTGAGATTCCGATTTACGAGAGGGGTTACCCTTCAATTCAGGCTAGTTCCTATGCCCTGACCTTCACACGTGATTAGAAATAGAATGTCTGTCGTTGCAAAGACAAAACATAGCAGCCAGTGATAAAAGGTACCTTAAACACAAAGGGAAGAATGTCCGTGGCACTTTGTGGCAGCTCACTGCTTATTCCATTAGAATGCAGCCTCCCCTTCCAGAATGTAAGCTCCTTGAGGGGAGAGGCCATCTCTCAGGTTCACTGCTGCATCCCCTAACACCTGTAGCTAGGTACCAGGTACATGAGACGGTACCTGGTACCTAGTGAGTGCTTGCTAAGTATTTATTATCAAACTGACCAACTCGGCTGGGAAACCACTAGTTTCTTCATTGCTGCCTAACAAGTTACCACAAAATTAGCAGCTTAAAACAGCATCCATGTATCATTTCATAGTTCTGTAGATTTGACTGGGTTCTCTGCCCAGGTTCTCACAAGGCCAGAAATCAAGGTGTCGGCTGCAATGAGCCGTCTCTGTCCTGAGGCTCTGGGTAGCATCCCCCGCAAGCTCCTTCACGTTGTCGGCAGGATCCAGTTGTGGCTGTAGGCTGAGGTTCCAAAGTCCCCATTTTCTTGCCGGCCAACCCCTCTCTGCTTCCAGAGGTGCCCACATTCCCTCTCACGTGGCCCCTTCCATCTTCAAAGCCAACAAGGGCGCATCTGGTTCTTCTCGGGCTTCAAGACTCTCTCTGATTTTCCCTTCTGCGCCCAGCAGGAGAAAACGCCTGCTTTTTTAAGGGCTCGTGCAATTGGATTAGGCCCACAAGGATATTCTGTCTATCTTAAGGTCAGCTGGCCAGTAGCCTCACTAACATCTGCAGAAACCCTTTTGCCCTGTGACATACACGATCAGGGGACTAACCCCAGGGGTCAGGAGGGCCGTCTAGTATTCCACTTACCACACCACCAGTTGCAGCTTCTCTCCTTATGTACACCCATCAGGAGCTCACCCTTGTGTGTTCTTGTTATTTTAGTGGTTGAAGAGACGTTCCCATTGTTCATCGTGGTGGGAGTGTACTCTTCACGGTAGAAATAAACCCATCCCAGGGCACCCATCCTAGATGCTTTCAAGGACCTCCTCTCCGCAAGGAGGTTTGAGGAGGGCCCTGGCATTTGACTGGGTAGTTTATGAAGTTTGCAGGGGCAATTCCTGAGGGACCTAAAAAGGTACCACCCTCTTCAGCCTGTCGCTCCCTATACTGGTACAATTTAGCTCAGCAAAGAAAACCTCTGGCTGAATGCATTTCTCTCTCTCTCTTCACCTGGCTGGTCCAGGTGAAGTTTTCTCAGCTGCCAGCCCTCTGCTTGCTTCAAGTTCACACATTGTTCTAGATGTTACCTGTTGGGTATTTGAGAAATCTGGGGCCAGACCAGAGATGAGTCTTGCCTTGTGGCCAAAGTCACACAGCATCAAATCAGAATTTCCCATATGTGTCTCTCACCCATAAACCCAGATCCTGGCACAAAGAAGGTACGTGATAGGCACTAAATGATTGTTGAATGTCCTTACCAAAGCTTATTTCAGACATAGCCTAGGCAATTCTAGCAGCCCCCTCCCTACCTGTTAGTTTTACTGGCATCATCCCTTCACATCATGCATGGGTACCTGAAGCATCAGGTAAAAGCAAATGTTTTATCTGAAACGTAAGCCTACTACAGTGTGCTCAGATGCCATGTGCTGGGTGCACGCCTGGGGTCTAAGCAGTCTGGCCTCTTCATCGTGAGCCGATGATAGCACTGGACCAGACAATCTTTTAAGTCACTTCCAGCCATAAAGATGTATGTTTATAATTCTTATGTCTAAATGCCTTGAGGAAGTTCATTATTTACAAGAAGCCTGTAACAAATATCCCGGCAGAAAGGAAAACTGCTCTATTCGTTTTCTGTCGCCTGATAAATTGCCACAAACTCAGTGACTTAAAGGCATTCACTTATTGTCCCACAGTGTCCACGGGCCAGGAGTCAGGGCACAGCTTAGCTGGGACCTCTGCTCAGCGTCACACAAGACTGCAGTCAAGGTGTCAGCCAGGCTGCGTTCTTTTCTGGAGCTCGGGGTCCTTTTCTGAGCTCACATGGTTGTGGGCAGAATTCATTTGCTTACATCTGTAGAACTAGTGCTCCATTTCTTGCTGGCTGAAGCCAGGGGCCAGCCACTCTCAGCCCCATGAGACCCCCCCCCGGAACTCCTGTCACATGGCCCTCTGGCAACATAGCAGTTTACTTCTCCGAGGCTGTCTGGACCATCTTCCTCTCCCATCTGCTGAGATGGAGTCTTGTACAGTGTAACCCAATCAAGGGCATGACAGTCGCTTTTTGCCATATTCTGTTTGCTGGAAACAAGGCACAGGTTCTAGGAGAGGGGATTGTACAAGAGGGTGACTCATTGGGGGACACTTTTAGGGTATGTTCCCAATACCCAGCAGCCCCTAATGTGACGGGTCGGGAGAGTTGCAAGAATGTCCTAATGTCTGAATTTGCTTAAAGGCAAAGGACTTTAGTTGGTGGAATTAACGTTCCATTTCTTCTTCCGAGTCTGATCAAAAGCCCGATGTCAAGGCGAGCAAGGGATAAGCGGAGCCCCTGATGTCATAAGTAAATCAATCCACATGCCTCATCTCAGTGGCAGCTAAAAGGCAGCTGGTGAATCCCGCACCTTTTAATGTAAGAACTAAAATCATGGAGAGTGAGGAAGGGGTGGAGAGAAGTCCAGCGGAACCAAGTGAGAGGGAACGGTTTTGAGGGAGGAGAGAGGCTCCAGGAGCAGCCTCTTCGTGTAATTCCAGGGAAGCGCCGCGTGGTCCCTGCCTGCAAAGTGGGCTCTCGAGTGGGGGCACTTTTCCCTTCAGGGACATTTGACAACTCTGGAGACATTTATCGATAGGGCTGAGGTTGTGACGCTCTGCTGTAGGTCCCCCCGGCTTTGCCTGACTGACGCCCGTGTGCCTTGAGAAAGAATACTGAAGCCACCGCACCACCCTCCCTTGTCACCTTCCAGGGCAGGAATGATAGATGGTGGTGCTTGCTGTGGGCCTGCGGGGGGGGGGGGGGGGGGGCGGTCTCCGTGCTCTGTGAAGAGCCAGCGCCTCAGCTCGTTCTGTGACCAGAGCAGGCCCTGCCTTCGGTGGCCGGTGGGTTGCTCCCCTGAGCACTGCAGAAAGCTGCTGGCTTTGGTTACCCGAGGGAGGAAATGAAAGGGCATGAGATTGTTCGGCCCCGAGTGGAGAGAGGAAGGGAGTGTTGAAGGTGGGAGCAGTGACAGTTGCTACGGTTAGGCACCGGGTCTCTGGGAATCTCTGAGCAGTGGGCAATCAGCAGCCCGTTAACTGCCCTCTTTCAGCTCAAGTTGGAGTGAGGGTGTTGATTGAAACACCCATGACTTAGCCCCCTGTGGGTTTATAATTCTGGGCAAACATCTGGATTTGTTTTGCTTTCCAGGTGGAGCCCAATACCAAGGTGTTTCCAGCGGTCTTCCTGCAGCCTACAAGCACCTCTTTGTTTCAGTTTGAACTTGGGAAGCTGAAGGTATGTATCTGTCCCCTCATCTAATATCTGTGACATGAGGGGGCATGCTGACCATTAGGGGGAGAAGCTCAGGCCTGAGAAAACCGGGAATCTGTCACCTCTTGCTTCTCATATGCCTCCCAAACGTCTACACTTCCATGTGAAATTCATGCAACAGTAGAAAGGTTCCCATTTTCCCCTTCTCCCACTTCTGTTGAGTACCGAAAGAATTAATGAATGTTCACGTAACCCATTATGTGAGGTCTTCATTGATGCCGGTGAAGCCCTCGTTGGTCCCTGGATGCATTTGTCTCTTTTTAATGTATGCTCATCCTTTTGGTCAACATGGGCCAGGTGTATTGTCCAGCCACTGAGCATCTCTGTGTTGCACGTGTATTCTCCTCCCTGATGCCTTTCTGCCTTGCCCCAGAACGCCATGCCCCTGTCGGCAGCCATATTTAAGAGTGAAGAGAAAAACCCCGTCCCGCAGTGCCCACCACGGCTGGACGTCCAAACCATCCAGCCCGTCCTCTGGAGCCGCATGCCCAGCAGCTTCCTGAAGGTGGAGACGGAGCGGGTGAGCGACCGCCATGGCTGGGTGGTGCAGTGCCTGGAGCCTCTACAGATGATGGCGCTCTACATCCCCGAGGAGAACAGGTAGTGGGGGGGCCCAGAGAGGAAGGGCCGGGCCCGGGAGGCAGGGAAGCAGTACCCAGCAAGCCCAGAAGGGAAGGAGTATCATCCCCATTGGCAAAGGGCCCAAGACGACTGCTGATTGCCCCGAAGGCTCGGTTTCTCTTCTTTCCCTTCCCCACTTTGATTATTCACTCAGAAACAGCATGATATTCACAGTGACGTGTCTGCCACAGGGCTTTCACTGTAGCTCCGAGTACCTGCACTCAGGGATATTTCCATGCGCTTAATTAAAAACCCTAGCGTGGCTCAGAAATTATATGTTATTGATGGCAAGAAGGGGAAGAATGAGGCATGCCTAGCTTGCTTAGAGAACCAAGAATCAGGCTCCTGGTCCCCACTCTTTAAGAGGTGCTCCTGGGGCTTCCCTGGTGGCTCAGTGTTTGAGAGTCCACCTGCCGATGCAGGGGACGCGGGTTCGTGCCCCGGTCCGGGAAGATCCCACATGCCGCGGAGTGGCTGGGCCCGTGAGCCATGGCCGCTGAGCCTGCACGTCCGGAGCCTGTGCTCCACAACGGGAGAGGCCACAGCAGTGAGAGGCCTGCGTACCGAAAAAAATAAAAATAAAAAATAAAAATTTAAAAAAAGAGATGCTCCTGGATTATGACCTAGATTCAATTCCAGCGCTATCACTTCCTGGCTGCGTGGCCTTGAGTGAGTTACTCATGCACTCCAGGCCTCAGTCTTCTCATCAGTACAGTGAGATCAATGCCCACCCAAAGGATTGCTGAGAGAGAAAACATTAAATTGTGTAGGGAAAATCTAGTTCAGTTTCTGTCCATAGAAAAAAATTAAGTAAGTTTTATTTTGATGGATGTTATTACCCCTTGATCTCTTGGACTGAAAAGATAAAGCAATAGAGGATGGAGATATTTGACACCGGCACAGCTCACATTTAGGTATTCCACTGGGTCATGGGCAGCAGAAGGGCAGGCTAGTGTAGGGAAGGAGCAGCAAAGACCAGGAGACCAGCCAAGTAAGCCAATTGCAAAGTGTCCTCAGGTTCTCAGTGAGAAGCAAGACAAAATGGAAAAATCTAAGCAGAGATCAGAGCCCCGGGCCCCCGCACACACGGGAATAATACACAGCAAATAGATCTCTACAGTCAGGATGGAGAAAGTGAACCGGCTACCTGACTACGCCAACTCATCACAGGTTGGAAGGCGTTTCCTCTCTGGACAAGAGCGCGGGTGTGTGTTTGTTTTCAGGAAAAGGATAGCCCCATGGCTGATGGTAAACTGGAGATTCCATAGATGAGGCAGATGGTAAATTGATGGGAGGGCTTTACATCAGGAAACAGAGGATCCCCTTGAGCCTACAAATAAGAGGACCGAGTCACCTGTCATGTACCTGAATGTTTTCAGTTCTGAGTTGGGTTTTTCCCTAATAGTGGGGACTTTGATATTTGGTAAGCTAGCGGCTTTTAAGTCTTACAGACTTTTGAGACCCTCATAGTTAGAAATGGTGGGACGAATGATAACCCGTGAGAGACTCCTCCAGGTTCTACTCGCTCTGCCTTCCTTGGCTCGGGTGAGACGCGTGGGGATTCCGAGGGTCAGCGCTCTGCTGAATTCTGGCAGTTTTCTCCCCCTGGAGTGGTTGACTGCTTGTCTCCTCCTCAGGTGTGTGGACATCCTGGAGCTCTGCGAGAAGGAGGACCTCATGTGGTTCCATTACCACACGCTGAGACTCTACAGCGCCTTGTGCGCCCTGGGAAACAGCCGGGTGGCTTACGCCCTGTGCAGCCACGTGGACCTCTCCCAGCTCTTCTACGCCATTGACAACAAGTATCTCCCTGGCTTCCTGCGCTCCGGCTTCTATGACCTTCTCATCAGCATCCACCTGGCCAGCGCTAAGGAGAGGAAGCTGATGATGAAGAATGAGTACATCATCCCCATCACCAGCAGCACCAGGAAAATCCGCCTGTACCCGGACGAGTCCAAGAGGCATGGGCTCCCTGGGGTGGGCCCGAGAACGTGCCTCAAGCCAGGGTTCAGGTTCTCCCCCGCCTGCTTCGTCATGACCAGCGAGGAACACCAGAAGCAGAGCCCCGAGATTCCCTTGGAGCTTCTCAAGACGAAGGCGCTGAGCATGCTGACGGAGGCAGTGCGGTGCAGTGGGGCTCACATCCGGGACCCCATCGGGGGGTCCGTGGAGTTCCAGTTCGTGCCTGTGCTGAAACTCATCGGAACCCTGCTGGTCATGGGGGTGTTTGACGATGACGATGTTCGGCAGATCCTCCTTGTCATCGACCCCTCCGTGTTTGGGGAGCACAGTGGGGACACACAGGACGGAGCAGAGAAGGAGGAGGTGACCCAGGTGGAGGAGAAGGCTGTGGAGGCTGGGGAAAAGGCCAGCAAGGAGGCTCCCGTCAAAGGCTTGTTGCAGACCCGATTACCGGAGTCCGTCAAGCTGCAGGTAACTCGGGGCAACCAGCATCCTGCCCTTGGAAAGAGCTGGGGAGGGTGACGGTGCAGCCTGGTGGTGACGCCAGGACTGTGTGCATTGGCTTGAATGTGGAGTGTAGCAGAGATGCTCAGGGAGAGCGCCCACTGGTCCTGCTTGTTTCTGAGCTGGAAGTTACTCCCTAAGTCTCCCCAAACCAAAACGAAAACACCAGCCCTCGTCAATAAAGCGTGTGCTTTAGAACTGTTTTTCTGGTCCCAGCGATGGATTTTCCCTGGTCTTCTCTCCTACCCTTTGGGACTAAAGCGCTCATCTGTGACATCTTGTCTGGAGACGGGGAGGAGCCTTTGGCCGTGGAGTTGACCAGAGGAACTGGCTTGTAGAATGACCACACTCATCAGCCGCTCTCATTTGTTGCCGTGCTCCGATCACAAGCCTGACGTGAACCTGTCACACTGGCACTCAGAGAAAGTGCCGTCTGCACTGGGCGTCCTGCTCACTGAGAGCTGCCCCCTCGCGCAGCTTAGTCTTACCAGACGTAAGCTAGCATCAGTGATGCGCGGAAGAGGATGGTGACCTTTGTCTTCTTAGCACTGAGAAGAGAGAAATGAAAACAAATAGAGGAGAAATTAACACAACACTGTAAATCAACTATACTTCAGTAAATTTTCTAGAAAGTAAAAAAAGAGAAAAGAAAAGAAATAGAGGAGAGCAGTTGATCTTAGTGGAGTGACCCTGGTTCAGGCATCCCTGGATTTCACTTCCTGTGCCTCAGCCACTTACTAGCTAAATAAATTTGCCAAGTCAGTAGCCCATCAGTCTTGGCTTTATGATTTGTAAAATGTGGATGATGATATAGTAAAACATAATAGTAAAATGTGTTGTTAAAAAATATAATTTGAAACATTTTACCATAAAATATATTATAAAAAATAATCTGGGCTTCCCTGGTGGCGCAGTGGTTGAGAGTCCGCCTGCCAATGCAGGGGACACGGGTTCGTGCCCCGGTCCGGGAGGATCCCACATGCCGCGGAGCGGCTGGGCCCATGAGCCGTGGCCACTGAGCCTGCGCATCTGGAGCCTGTGCTCCACAACGGAAGAGGCCACAACAGTGAGAGGCCCGTGTACCGCAAAAAAAAAAAAAAAAAAAAAAAAAAAAAAAAAAATCTGCAGTCGAAGCTCTCTTATCCAATATGATGGGATTGGTAGGTGGCCATTTCATCAAAACATTGAATATAGAGGAGAAGTACAACGAATTTTACATATGTACCTTAAATATTTTATTAAAACAGAAATGTGCTATTCTGATGGAGGGCCAAGACCTCTTCTTTTTTTTTTTTTTAATAATTGATTAATTTTTTTAAAAAAAGATGTTACCTCAAGACAAATGTAAATGAAAACAAAAATTACCAAAACCTATGGGATGCAGCAAAAATAGAAGAGGGAAGTACATTGCAATAAATGTTTACATTAAAAAAAAGGAGAAAGATCTCAAATAATCTAACTTTTTACCTCAAGGAGCTAGAAAAAGAACAAACCAAGCCCAAATTTAGCAGAAGGAAGGAAATAAATATTAGAGCAGAAATAAATGAGATAAAGCAGAAAAACAATAGGAAAATGTCAAAACTAAGAGTTGGCTTATTTTATTGTAACTTTTCTTAACTCTAAAATTAAGAAAATAAGTATGCCTGCAGTAGCCAGTTTAATTGAAGCAGGTATCTATATGCACATGATTTGGGGCAAGACCTCTTCTTTAATGTGAGTCCCTGACGGGCACATAGAGTCCCCTCTTTTCCGTGGATGACACCTGTCATGCGCCATCTATGATTACAACTTTGGGGTCTTTAAGGTAGGCTGCAGACTTAGAGGTAATTGAAAGCAACCTGAGTGCAAAATGCTTCTAGATTTTTATGATTTTCCCCAACTTTTTATAGTTGTCTAACTCACACTCAATTTTAGCATTTTTTTAAAAAAAAACCTTGCCTTTCACAGATGTTCCCTAGCCATTCAACTTGGTTTTCCTATTTCATTCACCCACATGACTTTAAATGTTGTAATTATAATCACAAGTAGGACGAGCATAAGCTCTGGGTCCCAGTTTACCTGGCTGGAGCAGAGGTGGGCAGATGTACAGAGACTGTCCTGCTAGGTGACAGCACCCCACCACCAGGGGCCTTGTCTGTGCCCAGACACACTGGAGAGTGTTCTTGCTCTGGGCGCGCAGCCTCAGCGGCCATGGCTCACGGGCCCAGCTGCTCCGCGGCATGTGGGATCCTCCCAGACCGGGGCACAAACCCGTGTCCCCTGCATCGGCAGGCGGACTCTCAACCACTGCGCCACCAGGGAAG
This sequence comes from Delphinus delphis, assembly GCF_949987515.2. Classification (NCBI taxonomy): domain Eukaryota; kingdom Metazoa; phylum Chordata; class Mammalia; order Artiodactyla; family Delphinidae; genus Delphinus; species Delphinus delphis. Next base: position 77,688,167 of record NC_082684.1, on the reverse strand, counting down.
CCCTGGAGAGTGTTCTTTAGTCACGTGTGATGGGTTAAGTGGAGGTGGGTAAATAGAACTTCTGCTTTAGTAAAAATATGAGGAACACACATAAAGTATGGCAAGTGCCTGGCACAGTGTCTGGCACGTAGCTAGTGCTCAATAAGGTAGGGCTATTATTTTCTTATTAGTATAAATTCTAATGGCGATAAGATTAGTTATATCAATCGATTATAGAAAAACAGTGCTGATAAACAAAAACAATGAAACATGGGGAGGGAAGCAGAAGTCTCGCTTTCCCATCATCCAGCACCAGAAGATGTCAGGAAGGAGACCCAGTGCTCATATGTACCATTCAGTGGTGGTTTCCGTACTGAGCTTAGAGCCCTGGGAAAACGCTCTCCTACATGCTGTTCTCTGTCTCCACAGGCAGACACGCTCGGTGTTTAATGAGCTCATTTTCCCGTTGTTCTCCTGGCTCAGCGGTAAAGAGCTGGGCTCTGGGTTCAAGTACTAATCCAGAGTCATCCAGTAATGGCCAACTTGGATTCCAGTAATAGCTCTATGCTTACTGTGTGACACTGGGCAATTTCCTTAAATCGCCTAAGTCTCAGTGTTACTATCTGTAGAATGGGGATGATAGCCGCTTCACCAATGTACATGAAGTATTATTATATTCATGTGTGTGTACACTTTTGCAGATGTGTGAGCTCCTCAGCTATCTCTGTGACTGTGAGCTGCAACACCGGGTGGAGGCCATCGTGGCCTTTGGCGACATTTATGTCTCCAAGCTCCAGGCGAATCAGAAGTTCCGCTACAATGAACTCATGCAGGCCCTGAACATGTCTGCGGCCCTGACTGCTCGGAAGACCAGGGAGTTCCGCTCACCCCCGCAGGAGCAGGTGAGAAGCCCCTTCTGAGCCTCCATCCCATTCCTAGGGAAGAGCTTGAACCCGACAAAGCAGGGTACGCAAAGCCTTCCTGGGAGGTTGAAAGATCCCGCCCAGCACCAGGAGACAGGCTAGTCCTGTGCTGAGACAACTGGGAAGCCTCAGCCAGCTGTCTTGGGTGGAAAGATAACCTTCCAAAACCACACACAGAGCCAGGCTTCCTCCTTTCCGTCGCTCGCTCATGCCACCACTCCTGTCTCTGTTAGGATCCAGCGTCTACCCCTTAGAAGCATTTCTGTCCAGTCCTTCCAGAAGTCAGAACTCTACTGTCCAGCAGAGATCAACAGAATGTGGTCCGCATTTCCTGACTCGTGAGGGCGGGTGCACAGTCTTCCTTGACCGAGACCCTCTAGAATCCCCCCACCCCAGCCCCAGGAAGCCTGGAGGGCATGACATGGATGAGGGAGTCCTCTCCTGGGATGTGTTGTCTCCATTCTTTGTGCTACCCCACCTCGTAGTCAGCCTCATCCAGGTTGAAAGGCTGCTTTGAAAAGAATGAAAATCCTGGTGAGAAACTTGCAGATGAGGGAGGGACAGCTTATAAAATAATGGTCCCCACTCGTCACCGCTGCTCGGCCGCTCACGTATATCCTGCAGGCCATTTGTCACAGCTCCCTCAGTTTCAAAAGACAAGATAGATCTTCCAGTGAAGAAATTCATTTTCTGTCGTCGAAACCAAATCTTTGGATCTTATATATAGTTAATAAGCAGCCTATCCATAAATTGTTGTCGATATAATTACCACCATTTTGTAACAATGGCGAGGCCACCACAGCATGGTCCAGTTACGTTCCTAAAACCCAGTTTACAGGCTATAGATACTTATATTGGCTTAAAAATGAACCACCTATCTTGGCTTTTTAAGATTCCTTTGAATGATACTGGCCTTGATACAGAGCAGACAGAGCTTCACATCTCTTTGCTAGAGGCAAAATGCGAAGGCCCTGTGGATTGGTGAGAGCAGGTACTTTGCACTGTGGTGAGGAAAATGCAGTGAGTGTGAATTATTCTTGAAGGCTTTACAGATGTTGTCAGGCTGCTTTTAGACTGGCAACAGGTGCGAACATTCCCTGTTTCCCTGGGCAGAGGCTGACTTGTATTTGTGAAAAGTGGGAAGGTGGATGAAGTGGTGATTAAAACACTGCTGTTGGCTTCAGAGCCTGGCTCCCATTCCGGCTCCACCATCACTCACCGGGTAGTCTTGGGCGCATTACTTCTCTTTGTCTCTCAGTTTCTTCAGGCTGCAAAATGTGGATAATGTTTGTGAGAAACCTATGAGATAATTCATTTAGATCGCTTAGCAGGTAATCTGTCAGGTAGTAAACATTCTGTAAGTACTACAAGCTCTCATTAGTTTTAGTGTCAGAGATATTTGCATTTGCCTCATGCCATGTACTATGACCTTCCGTCAGTGAGCCAGTGACTAGAGTTTCTGCATGTTTTCTGACATCTCCTCAAGCCAGCCGGGACTTGGTTGTCCATCTGACACCGTCATCCCCATAGACACAGCTCATGATCCTGGATCCTAGAAGGGCCCTGCTGGCTCCACCCTCTTCTAGCCCCATTCTGCCTCCTTATCTTCTCTTCTGTCATCTTTGGGACCTACCATCACTTCCTTCTTTAGCCTTCTAGACAGTCCTCTGAACAATCATTTCAGACCCATTTCAGAAGTCTGTATCTCAAGAACTTGAGCAGACCTCAGAATCCCTGGAAGGCTGAATAAAACACAGATTGCTGGTCCCACCTCCAGGGTTTCTAATTCAGTAGGTCTAAGGTAAGGCCTGAGAATTTGCATGTTTAGCGAGTTTCCAGGCTATGCTGATGCTGCTGGTCTAGAAATGAAATAAAAGCAGGGACCCTGTTACCAAATTCAGCTGTCCCATCTGCCACCCCTCCCAGAGTATTCATTTCTAGAAGGAACCTACCCATAGCACTTTCTGAGTAATTAAGAATTTAATATTGATAAAGGATAAGGAGGGTTTCAATTTCAGGGCAGAGGAATGCAAAATCACTTGGAATATAGGATACACAGGAATTAGAATTTTAAAACAGTGATATGATTACCTCGTTCTTCTGTAACCTGTGAGGATAAAATAGAGGTTTTCAGCCCTATATCCATACACTATTCAGAGAGATGAAAAAACCATACTTGGGGGATGTAACTAAGTACAAAAGTAGGTAAAGCGAAGATTAGTCCAGTGATTGTTGGCAAATTAGCCAAGCACAGCTTGCAAGCCTTTCACTTTGAAAAGGACTTTTATTAAAGGGGATGACCTGGAAGAAAATTCGGTTCACTCCCCTTTTGGTTACGCCCTGAGGGCTGATGGACCACTTGCTTCCTAAGTGTTGCAACAAAAGAAAGATCATTCAGTAAGAAATTAACTTTCAGATTCTTGAAATCAGACCTTCAGGTCTGATTTTTATTTAATAAACAACACATCCATATATGTTGCTGATATAATTACCATAATTTAACATTGTGGAATAACCACAAAAATCACTTTTCCAATCTGTTTTATCAATATTATTTTATTACAAACAATACCTCTACCTTCTGCCGGAAACTTGTTTGCAGTAGAAGCTTTGAAAAAGTATCTTCCTAACAATATTAAATAAGGTTCATGGTTTAATAAATGAGACTGTAAATTTTTTTCACCTAGATATCCTAAACAAAAGTAGAAAATACCCCTTTGCCTGGTGTTTGGGTTACTCTGCCTGACACAGCAAAATGGACAAGATTACCTCTAGCTATTACTTCAGTGCCTCGAGATATTCACTAACCTGGGGTCATGGGTCTGTGGAAGAATTTAGACATCCAGAAATCTTAGTGACAGCTTTATTTTCACCAACTTTTCATTAATTTCTAAGAGCATTTCTTTCAGTTATTGATACAGGCGACAAAGCAAGTACCTAACCTTGTCACCCACAGAAACTACATATTTTTTCATATCATATTACAAAGTTCTAATATCTTGAAATATCATTTGCATTCATCACTACTTCAAGATCTCAGTGCATGTGAGACCTGCTGCTAGATCTTTTTGTATATATGTTACTGTATCACAAATTTGTTTTTTATCATCTTGATAACTAGATTGCAGTATAATTGTTTCTCTTTGTAAATCCTCTCTGTTTTGTTTTAGGTATTTAAAATATTAATCTGAGAAAAAATCCATGGGTTTCACTAGACTGTCAGAGTGGTCCATGGCACAGAAACAGTTAAGCATCTCTGACACAAAACTATAGAGGAAAAGATGACAGGCTGGCTGCAAAACATAAAACCTACACGTCAAAAAAAATTCTGTAAACAAAATTAAAAGCTCACTAAAAACTGGGAAAAGTATTTGGAGTATATATTACCAAGAGTTAATAAACTGCAGATGTGCAAAGCACTCACCGATTAATTTTTAAAAAGATAATCACACAACAGAAAAATGGAGGAAGAACATGGATGGAAAATATATAAACTGTGAGATAAAAACAGTCCTTCTGTGTGGAAAAGCAAAGTTCAACCTCACCAATTAAATGCAAATTAAAGGAACAGAGGGCTTCCCTGGTGATGCAGTGGTTAAGAGTCCGCCTGCAAAATCAGGGGACATGGATTCGAGCCCTGGTCAAGGAAGATCCACATGCCGCGGAGCAACAAAGCCCCTGCACCACAATGACTGAGCCTGCACTCTAGAGCCCACAAGCCGCAACTACTGATGCTACGCTCCACAACTACTGAAGCCCGCGCACCCAAGAGCCCATGCTCTACAACAAGAGAAGCCACTGCAATGAGAGGCCCGCACACTGCAACAAAGAGTAGCTCCAGCTCACCGCAGCTAGAGAAAGCCTGCGCACAGCAATGAAGACCCAACATAGCCAAAAATAAATAAATAAAATAAATGAATTAAAAAGATTAGGACTGTTTTAAAAAAATGAAAAATAAAAGGAACAGAGATATGACATTTTTCACCCATTAAATTGGAAACTATTTGAAAATATGTTAACTCTCACTACCATAATGGAGATGGCAAAGTAATACACACTCTTGTATAAATTTGGTATTAATGCAAATTGTTGTGAGCTTTCTGGAGAGCAGTCTGGCAATTAATATCAAAAGCCATTAAAATGGCAGCTCCAGTTGGAATTACTGGGTGGTGCATGCTAACGTGACTGCGCTGGTAGTGAGAGGTGCTTGGGTCATGCAGAGGCCTGTGGACTTTGCAATGGTCCCACAGAGACTTTGACGTAAGAAGCGGCCATGCAGCTGGGAGGGTCTTGGTGCTCCGGCCGGGTGTCAGGCCTGAGCTGCCAAGGTGGGAGAGCTGAGTCCAGGACATTGGACGACCAGAGACCTCCGTGCCCCATGTAATATTAATCAGCGAGAGCTCTCCCAAAGAGCTCCATCTCAATGCTAAGACCCAGCTCCACCCACCGGGCAGCAAGCTTCAGTGCTGAATGCTCTATGCCAAACAACTAGCAAGACAGGAACACAACCCCACCCATTAGCAGAGAGGCTGCCTAAAGTTATACTAAGATCACAGACACCCCAAAACACACCACCAGACGTGACCCTGCCTACCAGAGGGACAAGATCCAGCCCCACCCACCAGAACACAGGCACCAGTCCCCCCCTGCCAGGAAGCCTATACAAACAACTAAACCAACCTCACCAACTGGGGCAGACACCAGAAATAAGAGGAGCTACAAAGCTGCGGGCTGGGAAAAGGAGACCCCAAACACAGTAAGTTAAACAAAATGAGAAGACAGAGGAATAGGCAGCAGGTGAAGGAGGAAGGTTTTTACCCACCAGACCAAACAAATGAAGAGGAAATAGACAGTCTACCTGAAAAAGAATTCAGAGTAATGATAGTAAAGATGATCCAAAATCTCAGAAATAGAATGAAAAAAAATTCAAGAAACGTTTAACAAGGACCTAGAAGAACTAAAGAGCAAACAAACGATGAATAACACAATAAGTGAAGTTAAAAATACTCTAGAAGGAATCAACAGCAGAATAACTGAGGCAGAAGAACAGATAAGTGACCTGGAAGATAGAATAGTGGAAATAACTGCTGCAGAGCAGAATAAAGATAAAAGAATGAAAAGAATTGAGGACAATCTCAGAGACCTCTGGGATAACATTAAATGTACCAATATTCTAATTCTAGGGGTCCCAGAAGAAAAAGAGAAAAATAAAGGGTCTGAGAAAATATTTGAAGAGACTGCAGTTGAAAACGTCCCTAACATGGGAAAGGAAATAGTCACCCAAGTCCAGGAAGCGCAGAGAGTCCCATACAGTATAAATCCAAGGAGAAACATGCCAGGACACATACTAATCAAACTATCAAAAACTAAATACAAAGAAAAAATACTAAAAGCAGCCAGGGAAAGCAACAAATAACAGACAAGAGAATCCCTATACGGTTAACAGCTGACCTTTCAGCAGAAACTCTGCAAGCCAAAAGGGAGTGACAGGACATATTTAAAGTGATGAAAGGAAAAAACCTACAACCAAGATTACTCTAACCAGCAAGGATCTCATTCAGATTTAATGGAGAAATTAAAACCTTTACAGACAAGCAAAAGCTAAGAGAATTCAGCACCACCAAACCAGCTTTACAACAAATACTAAAGGAACTTCTCTAGGCAGGAAACACAAGAGAAGGAAAAGACCTACAAAAACAAATAAAAGACAATTAAGAAAATGGTAATAGGAACATACATATTGATAATTACCTTAAATGTGAATGGATTAAATGCTCCAACCAAAACACACAGACTGGCTGAATGGATGCAAAAATAAGACCTGTATATATGCTGTCTACAGGAGACCCACTTCAGACCTAGGGACACATACAGCCTGAAAGTGAAGGGATGGAAAATGATATTCCATGCAAGTGGAAAACAAAAGAAAGCTGGAATAGCAATACTCATGTCAGATAAAATAGACATGAAAATAAAGACTGTTACAAGAGATAAGGAAGGACACTACATAATGATCAAGGGATCAATCCAAGAAGAAGATATAACAATTATAAATGCTTATGCACCCAACATAGGAGCACCTCAATACATAAGGCAAATGCTAACAACCATGAAAAGGGAGATCAACAGTAATACAATAATAGAAGGGGACTTTAACATCCCACTTACACCAATGGACAGATCATCCAAACAGGAAATAAATAAGGAAACACAAGTTTTAAATGACACAACAGACCAGATAGATTTAATTGATATTTATAGATCATTCTACTCAAAAGTGACAGAATACACTTTCTTCTCAAGTGCACATGGAACATTCTCCAGGATAGATCATATCTTGGGTCACAGATCAAGCCTAGGTAAATTTAAGAAACTGAAATCATATCAAGTATCTTATCTGACCACAATGCTATGAGACTAGATGTCAATTACAGGAAAAGAAAACTGTAAGAAATACAAACACATGGAGGCTAAACAATATGCTACTAAATAACCAAGAGATCACTGAAGAAATAAAAAAATACCTAGCAACAATGACAATGAAAACACAATGATCCAAAACCTATGGGGTGCAGCAAAAGCAGTTCTAAGAGGGAAGTTTATAGTAATATGATCCTACCTCAAGAAAGAAGACAAATCTCAAATAAGCAACCTAAACTTACACCTAAAGCAATTAGAGAAAGAAGAAGAACAACAACAACAACAACAAAAAACCAAAAATAGAAGAAGGAAAGAAATCATAAAGATCAGATCAAAAATAAATGAAAAAGAAATGGAGGAAACAATAGCAAAGATCAACAAAACTAAAAGCTGGTTCATTGAGAAGATAAACAAAATTGATAAACCATTAGCCAGACTCATCAAGAAAAAAGGGAGAAGACTCAAATCAACAGAATTAGAAATGAAAAAGGAGAAGTGACACTGCAGAAATACAAAGGATCATGAGACATTACTACAAGCAACTATATGCCAATAAAATGGATAACCGGGAAGAAATAGACAAATTCTTCGAAAAGTAAAATCTTCCAAGACGGAACCAGGAAGAGATAGAAAATATGAACAGACCAATCACAAGTAATGAAATTGAAACTGTGATTAAAAATCTTCCAACTAACAAAAGCCAAGGACCAGGAGCCTTCACAGGTGAATTCTGTCAAATATTTAGAGAATAGCTAACACCTATCCTTCTCAAACTCTTCCAAAATATAGCAGAGGGAGGAACACTCCCAAACTCATTCTACGAGGTCACCATCACCCTGATACCAAAACTAGACAAAGATGTCACAAAAAAAACTACAGGCCAATACACTGATGAACATAGATGCAAAAATCCTCAACAAAATACTAGCAAACAGAATCCAACAGCACATTAAAAGGATCATACACCATGATCAAATGAGGTTTATCCCAGGAATACAAGGATTCTTCAGTATATGCAAATCAATCAATGTGATACACCATATTAACAAATGGAAGGATAAAAACCATATGATAATCTCAGTATATGCAGAAAAAGCTTTTGACAAAATTCAAAACGCATTTATGATAAAAACCCTCCAGAAAGTGGGCATAGAGGGAACCTACCTCAACATAATAAAAGCCATATATGACAAACACAGCCAACAGCATTATCAATAGTGAAAAACTGAAAGCATTTCCTCTAAGATCAGGAACAAGACAAGGTTGCCCACTCTAACCACTCTTATTCAACATAGTTTTCAAAGTTTTAGCCACGGCAGTCAGAGAAGAAAAAGAAATGAAAGGAATCCAAATTGGAAAAGAAGTAAAACTGTCAATGTTTGCAGATGACATGATACAATACATAGCAAATCCTAAAAATGCTACCAGAAAACTACTAGAACTAATCAATGAATTTGGTAAAGTAGCAGGATACAAAATTAATGCACAGAAATCTCTTGCATTCCTATACACTAGCAATGAAAGAACAGAAAGAAAAATTAAGGAAACACTCCCATTTACCATTGCAACAAAAAGAATAAAATACCTACAAATAATCCTACCTGAGGAGACAAAAGACCTATATTCAGAAAACTATAAGATACTGATGAAACAAATCTAAGATGATACAAACAGATGGAGACATTACCATGATCTTGGATTGGAAGAATCAACATTGAGAAAATCACTGTAGTACCCAAAGCAATCTACAGATTCAGTGCAATCCCTATCAAACTACCTATGGCATTTTTCACAGAACTAGAACAAAAAATATTACAATTTGTATAGAAACACAAAAGACCCCAAATAGCCAAAGCAATCTTGAGAAAGAAAAACGGAGCTGGAAGAATCAGTCTCCCTGACTTCAGACTATACTACAAAGTTACGGTAATCAAGACAGTATGGTACTGGCACAGAAGTAGAAATATAGATCAATGGAACAGGATAGAAAGCCCAGAGACAAAACCACACACATATGGTCACGTTATCTTTGACAAAGGAGGCAAGAATATACAATGGACAAAAGACAGCCTCTTCAATCAGTGGTGCTTGGAAAACTGGACAGCTACATGTAAAAGAATGAAATTGGAACACTTCCTAACACCATACACAAAAATAAACTCAAAATGGATTAAAGACCTGAATGTAAGGCCAGACACTATAAAACTCTTAGAGGAAAACATAGGCAGAACACTCTTTGACATAAATCAGCAAGATCCTTTTTGACCCACCTCCTAGAGTAATGGAAATAAAATAAAAAATAAATGAATGGGACCTAATGAAACTTAAAAGCTTTTGCACAGTGAAGGAAACCATAAGCAAGACAAAAAGACAACCCTCAGAATGGGAGAAAGTATTTGCAAAAGAAGCAACTGACAAAGGATTAATCTCCAAACTATACAAGCAGCTCATACAGCTCAATATCAAAAAAAAAACCCAGTCCAAAAATAGGTGGAAGACCTAAACAGACATTGCTCCAAAGAAGATATACCAATTGCCAACAAACACATGAAAGAATGCTCAGCATCACTAATCATTAGAGAAATGCAAATCAAAACTACAGTGAGGTATTACCTCACACCAGCCAGAATGGCCATCATCAAAAAGTCTACAAACGATAAATGCTGGAGAGGGTGTGGAGAAAAGGGAACCCTCTTGCACTGTTAGTGGGAATGTAAATTGATACAGCCACTATGGCGAACAGTATGGAGGTTCCTTAAAAAACTAAAAAAAGAACTACCATATGACCTAGCAATCCCACTCCTGGGCATATATCACGAGAAAGCCATAATTCTAAAGAGACATGTACCACAAGGTTCATTGTAGCACTATTTACAATAGCCAGGACATGGAAGCAAGTGCCCATCGACAGATGAATGGGTAAAGAAGATGTGGCACATATATACACTGGGATATTACTCAGCCATAAAAAGAAATGAAATTGAGTTATTTGTAGTGAGGTAGATGGACCTAGAGTCTGTCATACAGAGTGAAGTAAGTCAGAAAGAGAAAAACAAATACCGTTTGCTAACACATATGTATGGTATCTGTAAAAGAAAAATGGTTCTGATGAACCTAGGGGCAGGACAGGAATAAAGGCGCAGACGTAGAGAACGGACTTGAGGACACTGGTGGCAGGGGGACGGGGATGCTGGGGCGAAGTGAGAGAGTGGCATGGACTAATATATACTACCAAATATAAAATAGATAGCTAGTGGGAAGCAGCCACATAGCACAGGGAGATCAGCTTGGTGCTTTGTGACCACCTAGAGGGGTGGGATAGGGATAGTTGGAGGGAGGCTCAAGAGGGAGGGGATATGGGGATATATGTATACATATAGCTGATTCACTTTGTTATTGAGCAGAAACTAACACAACATTGTAAGGTAATTACACTGCAATAAAGATGTAAAAAAAAAATCATAAGGGAAAAAAAGCCATTAAAATGTTCAAACCTTTTGGGCCAGGCATTTTGCTTCTCTGAGTTTATCCTAAGAAAATGATCAGAGAAATTCAAACCAACTTTATTTTACGAGGATAAAAAAAATGAAAACAACTTAAATATTTCATAGCAGATCATTAATTTTACATGCATTTTATATAAACTGCTGTTCATCCTTATGATGAAATGTAATGCACCTGTTAAAGATCAGGTTAAGAAAAATTTTAAATTCTCGAGAAAGATTAAGTGGAAAATTTGAGTTTCAAAAAAGTTGATTTAGAGTGTGATCTCAATCTGCATACATGAAGATATTAACTAAAAACAGTGGCTGTCTTTGAGTGGGGAGATTGCAGTAAATTTTCTTCTTTAGGTAATCTCCAAGTTTTGTGTAATTAATAAATTACCTTTATAATCAATCAGAAAAAAGTGAAAGCTCTTTTATTTTTTTTTTTAGCATCTCATAGTTTATGGCTTTATTTCATTAGTGTAGTTTTTACGTCTTTGTATTCTCATGACTCATCTCTCCAAAGATCATTTAAAATGCCCTGGATGCATGACTTTTTTCTCAGAATCATGCATTCTTTCTTAAAGACAGGAATTAGAGCCATAGTCACCAAAATAATTACTCTAAAGAAGGAGAGCAGAGACAGTGTCTTGGTGATGCAAAGCAATATTGCTGGAATTTTTTCTTTTTCTTTTTTTATTTGTAGTGGGTTTTTTTTCCCAGTTATTGAGATCTGGTTAACGCATAACACTGTATAGTCTAAGGTATACAACATAATCATTTGATATATGTATATATCGTGAAATGATCACCACAGTAAGCTTAGTTAACATCTATCACCTCACATAGTTATGAATTTCTTTTTCTTATGATGAGAAGTTTTAAGATCTACTCTCTTAGCAATTTTCAAGTATAGTATTGTTAACTACTGTCACTATGCTATACATTACATCCCCAGAACTTATTCATCTTATAAGTGGAAGTTTGTACCCTTTTTTAAAATTTTTATGTTTTATTTTTTATTGACGTATAGTTGATTTACAATGTTTCAGATGTGCAGCAGAGTGATTCAGTTATAGAAAGCTACTTTTAAATGTTGGCCATCTTTACCAAAAAACTAAAATAATAATAATCGAGTTAAAAAATTTTGCAGAGAAATATTAGGTGTCTGACTAAGATTGGATCTGAGTTCTTTGGACAGACATTGAGAACCAACTAGCCGTTCTTCTTTGTCCCTCAAAGATCAACATGCTTCTTAACTTTCAACTGGGGGAGAACTGCCCGTGCCCAGAAGAGATCCGGGAGGAGATGTATGACTTCCACGAGGACCTTCTCATTCACTGCGGTGAGCTTCCGAGATAAAAGCTTTATGAAAGACAAGTCTGTTCATGATTCCTTCGTTAGAAGCTCAGGGGGGGTTGCGAAGTTAGTTTTCTATTTTAAACTACAATACCAATTGTCCAAGAAATGATTCTCTCCAAAACTATTTGGGTCAGAGAAGATACAGGACATCATCCTGGCATAATACATAACTGAAACTACTACCTAGAAGAAATTTTGCTGAGATCTAAGAGAGAACTGGGTCTCTAAAGAAGGAAAGAAAAGAAGTGATCTTTATATAAACCTCACCCAATTTACCTCAAGTTAGATAGTTGGGACTGTGTTCCCAGCTGAGCCAAGATTCCGATCCCCTTTGCTTTTTAGCTTCTGTGATGATGTAAGTATGGCCATGTCTGCCCTTAAGGATTCGAAACCAGCCATCCCTGCTTAGATACATATCTGCTCGTTTTAAAGTGGCTCTCAGCAGTTGTGCTGCTTGTACATGGGTGGATTGAGTACTATGTGGATAAGAGATGACTTTTTCATTTGAAGTAACTCATGGTTAACTCTTTCTTTGTGGACACTCTGGAGCCCATTTTGGGTATGGGTTAGAAAAAGTTAAGTCTTGGGATTGAAATTACTTAATGTTCTTGTATACAAGAAATCATCTTTTTAAAAAATTTGCCAAAAGACATGATGTAGATAAATACTTATGGGAGGCTGCCTATAGTATCCTTAGAAAGTTCCAAAGGGTGGAAAGCAGTGTTCCTATGTTCTTTCCATCATCTGGTGGCTTCATGTACTGTTTGAGGTTATCACTCTGTTATGTGACTTGCTTAGGGGTTCCCCTGGAGGAAGAGGAAGCGGAAGAGGAAGACGCCTCCTGGACTGGAAAATTCCGTGCCTTGGTGTATAAAATCAAAGGCTCTTCCAAGCCAGAGAAGGAGCGGCCGACAGAGGAGGAGGAGAGATGCCCTAGTAAGTTCCAGAGCCTTTCAATCACACTGCCCCCAACCTGGAGCTCTTCTAAGACTTAATTAAGATCACGGACTTTCTAAGCAAATACTGTGGGATAGAGAAGGGATGCTTAGCTAGCTTCAAGGAAGCGTTCTGTTATGATTTGTAGAACTTATTGCTATGTGTTTGGGGCTATGCTTTTCTTCTGACTTAAGGAACTTCCTTTGAGTCGTCTTTTAGGGATGGATTACTTGGTGGGTCTGCTCTTGTCTGTCTACTTTTAAATGCCTGTAAACAGAGTTCTGTTCTTTCTTTTATGTGTTCATAATCTTCCTCTTCTAAACCACTGTTGTTTCTGTCACTTTTGTTTGTGGTTCCTTAGCGTTGAAAATTGCCCCAGCAAGGAAATAACGTAATAATAATAAGGCAGAAGTAAAGGGAATAGATTGTGGGGTTGGGAGGGGGGGTTGGGTTTTGGCTACAATTTTCCTAATATAACATCCCAGAGGAATTGGACCTTCTGTTTTTCAACATTCACGAACCTTGTTCAAATCATTTCTCTAATCCTTATAGTACAGATGACTCCTACCATTTCGACCCATGTTGAAACAAGATCGTAATTTGTTCTGCAAGGCAGTTGACTGTCCATTGCCATTAACATTTCAAGAGGAAGATTGTCTGCATATTATAATCAGTCTGCTCCATCGTACCAAATTCTGCAAATATTTCAGTGTCTAAAGAAGAAGGAATTTCCCAGGTTTAATATAGTTGCCTTTTATCTTATTCCCTGTTCCTATCCATCTTAGAACATGCTTTCAAACTATAGACTAGAGCAATAGACTGTCAAGATGTGCTCAGTTTGTTTGAAAACACTGCTTTGGGGTTCATACATCTTATTGCCCTTTCGATTGACCTTCCATCTTTGTCAGACTATCTCTGAAGGGAAAGAATCCTCCGCACTTATCAGCAGAAGTGTAGAAGCCTCTGGAAGCAGTTGCACTGGCAACCCTTGGTCGGTCCTATTTGTCACCATGGCGTGGGGGGGAGGGTCTTTGGTGAGGACAGGCCAGCATGATTCAAAGGTCCAAAAAAGTGAGTTTAGACTCCCTTTGTGGTACTGCCAAAGCAGAACTAAAAATAGGCTGAGTTGACCCATATTCCCTGTGGAGAGTCAGTTTTGAAAGTGGTTGCTTCTTTCTAAAACAATATGTCACAGCCAGGGGGTCCTCCAAGGTGACCGCTTCATGTTAGGTAAATGGAGTCACTTAGATTAAGTCACCAAGCTCTGTGAAGTCTCCCTAACTCTAAGAATGGTGTCCAAGCTCTAAGGACTGCAGTCTTTAGCATTGCTACCCCGGGCCTCAGGCAGAAAGATTATGTTCTGTCCTGGAAGGATGTGCAAACCTGAAAGGCTACCCCAGCATGAGACACCATGGAGCGCCCCATGCTGCTTCCATTCCACAAGCAGAATTCTGAGAGGTTCAAGCTTTGTGTCATAAGTCTTCTTTCCTGCAGTCCCAGAAGTAGAAATAGAAGGTGGCCAAGCATGTCTGGTTGGCAGGATACAGGTTCCCTGCCAGATGTTCCAGGGACATAAAGCTCCTCACTCAGGGCTGACATTTTTTTTTGTTTTTACATCTTTATTGGAGTATAATTGCTTTACAATGGTGTGTTAGTTTCTGCTTTATAACAAAGTGAATCAGTTATACATATACATATTTTCCCATATCTCTTCCCTCTTGCGTCTCCCTCCCTCCCACCCTCCCTATCCCACCCCTCCAGGCGGTCACAAAGCACCGAGCTGATCTCCCTGTGCTATGCAGCTGCTTCCCACTAGCTATCTACCTTACGTTTGGTAGTGTATATATGTCCATGCCTCTCTCTCGCTTTGTCACAGCTCACCCTTCCCCCTCCCCATATCCTCAAGTCCATTCTCTAGTAGGTCTGTGTCTTTATTCCTGTCTAAACCCTAGGTGCTTCATGACATTTTTTTCTTCTTAGATTCCATATATATGTGTTAGCATACAGTATTTGTCTTTCTCTTTCTCACTTACTTCACTCTGTATGACAGACTCTGGGTCTATCCACCTCATTACAGATAGCTCAATGTCGTTTCTTTTTATGGCTGAGTAATATTCCATTGTATATATGTGCCACATCTTCTTTATCCATTCGTCCAATGATGGAAACTTAGGTTGTTTCCATCTCCGGGCTATTGTAAATAGAGCTGCAATGAACATTTTGGTACATGACTCTTTTTGAATTATGGTTTTCTTAGGGTATATGCCCAGTAGTGAGATTTCAGGGTCATAGTGTAGTTCTATTTGTAGTTTTTTAAGGAACCTCCATACTGTTCTCCACAGTGGCTGTATCAATTTACGTTCCCACCAACAGTGCAAGAGGGCTCCCTTTTCTCCACACCCTCTCCAGCATTTATTGTTTATAGATTTTTTGATGATGGCCATTCTGACTTGTGTGAGATGATATCTCATTGTAGTTTTGATTTGCATTTCTCTAATGATTAATGAAGTTGAGCATTCTTTCATGTGTTTGTTGGCAGTCTGTATATCTTCTTTGGAGAAATGTCTGTTTAGGTCTTCTGCCCATTTTTGGATTGGGCTGTTTGTTTTTTTGTTATTGAGTTGCATGAGCTGCTTATATATTTTGCAGATTAATCCTTTGTCAGTTGCTTCATTTGCAAATATTTTCTCCCATTCTGAGGGTTGTCTTTGGGTCTTATTTATGGTTTCCTTTGCTGTGCAAAAGCTTTTAAGTTTCATTAGGTCCCATTTGTTTATTTTTGTTTTTATTTCCATTTCTCTAGGAGGTGGGTCAAAAAGGATTTGCTGTGATTTATGTCATAGAGTGTTCTGCCTATGTTTTCCTCTAAGAGTTTGGTAGTTTCTGGCCTTACATTTAGTTCTTTAATCCGTTTTGAGTTTATTTTTGTGTATGGTGTTAGGGAGTGATCTAATCTCATACTTTTACATGTAGCTGTCCAGTTTTCCCAGCACCACTTATTGAAGAGGCTTGTCCTTTCTCCACTGTATATTCCTGCCTCCTTTATCAAAGATAAGGTGACCATATGTGCGTGGATTTATCTCTGGGCTTTCTATCCTATTCCATTGATCTATCTTTCTGTTTTTGTGCCAGTACCATACTGTCTTGATTACTGTAGCTTTGTAGTATAGTCTGAAGTCAGGGAGCCTGATTCCTCCAGCTCCGTTTTTTGTTCTCAAGATTGCTTTGGCTATTCGGGGTCTTTTGTGTTTCCATACAAATTGTGAAATTTTTTGTTCTAGTTCTGTGAAAAATGCCAGTGGTAGTTTGATAGAGATTGCATTGAATCTGTAGATTGCTTTGGGTAGTAGAGTCATTTTCACAATGTTGATTCTTCCAATCCAGGAACATGGTATATCTCTCCATCTATTTGTATCATCTTTATTTTCTTTCATCAGTGTCTTATAATTTTCTGCATATAGGTTTTTTGTCTCCTTAGGTAGGTTTATTCCTAGATATTTTATTCTTTTTGTTGCAATGGTAAGTGGGAGTGTTTTCTTGATTTCACTTTCAGATTTTTCATGATTAGTGTATAGGAATGCCAGAGATTTCTGTGCATTAATTTTGTATCCTGCTACTTTACCAAATTCATTGATTAGCTCTAGTAGTTTTCTGGTAGCATCTTTAGGATTCTCTATGTGTAGTATCATGTCATCTGCAAACAGTGACAGCTTTACTTCTTCTTTTCTGATTTGAGTTCCTTTTATTTCCTTTTCTTCTCTGATTGCTGTGGCTAAAACTTCCAAAACTCTGTTGAATAAGAGTGGTTAGAGTGGGCAACCTTGTCTTGTTCCTGATCTTAGTGGAAATGCTTTCAGTTTTTCACCATTGAGGACGATGTTGGCTGTGGGTTTGTCATATATGGCCTTTATTATGTTGAGGAAAGTTCCCTCTATGCCTACTTTCTGGAGGGTTTTTATCATAAATGGGTGTGGAATTTTGTCGAAAGCTTTCTCTGCATCTATTGAGATGATCATATGGTTTTTCTCCTTCAATTTGTTAATATGGTGTATCACGTTGATTGATTTGTGTATATTGAAGAATCCTTGCATTCCTGGAATAAACCCCGCTTGATCCTTTTAATGTGCTGTTGGATTCTGTTTGCTAGTATTTTGTTGAGGATTTTTGCATCTGTGTTCATCAGTGATATTGGCCTGTAGTTTTCTTTCTTTGTGATATCCTTGTCTGGTTTTGGTATCAGGGTGATGGTGGCCTCGTAGAATGAGTTTGGGAGTGTTCCTCCCTCTGCTATATTTTGGAAGACTTTGAGGAGGATAGGTGTTAGCTCTTCCCTAAATGTTTGATAGAATTCGCCTGGGAAGCCATCTGGTCCTTGGCTTTTGTTAGTTGGAAGATTTTTAATCACAGTTTCAATTTCAGTGTTTGTGATTGGTCTGTTCATATTTCTATTCAAATAGAAATATTTCTATTTCTTCCTGATTCAGTCTTGGCAGGTTGTGCATTTCTAAGAATTTTTCCATTTCTTCCAGGTTGTCCATTTTATTGGCATAGTGTTGCTTGTAGTAATCTCTCATGATCTTTTGTATTTCTGCAGTGTCAGTTGTTACTTCTCCTTCTTCATTTCTAATTCTATTGATTTGAGTCTTCTCCCTTTTTTCTTGATGAGTCTGGCTAATGGTTTATCAATTTTGTTTATCTTCTCAAAGAACCAGCTTTTAGTTTTATTGATCTTTGCTATCGTTTCCTTCATTTCTTTTTCATTTATTTCTGATCTGATTTTTATGACTTCTTTCCTTCTGCTAACTTTGGGGTTCTTTTGTTCTTCTTTCTCTAATTGCTTTAGGTGCAAGGTTAGGTTGTTTATTTGAGATGTTTCCTGTTTCTTAAGGTAGCATTGTATTGCTATAAACTTCCCTCTTAGAACTTCTTTTGCTGCATCCCATAGATTTTTGGTCATCGTGTCTCCATTGTCTTTTGTTTCTAGGTATTTTTTAATTTCCTCTTTGATTTCTTCATTGATCACATCGTTATTAAGTAGTGTATTGTTTAGCCTCCATGTGTTTGTATTTCTTACAGATCTTTCCCTGTAATTGATATCTAGTCTTATAGCGTTGTGGTCGGAAAAGATACTTGATACAATTTCAATTTTCTTAAATTTACCAAGGCTTGATTTGTGACCCAAGATATGATCTATCCTGGAGAATGTTCCATGAGCACTTGAGAAAAATGTGTATTCTGTTGTTTCGGGATGGAATGTCCTATAAATATCAGTTAAGTCCATCTTGTTTAATGTATCATTTAAAGCTTGTGTTTCCTTATTTATTTTCATTTTGGATGATCTGTCCATTGGTGAAAGTTGGGTGTTAAAGTCCCCTACTATGAATGTGTTACTGTCGATTTCTCTTTTTATGGCTCTTAGTATTTGCCTTATGTATTGAGGTGCTCCTATGTTGGCTGCATAAATATTTACAATTGTTATATATTCTTCTTGGATCAATCCCTTGATCATTATGTAGTGTCCTTCTTTGTCTTTTGTAATAGTCTTTATTTTAAAGTCTATTTTGTCTGATATGAGAATTGCTACTCCAGCTTTCTTCTGGTTTCCATTTGCATGGAATATCTTTTTCCATCCCCTTACTTTCAGTCTGTATGTGTCTCTAGGTCTGAAGTGGGTCTCTTGTAGACAGCAAATATATGGGTCTTGTTTTTGTATCCATTCAGCCAATCTCTGTCTTTTGGTGGGAGCATTTAGTCCATTTACATTTAAGGTAATTATCGATATGTATGTTCCTATTCCCATTTTCTTAATTGTTTTGGGTTCGTTATTGTAGGTCTTTTCCTTCTCTTGTGTTTCTTGCCTAGAGAAGTTCCTTTAGCAGTTGTTGTAAAGCTGGTTTGGTGGTGCTGAACTCTCTCAGCTTTTGCTTGTCTGTAAAGGTTTTAATTTCTCCATCAAATCTGAATGAGATCCTTGCTGGGTAGAGTAATCTTGGTTGCAGTTTTTTCTCCTTCATCAGTTTAAATATGTCCTGCCAGTCCCTTCTGGCTTGCAGAGTTTCTGCTGAAAGATCAGCTGTTAACCTTATAGGGATTCCCTTGTGTGTTATTTTTCCCTTGCTGCTTTTAATATGTTTTCTTTGTATTTAATGTTTGACAGTTTGATTAATATGTGCCTTGGCGTGTTTCTCCTTCGATTTATCCTGTATGGGACTCTCTGTGCTTCCTGGACTTGATTAACTATTTCCTTTCCCATATTAGGGAAGTTTTCAACTATAATCTCTTCAAATATTTTCTCAGACCCTTTGTTTTTCTCTTCTTCTTCTGGGACCCCTATAATTTGAATGTTGTTGCATTTAATGTTGTCCTACACATCTCTGAGACTATCCTCAATTCTTTTCATTCTTTTTCCTTTATTCTGCTCTGCGGTAGTTACTTCCACTATTTTATCTTCCAGGTCACTTATCTGTTCTTCTGCCTCAGTTATTCTGCTCTTGATTCCTTATAGAGAAATTTTAATTTCATTTATTGTGTTGTTCATCATTGTTTGTTTGCTCTGTAGTTCTTCTAGGTCCTTGTTACATGTTTCTTGTATTTTCTCCATTCTATATCCAAGATTTTGGATCATCTTTACCATCATTATTCTGAATTCTTTTTCAGGTAGACTGCCTATTTCCTCTTCATTTGTTAGGTCTGGTGGGTTTTTATCTTGCTCCTTCATCTGCTGTGTGTTTTTCTGTCTTCTGTTTTGCTTATCTTACTGTGTTTGGGGTCTCCTTTTTGCAGGCTGCAGGTTCGTAGGTCCTGTTGTTTTTGGTGTCTGTCTCCAGTGGCTAAGATTGGTTCAGTGGGTTGTGTAGGCTTCCTGGTGGAGGGGACTAGTGCCTGTGTTCTGGTGGATGAGGTTGGATCTTGTCTTTCTGGTGGGCAGGTCCATGTCTGGTGGTGTGTTTTGGGGTGTCTGTGGACTTATTATGGTTTTAGGCAGCCTGTCTGCTAATGGGTGGGGTTGTGTTCCTGTCTTGCTAGTTGTTTAGCATAGGATGTCCAGCACTGTAGCTTTCTGGTCGTTGAGTGAAGCTGGGTGCTGGTGTTGAGATGGAGATCTCTGGGAGATTTTCACCGTTTGATATATTATGTGGAGCTGGGAGGTCTCTTGTGGACCAGTGTCCTGAAGTTGGCTCTCCCACCTCAGAGGCACAGCACTGACTCCTGGCTGCAGCACGAAGAGCCTTTCATCCACACGGCTTAGAATAAAAGGGAGAAAAAGTAGAAAGAAAGAATTAGTAGAAGTAGAAAGAAAGGAGGGAGGGAGGGAGGAAGGAAGGAAGGAAGGAGGGAATGAAGGAAAAAAGAAATAAAGAAGATAAAGTTAAATAAAGTAAGATAAAATATAATAAAGTTATTAAAATAAAAAAATAATTAAGAAAAGGAAGATTTAAAAAAAATGGACGGATAGAACCCTAGGACAAATGGTGGAAGCAAAGCTATACAGACAAAATCACACACAGAAGCATACACATACACACTCACAAAAAGAGGAAAAGGGGAAAAAAATCATAAATCTTGCTCTCAAAGTCCACCTCCTTAATTTGGGATGATTCGTTGTCTATTCATGTATTCCACAGATGCAGGGTACATCAAGTTGATCATGGAGCTTTAATCCACTGCTTCTGAGGCTGCAGGGAGAGATTTCCCTTTCTCTTCTTTGTTCTCACAGCTCCCAGGGGCTCAGCTTTAGATTTGGCCCCGCCTCTGCGTGTAGGTAGCTGGAGGTCGTCTGTTCTTCACTCAGACAGGATGGGGTTAAAGGAGCAGCTGACTGGGGGCTCTGGCTCACTCAGGCGGGGCGGAGGGAGGGGCACGGATCACCTGTCACTTCACAGCTCAAAGTTGGTGCCTTCCTGACCTCTGTCATTCTCTGAGCGCTTTCTCTATGGCAGGTTTTTTCATAATCTCTGCAAAGAAAGCTGCTACCTGTATCAGCTCTCACCCAGTCACTGCATAACCTGAGCCCTAGACCAAAATCCTCCCCCCACCTAAATGCTGCAGCCTTTTCTCATGCTGAGGAGGGGAAAAAAGTCTACTGATCGCCACCAAAATAAGTCTTGGGCCCCAACCCAAATACTCACACACAAAGTAAGATAACTTAGCAGTAGGTATATCTGTGGCACTCAGGCAGTATTTCTAAGCCTCTTTAGATTCTCTCCAAACAGCTTCTCCCTGAGACATACACACACAGGTACCTCCTCCATGTTGTCCTTTTTTCAGTCTCATCCTCCATCACCCTGCCCCTGCCACATTGTGGAATTTCTAACAGGGCATGTGTGACTTTCCACCTCAGGTGGAGTGTGTGTATACCTGTTTATTTTCTTACTGGGACCACACCTTACTTGTTTCCACATTCAGCTCATGGGCACAAATCTTTTTGACCTCCAATGCATGTTAGTCATTTGAGACTCACAAAGATGAAGAAAACAAGGACCTCACAGACAAAGGAGTGAATATGTGTGGACAGGCAACTCGATATAACATGAGGTCAGATGTGCTATAGTTAAAGGACAGTAGGTGACCAGAGGAGGGGGATTGGAAAAGTGTCCATAAAGAACATAGTTGGGTGGATACATAAGGGAGAGGTATTTTTGGTGAAAGGAGCTACTTCAACAAAGCCCAGAGGCAAAAAAAATTCATATTCCAAGAGTGGCAATGAGTTGAGATTGGCTGAATTATAAGAGGAGTAGAATGAGAAAGAGTGGAAAGGTAGGGTGGTGTTAGAGCAGAGTGTCTTGAAAAATCCAGCAGTTAAACTATATTCCGTCTTGGAGTGTGACATGTTACTGTTCCTGCGTATTTTATACTACTTGGCCTTACAGCTGCCGGGAGGAGGCATTGATATTTACATGGTACCCACTGTGTCCTGAGCATTGTCTTAAGCACTCTGTAAGTATTACCTCATTTAATTCTCACAACGAAAATATGCAGTTGACAGTATTATTCCTATTTTACAGTTGAAGAAACTGAAGTAAAGACAGATTAAATAACTTTCCAGAGTCACACAGGGGTGGCATAAAAATTCAAACCTTTGTCCACCTGAGTCTAATTCCCATCCATATTATTTATATAATAACATTATAGCAATGACGATGAAAGGTTCTTGAGGACTAAATTGTTCTTTTATTCAGTAATAGTGAGGTAGGGACTTCCCTGGAAGTCCAGTGGTTAGGACTCCACGCTTCCCCTGCCGGGGGCCCGGGTTCGATCCCTGGTCGGGGAACTAAGATGCCGCAAGCTGTGCAGCGTGGCGCGCGCGCACACACACACACACACACACACACACACACACACACACACGTATATATACAAATAAAATTTTTAAAAAATAGTGAGGTAGTTATAAGCACAGGACTCTGGAGTTAGGCTGCCTGGTCTTAAATTCTAGCTCTGCTACTCTCACTATGAGAGTGAACATGTGACCATGTCTCTGTGCCTCAGTTTTCTCATCGTTACGATGGACATAGCGTTAATGCTTCCCTCGTTTGGTTGATGTGATGATTAAATTAGTTAATACATGCAAAGTGCTTTGAAGTGTGCCTGGCACAGAGTGAGCACTAATTTCAAGCATTTTTTGGCTATTAAAATGTTTGTTGATCACCTGCCATATCTCAGACACTGTATTTAGCACCGGTCGATCTATTTTAGCAAGATAACCATCCAAAGGACTGCAGCGGGGATACATTGGAGGTATGGGGGCCCATTGGGACATCACTGCAGTGCCCTAGATGTGAAGTTCTGAGGACTTAAATAAGGGTGGTGTGGTAGGAAGGATAGTGATCCCACAGATGTCCATATCCCTGGAACCTATACATATGTTAAATGACAAAGGGAAACTTAATTGCAAGAGGAATTAAGGCTGCTTATCAGCTGGCCTTAAAGTAGGGAAATCTCCTGGATTTCTGGAGTGGACCCAAAGTAATCACAAGGGTCCTTAAAAGTGAAAGAAGGTGGCAGGCGAGAGTTAGAGGGTTGGGGACACGAGAAGGGCCTGGCTTAAGTCTCCTGGTGGAAGAGCCCATGAGCCAAGGAATGCCAGAAGCCTCTAGAGGCTAGAAAAAGCAAGGAAATGGATTCTCCCTTAGGGCCTTCAGAAAGAAATGCACCCTGCCACACCATGATTTTAGCCCAGTCTGGGTTTACCCATATCTGGGTCAGACTTCTCATCTCTAAAACTGTAAGATAGCAAATTGGTATTGTTTTGCCACCAAGTTTGTGCTGATTTGTCACAGCAGGAAAAAAAAAAATTAATACAGGTGTTAACAGCAAGAAGTGAGCTCAAGGGGCCCAGCCACATTCTAAAAGTAGGGTTGGCATATCTTGATGACCAGTTGGAAATATGAGGAAGAGGAAGGGGTTACAGATGGTCTTTGCATTACTGATGGGACAGGATGGGTGACTGTGTTAACAGACATGGGGGTGGGGGGAGGCAGAGCTTAACTTTTATTTAGCTCCATAGGAGACACAGGAAGATTTTCCACACCTGGTCTCAATCTACTGGCTAGCCCTGCATGGCAGGTGAAACAGGCATTGTGAGTCCCAGCTTAGAGATGAGGAAGTAGAGAATCCGAGGCATGCGGTGACTTGCCCACCGATAGATGGCAGAGCAGGGTCGGAACTCGTGATCGTGCACTGGCTCCCAGTCCAGAGTGCCACAGAAATCCATGCGTAAGAGGCGCTCTGCCCACCCTCGGAGTAGCTTGCATTCTCGCGATGGAGAAGGGAGTCTGTCAGGAGAGGGAAAAACTACCATCGACTGAGCACCAGCTTTGTGCCAGGTTCTCTGCTAGAACCTGAGTTGTACCTCATCTGAGTTTATCGCACAGCAAACAGCCAGATAGAGTGGCAGGCAGATACCCATTTTGTACGCTACGCCGCTAAGCCTGAGAGAGGCAAAATAATTTGGACGAGGTTCTTGCAACATGTGAAAAAGAGGCCAAGATGGGAATCAAGCTTCACATCCAGGGCAGGGACCCTGCCCTTTCAGAACTGTTACAGGGATGCTGGGCGAGGGCGGGAGGGAGTGAAGGGGCGGACAGGGAAGCACAGACATCAGGGACGCATGGCTGGGAGTTTGCCTCACCGTCAGTTTATTCTCCACGGTGAATAAGACATAGAAACTAAAATACAAGCAATTTGAGTGCTTTCCCAACAGAGTAGAGACAGAGACCTCAGGTCCCTGAGTCCTTTGCTGTCCCATCTGTGCTTCATCTTCATCTCAGAGATTTCCCTCCCTACCACATCAGCAAACATCATCTGTTCTCTCTGTTCTCTTTACCCTGTTGTCATCATCGGTCATTTAATCGCCTGAGTGTTCTTGAGAAAGTGATTATGAGGCTGGTTGACTATTTTAGAAACAACAGGCTAATTATCTCCATACGATGGATGAGACCCCAGGAGGCTGCAGAGATGGGCTGGCAGATCCGGCACCGTGAGCCCCACTGGTGCTTTGCGGGGCTGCCTCTAACGGGAGGGGGTGGCCGGCCAGCTGGGGAAACGGTCCTGGGGATGAAGCTGTCTGCTTCACAAGTGGGGATGCTCTGGCCAAGGTAGAAAACCACTGAGGGAGGGAAACAGATTTAGCAGAAATAGCCAACCGCCACGAGACTGTCCCCATATGGCGTGCCCTGAGAGCCAAGGTCCAGGGCAGCCAGGCCAGCGAGACTGGGCAGTTTGTAGGGTCCAGTTGTGCAGAGAGGTGAGCGGCTCCGTCTCCTGTACAGCACTCACTCCCCCGCTGCCTCAGCAGACCCCCTATTTACAAGATCCTTGGTTCGTTTATTAAATTGAAGTGCTTCTTTGCCAACATAAAAAATAAAGTGAGGGGCTTCCCTGGTGGCGCAGTGGTTGAAAGTCCGCCTGCCGATGCAGGGGACACGGGTTCGTGCCCCGGTCCGGGAAGATCCCACATGCCGCGGAGCGGCTGGGCCCGTGAGCCATGGCCGCTGAGCCTGCGCGTCCAGAGCCTGTGCTCCGCAATGGGAGAGGCCGCAACGGTGAGAGACCCGCGTACCGGGAAAAATAAATAAATAAATAAATAAATAAATAAATAAATAAATAAATAAATAAAATAAAAAATAAAGTGAGGATTAGTCTAACAACGGCCATCCATGTTGGAGAAACTCAGTTCCTGCCACGTCTGTCTTTTCTATTCTTACATGGT
This sequence comes from Delphinus delphis, assembly GCF_949987515.2. Lineage (NCBI taxonomy): Eukaryota > Metazoa > Chordata > Mammalia > Artiodactyla > Delphinidae > Delphinus > Delphinus delphis. The sequence goes on along the minus strand of NC_082684.1, from coordinate 77,662,851 downwards.
GGTCATGAGGGTTAAGTAAAAATTCAGATTCAGCATTTAGCACAGAGTCTGACACACAGGAAGCTCTTAGTAAATATTGGCTACTACTGTTGTGAGAAGTACAGTGTTCTAGCAAGCAGCCTGAACTTTCATCCTTATTCCCCAGCCAAGGAAGCCCGTAGAGAAGGAAGCGAGTAGACATGTCCCACAATTAAATGGAGAGCTGAGATGAACGAGAGCTGGGTGCTTTCTTAGACGTTCAGCTGCCTGCTGCAGAGCCAGGCAGTGGGGTGCGTGTGCATCACGTGCCTCTGGGGGTCTGACAGCCAGTGCCTGTTCATTGGGCCCCGTCGTAAACAGAGCGGTTCTTTCTTAGAATAACAATGTCCAGTTGTCTTTGCAGGCTTTGCCTTTCAGGTTTTCAGGGCCTTGTAACCTTGTTCTCAGTGATCTCAATAGCATCCTTGTTCTACTGAAATGAGGCAAAAGTGCCACCAAGGGCACAGCCCGAGACAGAGAGGCACCAGGCAAGTTCAGAGAAATGAGCATGATGAATTTTCCAAATCTCCTTGGAGTGGATGGGTTTGACTTTCTCCCTGACCTTCTCTGCTCAGAAGTCTAGGTATTTGGATACTTTGTAACACAGACCAGACATTCAGCCCCAAGGAAGCTCTGGAGCTCAGAGCACAGAGGGCATGAGACTTTCCCCAGTAAATCTCCCGAACTAAATCTGGAGAGTGTTACTGTGCCATCTGACCCCTGGCATAGGAAGGGCTCTTTCTACTTCAGCAATCAGGACAGTCATCAGAAAGGCCATCAAGTTTCCACAGCTCACCTCCTCGATGTAAGTGATTAGCGGTGTGCAGTGATGCTTTGATAATGACCACTTCCTCACCATGGTCAGGAACTGCTGGCATTTGAAGATTTTACTTCCTCAATCTCAGGTTTCAGTATTAGTAAGAGCAAGCTGGGTAACATCATGGGTAAGAGCAAGCTGGGTAGCATTAAAAAGCAGTGGTAGGGCTTCCCTGGTGGCGCAGTGGTTGAGAGTCCGCCTGCCGATGCAGAGGACACAGGTTCGTGCCCTGGTCCGGGAAGATCCCACATGCCGCGGGGTGGCTGGGCCCGTGAGCCATGGCCGCTGAGCTTGCGTGTCCGGAGCCTGTGCTCCGCAACGGGAGAGACCATAACAGTGAGAGGCCCACATACTGCAAAAAAAAAAAAAAGAGCAGTGGTAAAATTCTTGGTGCTCATCAGTTTTACCCGATGAAGCCATAGGCATTCATTTACCATTTTAATAAATTAGAACAATACTTTCAAGAGCTCAGTGGGTTGGATAGACACAGAATCATAGAATATAAAGCCACAAGTGACTTGACTTCATAGAAGTGAACAGAGACACAGAGGTAAAGCATCTTGACCAAAGTCACACAGGCAGAGCAGGAACAAAGTACCCCGCACTCTTGTCACTAGACCGTACTCCCATTCATTTTCTTCAACATGGATTTTATATTGTTCACTTCATTTTATGGGTGAAGAGTCCAAGGCTCTGAGAGAGTAGCTCATGTGCCCAGCTAGAGTCAGTTAGAAAAAGAGCTAAAGCTTTATGATTTTCAGGATTTATTTCTGAATCCATTTTGGAGTTTATTAAGAGACCATCTAAGCAGTATAATATAAATGTAAAGCATTAATAAAGGTAACTATTTCTGAATTTTATGAAGCTATTGAGAGTAAGCAACGCTAAGATGGTAAAGCAGATGGGGTTAGATTCTAGCAGGCAAGGTTTGAATCCCTGTTCACTCATTTACTACTTATGACGTTAGGCAAATTTCTGTAACTTCTGTATGTTTCAGTTTTCTTCTCTGTAAAAAAGAGAATAATAATTCCTACTTCACGGGGTAAGGGAAGGGAGTATAAGAATTCACTAAAGCAGTGCTCAGTTTAATGTTCTGATACTTAGAAGTTGGTATCCCTCTCAGCTTCTGAAGTGAATATACAAAGCACAGGTCATACGTAAGAACTTCACCTCCACAATGATCATTTCAGATGCTTTCATCAAAAAAGAACAGAAAGCCCAATTCAGGTAGAGTAGCTGACAAGGGACTTTTTTGACTGGCGTATCTGGAGGTTTAGAGATGGAGCCAGGCCCCGGTTGAGTTAATCCCTTGGCTCTGCTCACGTCCCCAGCCAGCATGGTGGCTGTAGTTCTGGGCCTTACATCCATGCATTACAGTGTCCAAGGGAAAAGCAAGGAAGTTTCTTCTGCCCTGATATTCGAGGCAAGGATCCTGAGATCACCTTTGATGGGAGAACTCGATCATGGGTCAACTTATGAACCGATGAGTGCGACCTAGGAAATAACATGTGCTGGTGACTTAGTCAACAGAGCCACCTTTGTAGTGGTGTTGGGTCCTTTCACAGAGGAACATGGGCCATAAGGCAGAGAGGCAGATATCAGTACAAAAGCAGAGTTCTGTTAAGAAGGAAGGATGGTCAAATGGATGCTGGCTCATTGTCAGGAGTATTCATTATGCCATGATGGTCATCACCTACAGCATCTTTCATATACTCAGCGGGTAGTGTTGAGATGTAGGCGTTTCTACCCTTGATGTTCAGAGGGGGAGTAGAGGCCAAAAAGCTGTGTTACGGGAACTAGAGAAGGTGCTGTCTGTGATGTGTGTACCTTATCTAATGGGCCACAGCGGTTCTACTGTAGGTACTTTCTGCATTTGATGTTGTTCTCGTCTGACACAAGCTCTGGGCCAGATCCAGAGAGGCTCTGCTTTTGTCAGCAACCCTGTCATTTATTTACTCCAGTTGCCTCATAAAAAATTTAGAAAACCGGCTCTCTCTCAGGTCCCAGGGTCTGTAGTACTTGCTCACTGAGATGCTCCAGTCTGATTTGGAGCTTCAGGAAAACAGTCAGATATCCTCAACCCAGGACTTCCTATCCGTGGAACTATATTAGTTTCCTGCTGCTGGTGTAACAAATTACCACAAACTTGGTGGCGTAAAACAACACAAATTTGTTAGCACCCAGCTGTGGAGGTCACAAGTCTAAAACAGGTTAGTAGCATTGCAGTCCTCTGGAGAGAATCCTCTTCTTGCCTTTCCCAACTTCAAAAGGCCTCCTGCATGTTTTGACTGGTGGCCCCTCCAGCAGTTACCGGTCCAACCTCTGCTTCTGTCATCACAAGTCCTTCTCTGACTCTAACCCTCCTGCCTCCCTCTTAAAAGGACACTTGTGATTACATTGAGCCCACCCAGATAACCCGGGATAATCTTCCCATCTCGAGATCCTTCACTTAAACACATCTGCAAAGCATCTTTGCCATGTAAGGTAACATATTCACAGGTTCTGAGAATTTAGAGCTGAACATCTTGGCGGGGGTGTAGAGGGGCATTATTCCCCCTACCCCAGGGAGGAAGAAAGCAGAGGTCAAAATACACTTGTTCTTTCTACTCGGAATTGATCGACCAACTGTTACGCCTCCAGAGCATTTGCAGCATGCCACAAGCTGACTGTTTAATCACCTAGAATTTAAAAATAAGTGTACGTAATTTAGAGACACATAATTATTTTTCTTTTCCCATTGTAAGTGTGAGCATTATAAATTGCTTTCTAAGTTTAAACTAAGGGCAGTGCCGTTTTGTTTGCACCCTCTCCACAATGTAATTGGGAACACTTTTTCTTCCAAACTGACCCAGATTTAACAGCACACTCAAAGAAATGTAACACCAGCATAGGTTTGGAATCTGTAAGCTGCAGGGATTTGCTTTGCCAGTGGCCAGCATCTCTCTGATAATAAGCATGCACTTCATTGTTTGATGGCCACTTGGACTGCGGTCTAAATTTAGAGATGAAAAGATTCTTTTCAGACCTCTGAAGCCTAAAAATTTAAACCTGCACCGTGAGAATAAATGGCCTTTCTCTTATTGTAGTTGGCATGGCAAAGCTGGTAATTTGACCATTTAGAAAAGCGTTATACCGCGTATGATGGGTGACTCCCCAGAGAATTTGCTTGCTAGGTTCACAGAATGGTTGGGCTTGAGGTTCTGAGGTCCAATAGGAGGTTACAAAGTGACAAGAGGAAGGAAATAAACAACTTACCAACAAATGACTACCTGGGCTCCCAAACCGGTGTACTAAGTAAGGCTAGTTCTAATTTGAAGACACTCTAATCCTTTCTTCTTATGTGGAATGTCTGACTAGTCGAGAAATTAAGTAGTCAAGTAGCTGTTTTTCTTTTAGACTACCTTTCAGTCATCAAGTCTCCCTAAACAATACAGTGCCTTAGAAATATTTCCACTCTGAGTTAGCCTGAGCAATCATTTAAAATGCGGTTTCTAGATCATATACTTGATATAATTGCCTAGATTTGGCTATCCCTAATTAGACTAATTACAAAAGTAAGGTGTGAGTCAGAATGTTAATAATTTCATAAGCGAAGCCGTTTATAATCATCAAGGAAACCACACGTACACGTCTAGCATCCCAAAGCCGTTCTGTTTCTTAGGATTTTTTTCTCTCTCAACAGAAAAACAAGGGCTTGGTTACATATCTTTCTTTCTTTTTCGTTTTTGAAAAGAGCACACTAGCTTTTTCAAAATCCCATGAGCTGAACCATCCAGTTCACTTGACAAGGGCTTCTTGGAACAGGTAAATTGGTGGATAAAAATCCTAGCATTGCAACCAAGACTGGGGAAGCAATTTTGTCACATGGGGTGGAGGTTCTGAGTGGAGCAATTAGACGTGTGTGCACATTATGAGAAAGTAACAGGGGCCAGAACATGATGGCAAACAGTAGATTGACCTCTCCGCCTCACCTTTACCTTATTCCCAGAGCCTCGCCCCCTTCAGGAGATGTATTTCTTTTCTTTTCTTTGTAGTTTTAGCCATTTTTTTCCCATTGATTAACAATGTTGTGTTAGTTTCAGGCATACAACAAAGTGATTCAGTTATACATATACAAGTATCTATGCTTTTTCAGATGCTTTTCCCATATAGGTTATTACAGAATATTGAGTAGAGCTCCCTGTGCTATACAGTAGGACCTTGTTGGTTATATATTTTAAATATAGCAATGTGGACGTGTCAATCTCAAACTCCCAATCTACCCCTCCTCCCCGCCCCGTTCCCGTAACCATAAATTCGTTCTCTAAGTACAGAAACAGACTCACAGACATAGAGATGTGTTTCTTATGAACACCAGAGTGTCTTTAGTCATTAAAGGGCAGCATTTCCAAAGATGAATTTAGAAAAACAGCAGAAATGAAATCAATATTTAGTTGTATCTGTCTCTGCTTAAGAAAGAGATTCAAATATATCTCGAGAATCGCCTCCGTTTGCTTTGTTGAAAATCCTTCCAAAATTGTCAGCACTCTCCCATTGATACCAGAAAAAAAAAATAAGTATTTACTATGTGAACTACTTGTGTGAATCATATTTTGAAGGGAAATGGCATTCCAAACCATTGGAATGTCTTTTCTCTCAGATCGTTTTGTATCTCCCCTGGAGGGGCCCTCTTAACTTCATGATAGAACTTTTCCCTCCCTTATTCTTTAGTCTCCATGTAATGTGGACCTATTCTAGAAACATAAAGAACTTTAGATAAAAGACTCGTTAGGGAAAAAAGTAAGAAGGGAAGATCTGATCATTTCTCTTCTCTGATTTCTTTTGGGTATATGTATTACAATGGAAGGTGTACCTTCTTATAAGTTGTCTTATTTCTAAATGTCTTAGGCAACACAGTTTCGCCCGTTATTTTACACTTTATTTCTTCTTCACGTGTATGTACTTAGTTTTCCCAGCTAGGCTGCTGTGGGTAATTACTGTGTCTTGAAATAGTTTCATATAGAGTTCTTTACTCAAAATTGGGCACATAACAGAAATTATCGTTCTATTATTAATAAGCTTATTTAGGAGGGACACAACTGGAGGTAATTCAGCTACTAAGATGAGGAGAGCCAGAAACAGGTGAGTGACGTCTGTCCTGAGGCCTAGATATACGTGGCCTCCAGAGCAAAGCCTTCTGGAATTGACAGCCCTGGTTTCCAGCGTTAATGAGAGTGAAGTCTTCGCTGAAAGGTAAGCTAATGTCGGGGGCAGAGGTTTAATGCCTCCCTCTGCAGCCTGAAGCCCACCTTTTCTCTGTGTACCCCATTGTACTGGCCGCAGAGCAGGCTGCAGAAGGTCCAGCAACCTCCGTATCAAAGATACCCGGCCCCCTCCTTGCCCCCAAGGTGACTGATCTTCAACCCAAATGGAAGAGGGAAGCATTTAGGGCCCTTCAGGCTGGCGGGAAGCCCTTTGGTGATGAATGAGTAACAGCTGGGCCCCTTGCCGACTGCCGGGATTCAACTTTCGAGATAATGATTCTTTAATCTTCACTTTAATTCTCAGTGTGAGCTGTCTTACTCTTTCTGTACTCTCATTTAATCTACCTCCTATCCAGAAACAAACAGAGAAAGCTTCCTAAGCTGCACTTTTCAAGGTTCGAGTCTCAGCCACTCGATTAGAATCACATAGCCTAATGGAACAGGGTTTCATCTTAGCTGTAGGGAAAGCTTTGCTTTCCAATCACAGCGATCGCCTAACATAGGCCTTTTATAGAGACCACTGATTCTCTAAATTTTGGTCTTGAGACCCCTTTATGCTCTTAAAAATTACCAAGGATCCCCAAATGCTTTCGTTTATGAGGATTATATCTATCACGTTAACACATTTAAAACTGAATTAGAATTGTTTTACATTCTAATTATGAGTTTTATGGGAAAATGATTATTTGTTAATTCCTTTAAAAATAATAAACCCAATTATGCTTAGTGAAATAAGTCAGAGAAAGACAAATACAGTGTATTATCACTTATATGTGGAATCTAAAAACTAAAACAAACAAATGAATATAGCAAAACAGAAACAAGCTGACAGATACAGAGAACAAACTAGTGGTTACCAGTGGGGAGAGGGAAGAGAGGAGGGGCAAGATAGGGTAGGGGATTAAGAGGTACAGACTACTATGATAAAATACATAAGCTGCAAGGATATATTGTACAGCACAGGGAATATAGCCAATATCTTTTTTTTTAATGATGGGGGTTTTTTGTTATTATTAATTTTTGGCTGTGTTGGGTCTTCGCTGCTGCGTGCGGCCTTTCTCTAGTTGCGGCGAGCGGAAGCTACTCTTCCTTGCAGTGTGCAGGCTTCTCATTGTGGTGGCTTATCTTGTTGCAGAGCACGGGCTGTAGGTGCACGGGCTTCAGTAGTTGTGGCTCATGGGCTCTAGAGTGCAGACTCAGTAGTTGTGGCGCACGGGCTTAGTTGCTCCGCGGCATGTGGGATCTTCTCGGACCAGGGCTCGAACCCATGTCCCCTGTGTTGGCAGGCGGATTCTTAACCACTGTGCCACCAGGGAAGCCCACCAATATCTTATAATAACTTTAAATGGAGTATAATCTATAGAAATATTGAATCACTGTGTTGTACACCTGAAACTAATACATTATAAATCAATTGTACTTCAATAAATAAATTAAATAATAATAAATAGTAAACCCATTACATGTTACATAAATAACATACTTCTATGAAAAACAGCTGAATTTTTAAAAATTAAAAAAATGATGAGTGACATTGTTTTGCATTTTTATAAATCTGTGTCTGACTTAGAAGATAGCTAGATTCTGTTTTTTGGTGTTTTTTTTTTTTTGAATTCTTATATATGGTTAGAGAATTGGCCTCAAACAGATATATAGTTGCAAAGGGAAGGAGTGTTTTTAGTAGGTTTTTCAGTTAATTGTGGATATTCTTCTCTGGTACTGTGTCAAAACTCAGCAAGTAATAGTTCCTCAAAAGTTAATTTGCTATGTGGGATCTGAAATCATATTAAAGAAATTTTTGTATTTGGTTACATAACAATCCATTGGTCTATCTTGCATGTTAAATGGATTCTGTTACCCATGATGCTTTTGTAACATCATGCATTGACCTTTGGGAAATTATTGGTTCACTGAGTTCTACAGAGCTTTCAAATGTTGACTCATGTTATTATAAAATAGTTTTAAATCATTCATTAATATCAACAACTTAATCAGAAAAGTCTTTAAGTGCTGGGAAGCTGTCAAATTCACAGTGGCAGATACACATTTTGCAAAATTCTAGTTTTCACTTGAAAGCTCAAATGATAAACTTGGCGATAGGTACTATCAGTTGTTTTCCTTCAAGTGACAGGCTTCTTTCATTTTTAAGAAAATATTTCTCTGATACTCAAGAGAGTATTATGGTTAATACTCAAACTATTAACCATAGTTTGTCGTTCTTTTAATTAAGATGTCATTCCATGAAATAAGCACCTCATTTAGCTCATAACAATGACAACAATTGCACAGGTGTTTTTCCTCAGGAAAACCACTGACCTTTGTACAACAGAAGTGCTTTAGGCATGCTTCCCATTTTGTCAGACCGGACATTGAAAGGATGTATACTCAAGAGTTTATTGTTAGTAAAATTAATAATCTTTATGTTTCACTCAGAACATTCTTATGAGACCCTGGGCGTTGTTTCAGGGATGTGGCAGGAAAGCGTAGAGTTTGGTGCTGCTGCCTTTATTTGTGCTACGTCCCCAGCAGTTTTACTCGCTGTTGCTTTTGCACCATCAGTGTTGCTATCCACACAATTAAAAAGGCAAACGACATCTTAGAATTATTATGCAAATACAGTAGGCCTTGCAAACTGCCTGAGGGGTCTTGGAGACCCCAGGGGTCTGTGGATCACATTTTTATAGCTACTGGCATAGATAGCATAATGGTTACCCTTTATTAAGCCCATGGTATATGCCAGACATGGTTATGTGCATTAATTATTTTAATCCCCAGATGTACAGACACATGGAGAGCCTACCACATTCTAGAAAATGTGTTGAGCTTCCCTGGTGGCATAGTGGTTGAGAGTCCGCCTGCCAATGCAGGGGACACGGGTTCGAGCCCTGGTCCGAGAAGATCCCACATGCTGCGGAGCAAATAGGCCTGTGTGCCACAACTACTGAGCCTGCACTCTAGAGCCCGCGAGCCACAACTACTGAAGCCCGCTCGCCTAGAGCCCGTGCTCCGCAACAAGAGAAGCCACCGCAGTGAGAAGCCCGTGCACCGTAATGAAGAGCAGCCCCCGCTCACCGCAACTAGAGAAAACCCATGCGCAGCAACAAAGACCCAATGAAGCCAAAAATAAATAAATTTACTTTATAAAATAGAAAAGAAAAGAAAATTTATTCTTTTTAACCTTTCTACCCTGGTTACACTTCTCTGATGCTGGCTCGTGGGAGCTAATTAAAATCTGAGGAATTGTCAACAGCATTGCTGCCAGGGGTATAACGCTCCATTTTCTCAGTCCCAGCAGTGTTTAGGCCTTTAGAAATTCATGATTCAGTCTACGTTTGCTTGGTGGGTGCTAGGTCTTCAGCATACGTCAGGCCACAAAGTATGCTTCTCAGAGTTCTTAAGAATGTTTCCTCCCACCCCCCAATTTGTTTTCTTCTCATAGTTATTCTTTCTCTCACTTTCTGGACCTTGGTCTCACCATTTGAACCCCTGTCCAACAAGAATGGCCTTAAATGTCATGCCTTTGGCTGAACTACATCTGCCCATCAATACACAATGATGAGTTGCTCTTTCTGTCAGGATCTTGGGGTCACACTTTTTTAACTGAGCGTTAGCTTGGTCACACACAGATAATTGTTTATCCTGTTGTCTCATCCGTGCCTTGAAGGCTGGCCTGGATGAAGAACCTGCGGGGTGTTTCCTGCTCCACCCTTTTGGGTTAAAGAGCTGTTTCCCAGAAACGGACTCACAGACATAGAGAACAGACGTGTGGTTGTCAGGGAGGGTTGGGGGGGAGGGTGTGATGGATTGGGGGTTTGGGATTAGCAGATACAAACTATTACATAGAGAATGGATAACAGCAAGATCCTACTGTATAGCACAGGGAACTATACTCAGTGTCCTGTGATAAACCATAATGGAAAATAAAACTTTAAAAAAAGACTGTGTATACATATATATGTGTGTGTGTGTATACATGTATATATATATATGTATAACTGAATCACTTTGCTGTATAGCAGAAATTAACACAACATTGTAAATCAACTATATTAAAATAAAATAAAATCTTGCCCTTTCCAAAAAATAAAAAAATAGCTTTTTCCTTTCCCATTTGCCCTCTCATGAGATGCTTTGCTGGCAATGTTTCGTTCTCTGGGCTACAAATGTTGATTTGGATTGATAAGTCAGTGGTGGCTAAGAGCAAGCCCAAATCCTGAATTAATCTGAAAGCCAGGCTAAGGGAAAGCTAATATTTGCTTGGTTTCATTATGACTCTGTAAAATTCCCGGTTGGAATGACCCTTGAGCTGATTAACAACTCTGTTGGTTGCTTTTCAAGTGTGGCGGGGACTGTGGTGATGTGTGTTATCTCTGCAAAGTATGTGGTTGTAAGTATTGAGAACTGTAATTCTTTCAGGCCAAATTCAGGCTTAAGAGGGAACTGTACATACAGGACTAGGACTAGATAAAATTACGTTGCATCCAAGAGTGTCTATGGTTCTGTCCTGCTTTTATTCCTTAGTGTGACTATTAGGTAGGAGAAACAGGAACTTTTGCATTCGGCTACTGAGGAAACAAGTTCCTGAGAGGAGCCCAGGCTTAGACCACAAACAACTTTTCTCTCTCAGAGAGTACAGATACTATCTAACCTAACAGATATTAGTCAGTAATCCCTGCCTAGTGAGATCTCTTAGGAACATCTTTTAACTGTGCTTCTCTCTGCCTTGGGTATCCTTTTTTAAGTTTTTCAGCTTACGTCTCCTATCTGAACCTAAAACACCCACAGGGTTGATTGACACAGCGGTAAATTAAACTAATCCATTACATCTAGATCTCTTCTGCAGCTTTGGTAATGAAGTTCTATTTTTATATCCTTATGATGAGCCATTACTGTATGTAGAGCAGATATCTGCCATATTTAGTGATATGGAGTAGAAAACTAGACTGTTCAAGATGGGGCACAGGCTACCGAGAGCACCCATCTGAGTTTATTCCCAGTCATTTCACTGATAGACTATGTGACCTTCATCATCCCCTGAGCTCTGCCTTTATCACTGGGTCTGAATTAACGATCTTGGTGCCATCCATACCTTGCAGGAGTGTGACAGGCAGAGCTGGACTTGGATGAAGTTATAAGAGCAGCATTTCTAACTTCCGTTAGGGCGTCTTCTGGAAATGTGTATGACGTGGAGAGGGGTGAGCAGTGCCTTCCCAGACATTCTGGCAGGGCCCCCTATCACTCTGTCCTCCTGCACAGATCTACCTCTCTCTTTTGGTCATCTTCCCCCACCAGTGCCCATCAGCACTTCTCAGGGGCTATTCAGTTCAACCTCTGAAGGTCCCAGTGCTGGTTTGAGTCCCACTTCAGCCGTCTTTCCTTTACTTGTGCAGCCAGTGGTGTTTCTGTGCAACCAGCGTGAGCCCTGATAAATTTTGAATTCAGAGTCATACTGGTTTCTCTCTTGATGCCTGTGAAATTAGTCCCTGACATAATGTCAGCTGACTCCTGCCAAAGATCCAGGACAGGGCTTCCCTGGTGGCGCAGTGGTTGAGAGTCCACCTGCCAATGCAGGGTACACGGGTTCGTACCCCGGTCCGGGAAGATCCCACGTGCCGCAGAGCGGCTGGGCCCGTGAGCCATGGCTGCTGAGCCTGCATGTCCGGAGCCTGTGCTCCGCGACAGGAGAGGCCACAACAGTGAGAGGCCCACGTACCTAAAAAAAAAAAAAAAAAGATCCAGGACAACACAACCAGATGTCCAGTGTTGCAAAGTCTTTGGACCTAAAAGAGTGTTGTCAGTCTACTTCTCTGCATCCCCTAATGTACTTTTATGTTTGTGTCAACTCAAATATATTTTAGAGTTCTTGAGTCAATGGCATGGCTTACTCAGTTCGTGGTACGTGGTATCTTTAGAACACTTGGAGAATAGCAGTTATGGTAGAGAAATCCCAGCACTTAATAGTGCTTTTACTCTAAAGAAGCAGTGACCAATGTCTTCTTAATGTTTTCATCCATCCAGAATCACTCACTCCCCACTCTATCCCGTGGGGCTTGCATCCATGTTAGTGCGTATTACATTGTATTATAAAATAAAGATAAAATGTAACTTTTAAGTCAAAATGAAAATGTAAAGAACCAGCTTGTGAGCACCCTGAAGGCAAGAAGGCGTCTTATTTCGTCTTCTACATCCAGCATCATTCAAAGGTCATTTAATGTCATTTAATCCAAATAGAATATTTAGGTTTCTCAATTCAAAGTGGAGATACTCTTTTCTTATAGTACGGCTCACGGTCCTGCCTTTTGGTCATATGTTCTACTTCTCTACCTGCCATACCCCACCCTTAAAAAAAGAATTTTTTAACCCTGCCCAGCTGATGATGTGTGTTATCACTGAATGACGTGGCGGAAGTATGCAGCTCTCCTGAGCCTTGACAGCCTCAGTACTGGTCCTTCCTCTTGTCCTTCTAGCGACGCTGAAGGAGCTCATCTCACAGACCATGATCTGCTGGGCCCAGGAGGACCAGATCCAGGATGCAGAGCTGGTTCGGATGATGTTCAACCTCCTGCGGAGGCAGTACGACAGCATCGGGGAGCTGCTGCAGGCGCTGCGGAAGACCTACACCATCAGCCAGGCCTCCGTGAGCGACACCATCAGCCTGCTGGCTGCCCTGGGCCAGATTCGCTGCCTGCTTAGTGTCCGGATGGGCAAGGAGGAGGAGCTGCTCATGATCAACGGGCTGGGGTAGGTCATTCCCATAAGGGCAGGTTCTCCAAGAAGCTTCCGGTGGGAGGGCTTCCCTGGTGGCGCAGTGGTTGAGAGTCAGCCTGCCGATGCGGGCAACGCGGGTTCGTGCCCCGGTCCGGGAAGATCCCACATGCCGCGGAGCGGCTGGGCCCGTGAGCCATGGCCGCTGAGCCTGCGCGTCCAGAGCCTGTGCTCCGCAACAGGAGAGACCACAACAGTGAGAGGCCCGCATACCGAAAAAAAAAAAAGAAACTTCCGGTGGGAAAACTGGTTCAACTTGCTACATGGCAGTTCTGGAAGCAAATCACATAAAACCTACGTGTGCCCCCATCCTGACTTCACCCCTCATGGGATTATGTGCTCGTTAAATCAGTCACCTTCGATAACCTGAGAGACCAGACAGTGGGCTACTGGGGATGAAGGGGCATGGCCAGAAGAAGTGGGGAGGAATCTTGGAGAAAAGCAGATATTTAGTTTGAATCTGATAAAAGTAGCCCCAGGGAGGCAATGAAAAAATCCAGAGGAAGGGGCAGTGTGTTCAACTCCACAAGAGAGAAACGTTTTGAGCCCTTGAGTTTTTGACTGGAGATCTTCTGAGACTTCCCTCTGAAAAATTACAGCCCAATTCCTCCCTTTTTTCAGGACTGATGTGGAGTCATTTTCTTCAGTTCTTTGAGACCTTTTCCCAATGACAGTAGCTCGTGGTTCTTCCTTGGAAGCCACGTCACCAGAAAGATTGCATTTTATTTATTTATTTTTATTTTCATCATTTAAAAAATTTTTTTATTTTATACAATTTTTAAAGGTTACTTTTCATTTACAGTCATTACAAAATATTGGCTAAATTCCCCGTGTTGTACAATACATCCTTGAGCCTGTCTCACACCCAACAGTTTGTACCTCCCACTGCCCCACCTCTATGTTTCCCCTCCCCGCCTCCCCACTAGCAACCACTAATTTGGTTTCTATATCTGTGGGTCTGCTTCTTTTTTGTTGTATTCACTAGTTTGTTATATTTTTTAGATTCTACATATAAGTGATATCATACAGTATTTGTCTTTCTTTGATTTATTTCACTTAGCGTAATGCCCCCCAAGTTCATCCACGTTCCTGAAAGTAGCAAATATTCATTCTTTTTTATGGCTGAGTAGTGTTCCATTGTATATATGTACCACAAGCAAGATCACATTTTAGACATCAAAAAGATTTCCTTTAATTAGGTAGCATAGTTCCCTTTTGCAGGTGAGAAAACTGAAGCCCCACAAGGTTCACTGACCAGCCCACAGTTTTACTTGATTAAAATCAAGCACTAGAGCTACAACCTTCCTGCCGCTGGCTGTTCCATCCTACCACCCACGAGCCTGCAGAGTAAAGGAGCATCACTGAGCCCCAGAGCAGGGACTCTGAGGACACCTGCTGGGAGTCGGGGGAAGATGCATGCATTTTTTAAACTCATTTCCAAAGAGGAATCTTATAATAGAGATGAAGAGACTTCTATGGAAAGAGAAAAAAGCCACAGAATTAGCCTCTCCCCCAGCCCTTGCAGTAGACACAGCTGCGCTAAAAACTGATTGTGTCTCCTCTTAACAGCTGCAACCCTTGGGGGAATGGGTATGGGCAGAGAGTAACCACCTGCGAGGGATTCCACAGCCCCGTCACAGGCTGCTTCTGTGTTTTGATTTGCCTGCAGCTTTATTATGTGAATTTATGTTGAATGACTTAAAAATATAATTCCTTTTATGTTTCATTGTTGATCATTTCATTGATTTTTTAGCACTGCTGTCCAAAAATGTCATTGGTACCTAATACACAATTGCCTTAAGGAAAGGGTACGGCCCTACCATTTGCGTAACTGAGGTACATAGAGGCATAGATATAAGGACAAGAGAACGGAAAATTGAAGACCCTTAGCACACAGAGGAAGAGAAATCCAGTGATTTGAGCTGTCTCAAAACTATTACAAGCAAAAAAAGCAAGGGACAACTGTTTAATGTCATTAGAAGGAAATATTTCAAAGAAAGAGAGCACTTAGTAGAAATAAAGGAGCACAAAATATTCCTTTCAGCTAAAGAAAGGCCCTCCATGTATATTCTCACCAACCTAGTGCCTTCTTAGCATCTTTCCAGCACGTCACATGTACATTACTTCACCCCGAGTATGTTTGTGCATTTGTGTGTTCTCGCCCCTGAATTGTCGTAGCGTTGAAATCAGCAAGGGCTGACCTCTCTCTCTGATTACCCTAGAGACATAATGAACAACAAAGTGTTTTACCAGCACCCCAACCTCATGCGAGTCCTTGGCATGCACGAGACAGTCATGGAGGTGATGGTGAACGTGCTGGGTGCAGAGAAATCTCAGGTAATGCTCCGAGGAGAATTTAACCAGAACTTGACCCCTGGGCAGGGACACATGAGGGGACCTCTTCACAGCCACATGGCTGGTGCCAACTGCCTAGTGACTCTTCCCAAGGAGGGGGCGGGGATGAGCACACAGCCAGGAAGGAGCCCTGAGATGGGGTCCAGCCAGTGTAGGAGTTCTTCTCGCTCATTCCACTGGGCTGCTTAGTCTCCTTCCCATCCTCTGCAGCCCTGCTCCTTCGGAGATGGAATGCCTCTGGCCCCACTTAGGAGCCTGCTATGTTTGGTGCTGTGTCAGGAGAAGGCTGTTCTAAAGGAGAACACGATTTTAATAACGATCCTGGCAGTGTTCCCACCAGAGTACGCGTGTTTCCTCTCTGAGCCAAGTTCCTGACGATGCTGGAATTCCTGGCCAGCTCCCCCATAAGGAGCCTGCTGTCAGAGGGAGCTCCTAGTTGCCAAGGGGCAGGGAGTGCCGATTGGGCCCACCTGGGCCTGTATCCCAATTTGTCTGGGTCCTCTTCAGAGCTAGAGAGCTTCTGAAGGTAGACAATGGGGTGTGTTTTCAAATATCGGAAATTCCGAAGTGCCTGATCCTAGGAAGCAGCCCCACCAGCATTGACAGGCGAGCGCTGTGAGGTAGGAAGAGGAGCCAGGCTTACTTTCCTCCTCACTTCCTTCCCTCCGGTCTCTTTTGAAAGTGGACTCTCTCCAGGAGATCCCTGAGCAAATGTCTGGACGCCTCAGCAGGCAGGCAGACTGGAGCTTCCAGAGCCTCCGTGATTCTAAAGGCAGAAATTAAGGGCTTTCTAGGGTCCTGAGCCAACACTGATACCATTTACTGAGCATGACTGATCGGACGGAAGATGTGGCCAAGCCCTGGAGATGCTAATTACTTTGTTAAGCAGAGAAGCCAAGCACTGTAGATGGTAATAGAAGTTGGCATCTCAGTGCTAAATTGTAAGAATCATATTACGAGTACTATAGGAGCCCATAGGAGAGTAGTTATCAAGGACAGAAGTAGGGGGAAGGCTCACAGTCTGAGACGGTGATGCTCTGGGGACTGCTACAACTGTAGGAGCCAATCTTTACCCAGAAGACTCAGGTTTGATCATAGTTTTGGGTCTTGTTTGTTGTGACCACCCATCTGCCTTTCTGTCTGCTCCCTTCCTAGTTAGAATAGTCTGATGTAGGGTTGTACAGTTTCTCATGACATGTAAGGATGACTGGGTTTCTGGTTTGACATCTATTTTCTTTGAAAGAAAAGATACTTCAGGAATTATAATTAGCTCTCAGTATTTTTAGAAGCCTCTTTTAGGTGTGTATTCTCTGTCCCTCCTATGAATCAGTCTTGGAACCATCTGGAAGTAAGGAGAAAATTCATTTTCCAAACTGTTGGCAGCTTGCAAGACTTCACCCTAAGACTCTTTGAAGTCAGCCTTTTCAGAAAGGCCTCGTGATAGATTCTTCTCCCTGACACTTTCTACTTCTCCCTACAGATTGCCTTTCCAAAGATGGTTGCTAGCTGTTGCCGCTTCCTGTGCTATTTCTGTCGAATTAGCCGACAAAATCAGAAGGCCATGTTTGAGCATCTCAGTTACCTGCTGGAGAATAGCAGTGTTGGCCTAGGTAGGTCACATCATAACGTCTGCTGTTGGCTCAGAGGTTACCCTCCCCCTGCTGACCACTCAGGCAATAAAGGGAAAGAAGTCACATGCATGCTATGGTATTTTTAAATGTAAGAAGGAACCCTGCCTGATCTAAAAACAGGTGAGATGATAATAATACCATGTCTCCGCTCTCCAACCTAAGTAGAGAGGTTGCTGCCGACCAGCGCTGGTGACAGATTTGCGTCAGCATAGCCACAGTTTGACTCTTCTCTCTGGAGACCAGTGGCTCATGGTGTATGAAATGGTGCCTGAGACTGTGAGTGTAGTCTGGAGATAGAGCGCCTCCCAGCCCATTCAACTGACCAGGGAGCAGTGCTCACGAGACCAAGGTCATGGATCCAGTCCCCTCTTGGGCTGCACGCCTGTCCCATCAGCCAACCAGCCAGTGCGTTCGTAGCTGCAAGGCAGACGGGCCAGGAGCAACTATGGGCAAAGAGTGTAAATCTATCACCACTGCTAGAAAACCCACGCGTGCACATGCCTCACTCACTGTTGTGGACGTAAACCAGATGAATGTGTGGAAGACTCACATACACACATGACGTGCACGTGAAATCTGACATCTCAGTTTTCCTGTTTATCAAAGGCAACCATACACGGACCAACCTTTTTATAAAATGCCACCTGAAGTTTTTCTCAGTTCTAGCCTAAGAACCAAACAAAGGAAACGAAAGACAACGTTGGTGACCTGATTTAACTGTAAGAGCTAATTCTGTTTGAGGCTTTTTTTAACTCTAGGTGGTGACCCCAGAAATGGCCAAGTTATGTGAGCTTAGTTGATCAAGTGGCATCTGAGACTTTTGAATGATCACCAAATGGGGGCCCAAGAACCTCCATGTTAGAAAAGCACTTGAAAATACGTGGTCCCAGCTGATCCTATGAACTGATTTTCTAACTGAAGCTATATTCACAATCAGTAATGAGTGTGGGGAGGAAAGATAGCAAATAGAGCTGTTCTTAAATTGGGTGGGCAGCCCCCCTCGGGGGACAGCGATGTGATCCAGGTTTTGTGTTTGCTGCCCTCTCCTGGCCATTACTGTGCACTGCAACCTCAGCTCAGCGCTAGATGGCCTCTTTCTCTCTTTCTTTCTCCTTCTCTCCTCCTTCCTCAGCCTCCCCGTCCATGAGAGGATCCACCCCGCTGGACGTGGCTGCTTCCTCTGTGATGGACAACAATGAGTTAGCGCTGGGCTTAGAGGAACCAGACCTCGAGAAGGTAACTGGCCCTGGGGAGGCACTGTGCTTGCTCCCCACTGCCTACAGCACAGCCAGGCCAAGGAGAAGCAGACGGAAGTCTGGGTCTCTGTCAGAACCTCTTTAGCGTGTGACAAAAATATGGGGGGGGGGGGCTTCCCTGGTGGCGCAGTGGTTGAGGGTCCACCTGCGGATGCGGGGGACACGGGTTCGTGCCCCGGTCCGGGAAGATCCCACATGCCGCAGAGCGGCTGGGCCCGTGAGCCATGGCGGCTGAGCCTGCGCGTCCGGAGCCTGTGCTCCGCAACGGGAGAGGCCACAACAGTGAGAGGCCTGCGTACCGCAAAAAAAAAAAAAAAAAAAAAAATATATATATATATATATATACATATATATATACACACACACATGGATGTGAGTCACTGGCAGCTGTGTGATAATTAGGACCAAGCATCTCCTGTGGTCTGGGCTCGCCAGCTCCACAGACATGGACATGTGGACATGTGTGTTCTTTTTGTGTGAAGGCCCAGCCTCACTGGTCTGCATGGGCCCACCAGAGACCTGTGGTTCCTAATAAAGTTCTGTGTCATCGAATTTACATGTTTATACACTAAAGAAAGTGACATGACAGAAAACGGTATAATTACTCTAAAGATAAAGAGGGCCCACACATGTCCTCTCCGTGGACAGAGGAGACGAAACTGAGCTACCCCACGTCGTCGGGACTGTGAAGTGCACTCCTGGTGGGGGTCAGGCCACCTCGCCTCCATCATTTGTCCTGTCTTGGGACTGTTTCCTTGACTAGACAGCTGACGAGATTGCCAGTGAACTTCCCGAGTACGGAGAGGAGCAATCTAGTAGGGGGACAAGGAGAAGGTCGTCCACCGCGTGGTGGGTTTGGGAGCACCTAGGAGTGGGCCCCTGACCCTGACAAGGGGATCAGAAAAGGCCCTCAGCAAAGAGATGACCCCCAGCGTGGGCAGAAGCTACTCGGTCACATCGCGGGGAAGCGCGTGCCAGGAATGTTTGAAGTTCAGAGAGGAGAGCGTGGCATGCTTGAACTTCGGAAAGCTGGGTGTGACCAGAGCGCAGAGTGCGAGCAGAAAGGAACGGGCCTTGTGCTGCCATCGCTGCTAATAACAGAAGTCCACTCTCCTCTGGAATCACTGTGTGACATACCCCACTCGGGATTAACTCACATGACCCTCAGGACAAGCCTTTTTATTGTTGCCCTAGTTATAGGAGAGGAAACTGAGGCACAGAGAGATTAGGGAGCATTCTCAGTGTCGTGGGGTTTGTAAGTGTCAGAGCCAGGGGTCAAAAGCACTGGGCTCCAGAGGCCGTGCTCTTACCTATTACATTATGGGACCTCCCTGTAGAGCCTGGAGCCACGGAAGCCACTGGAGGGCTTCAAGCAGAGGAGCAACACAACACCGTTCATATGTTAGAAAACACTTTCTGGTTTCAATAAGAAGAACTGACTGGAACAGAAACAAGACAACCCCCCTGCCCGCATACACGCAGGGACTCAGCAGCTCTGCACCCAGCAGCATGATACGTGATAGCTGCTCCGTAAATGCCCTGGGTACTCCTGGCCTCTGCCTCTGTGGGACAGACTTCAGTCAGGCTCAGCTCCTCACACATTTAGACAGCAATAAATATCACGGGTTTTATCTGGGTGCTGTGATGATAACTGACACCTGTATTTAAAAGCAGTTAACGGTTCTCTTTTGACAAGACAGTGCCACAAGCCTCAGTGCCCAGCATCCCAGCGTCAGCCTCGTTCACCTGTTCAGTTGATACTGCTCGACAGGGACCACAAGCCTCCCTCAGAAGATGCAAGATATGTTGAGTGGAGGCCAGGAGGCAGGGAGAGGGGAGAAAGGGGACCCAGGGAAATCTGTAGAGGAGGATGATGGGGTTGCTGCCTCCTTTTCCGGTGGTTCTCGTGGCTCAGCAAAGTGCGCAGGCTTTACTCAGACCAGTGTCAGGAAACGCCCCAAGTGTGGTCCCTGGGGGAGAAGGCGAAGGACCAGTGAATGCTGCCATTCCGTTCCACCCTTCTATGTATCCCAGCAGGAATCAGGCCTGAGACGGAACAGCAACCACACACACACACACACAGACACACACACACACGAGCACTTATTTTTGTGGCCAGTGAAATGCCCTGCACCTGTAACCCTGAAAACTCTGCCTAATTCCTGCTTTTATTAATGCTTTTCCGGACTTTATTTATTTACTTATTTATGGCTGCATCGGGGCTTCGTTGCTGTGCGCGGGCTTTCTCTAGTTGCGGCGAGCGGAGGCTACTCTTCGTTGCGGTGCGCGGGCTTCTCATTGTGGTGGCTTCTCTTGTGGAGCACAGGCTCTAGGCACGTGGGCTCAGTAGTTGTGGCTCACACACTCTAGAGCGCAGGCTCAGTAGTTGTGGCGCATGGGCTTCGTTGCTCCACGGCATGTGGGATCTTCCCGGACCAGGGCTCAAACCCATGTCCCCTGCATTGGCAGACGGATTCTTAACCACTGCGCCACCAGGGAAGCCCTTTTCCAGACATTTTTAAGACCAAACAAAATCTAAACTCCAAGCATAATAATATTCTCGCTCCTTTAAGTAGGAAAAAGTGTGATGATAGTTTCTTACTGAGTTTTGACTTAGATCCATCAGTCTTTCAAAATGACTTAGAGTATGTGCTGTCAGCAAATACATGAGTCATTTGCCAAATGTTTATTGAGCCCCTACTCTGTGCTAGGCCCTGGGGACTAAAAATTGAAAACACCATCCTGACTTGGAAGATTAACAGCACGATGGACTCCCCTCTTCTCCCCGCGTACATAGAATATCAGAGGCTAAATTAGAATGACAACTGCATTTCAAGCACAGGAGGTCTATTTGCTAAGCTTTTAGCCTGGTACCTTCTGAAAAGTAGGGAGATTCGAAAATATTCTACCAGATCGCAGAGCTGAGATCTTCTGCTAAGTGTCTGGTAACCTGGAAGTGAAGAGAACACACTACCCATCCTAGTCCTTAAGTGGCCATGACCTCTTTGCTAGCCGTCCCACGTTGAACGTCTCAACTCCTGACTTGGGACAGCTGTTGTTGAGCCAGAACTTACCTAGGGACCCCTGATTAGTTGAAGGCCCACCCAGTCAACCAGTGACTGAACATTTTGGTCTTGAAATAGCATGGCCAAATGAACATGGCCAGCCTGCATCCACTGTTGCCTCCCCAGAGACACCCTACTTAGGCCTACTTTTAAATGGCAGATCCCTCTTGCCAGAACTGGAAAATCCATGGAACTATAGCACGTGGAGTGTTCCTACATAGCAGTGATCATCAGTCTCGTCAACTGCTTGGAAACAAAAATGAATGAAAGGGGGCTTCCCTGGTGGCGCGGTGGTTGAGAGTCCGCCTGCCGATGCAGGGGACATGGGTTCGTGCCCCGGTCTGGGAAGATCCCACATGCCACAGAGTGGCTGGGCCCATGAGCCATGGCCACTGAGCCTGTACGTCCGGAGCCTATGCTCCGCAACAGGAGAGGCCACAACGGTGAGAGGCCCGCGTACCGCAAAAAAAAAAAAAAAAAAAGAATAAAAGGTTCCAATTTCAAATCTACTAAATTATTTACCTGGAAAGTCCTGGGCTCTCTCTAGCTTCTAGGTAAATGAAAGCCCTTCAGTTCACAGAATTTTGCCTGCCGTATAGCTATGTAAAAAACTCACATAAAAAAAAAAAAAAAGCTGGGCACTTACTTTTGTATTGTTCTTGGCAGGTGGTGACCTACTTGGCAGGCTGTGGCCTACAGAGCTGCCCCATGCTTCTGGCCAAAGGATACCCTGATGTCGGCTGGAACCCCATTGAAGGGGAGCGCTACCTGTCCTTCCTGAGGTTTGCCGTCTTCGTGAACAGTGAGTCTCAGTTTTCCATGTTTTCAGACCTAGGATGGCATAATTGTGGTGGATACTAGGAAAAGGAAATCCTTTGCACTGCTTCCTCTCCATAAATATGATAGATTCTATAGGTAGGTGGCAGCTGGAAGAAAAATCTCAGGGAGAATCAGGCTAGACAAAGATCAAGAGTAGAATCCAATGGACAGTCCTGAGCTCTAGTGCCAGAGCCTGCAAGGAACTCACTGCGTGGGCTTGGGCTTGTCACCTCTCTGTACCTCTTCTCCTAAAAGAGGGGGCTTATTAATATCTTGATCTCACCTGTTTCACAGAATTAAATGCAAGTGTGCCTCCAGATCCTTAGACTATTAGTTGGTTGGATGGATGGATAGATGGATGGGAGGAAGGATGGATGGATGGATGGATGGATGGATGGATGGATGGATGGATGGTTGGATGGATGGAAGGAAAGAAGGAAGGAAGGATGGATGGATGGATGGATGGATGGATGGATGAATAAAAATCAGGAATAACTGATCGCTGTTAAAGGTAACTAAACTCCCAGGAGAAAAAAATTGCTATAGAAACCCTAAACATTATTCTTCTTAATATTGATACAAGTCACCTCTCATTTATAGTGAATTCCAAGTTGACACAAATTCTGTATTTTCATTAGTTTAATGTGCCGAATATTGTGTAAAATAAGTAAACTACTTTCTTAAAACTGTACCTTGTCTCCCTAGATTCTGCTAAAATTCTAATTCACTTACATTTACGTTATAGTTAAAATAGTTCGCCCTTTTCCCAGTTTGGAGTTTCAGGCCAACAAATTCAGCTGGGCCGGTTAAGTGATCACAGAGAGGGATTGCACCTAATAAACAATCATGCCGATTTTTCTAACTATGAGAATTCACCTAAAAATATATTGGCGATGGGGCTTCCCTGGTGGCACGGTGGTTGAGAGTCCACCTGCCGATGCAGGGGACACGAGTTCGTGCCCCGGTCCGGGAAGACCCCACATGCCGCAGGGCGGCTGGGCCCGTGAGCCATGGCCGCTGAGCCTGCGCGTCCGGGGCCTGTGCTCCGCAACGGGAGAGGGCATGGCAGTGGGAGGCCTGTGTACCGCAAAAATATATATATATACACATACATGTATATATATGTGTGTATATATATATATATAGGTGTGACGTGATCATTATATTCCCATGTGTTCTTCTTGTCTTCCTTCCCCTCCCCCCCCCCCCCCCCCCCCGCTTATTTTCCTACACCATAATGCACTCTATTCTTAATACTTGAATGGTTTCCGTTGTCCCGGTTTTTCCCGTTTCCTGACTTGGTGACAGACCTTGAGGTGTCTACCTCTTGTTCCCCTGGGACTCATCCAGCCAAGTTTGTAGGAACTCGGGCCTTCTGCTTCTCTCTGCGTGTTCATCACTGTCCCTCCTGTCTGTCCATCATCAGCATTGCTAAACTCCATTTTCTTCCTCTGAGGCCAGTTTCAGAGCATCCTCTAATAGTCTGTCTTACTTCTAATCCAGATGATTGCATGTCCAGAATTAGCACAGAGTTACTGTGGTAATAAAGGGAAATTTTTTGTTAACTAGATTTTAAAGATTCATAAATGTCACCAAATTATGTAAATAGACTGTATGACACAAACCAGATACAGGCAGGACCCATTTATTCATGTTGGCCACCTTCACAGTCAAGATCAAGTGCTTTATGAGTCAATTAGTGGGACTGTCCACATGGGTTATGAAGGTAGAGGAGTCCACTGGCTATGGTCTTACCTGGATGGCCAAATTCCAAAACTTCCTTATGCTTATTAGGTACTACCATATTCAGCTAAACTCTAAACCAAAAGCATTTGGTCCACCCTCTTTGCTTTCAGCTTGTTTTATGTCTTTTTAATATATTCTCTGCAGTACGATTTCATAATGCAATACATTCTAGCAAATCTATTAGACCATCAGTAGGAAGATATGTGCACTTTAATGTTTATTGTGTCTCTATTATATAAAGGCCACATTTGGTCTTGGCAAAGGATGTTGGCTTTTGCATTGAAAGAATTAACAGTCTAGTAAGTGGAACAGGCATGGAGAGAGGTCACTGTAATAAGGAGTGGAGTAAGGTAGGGACAGAGTGATAGAGGATTTCACGAGGGGAAGCTCACATCCTGTTGAGATCAGAAAAAGCCTCCTGGGGGAGGTGATATTAGAGATGAGCTTTGAAGGGTCAGATTTCCAGATGCAGAGATGCAGAAGAGGTGATCCAGGTAGGGAGAAGCTTGAACAGTGGCCTGAGAGCTAAAGCACACATGCTTAGGAAACGCAGTGATTGGCTGATCTAGAGGATAGATACATGGTTGACAGTGGTAAGAGACCAGGTTTAAAAGGTAGGTAGGCAGCTATACTAGGGAGAATCTAAATGCCAAGCTGAAGCGTTTTGTCTTGATTCAGTGTGCAGAGAACTGGGAAAGAAGAGAGATTGATGGCAACCACCGGGAGCTTCTGTGCCCAGGTTAGGATAATGAGTTTCTGAATTATAATGGTGGTGATGGGAATGGGATGGAGGAGATCAGCTGGAAATAAATTGCAGAGACAGAACTTACAGGACTCGCTGGTGGCGATGACTCTGGTGGCTGGGCCCTGGGTATGTTGGGAGAAAAGGAACAGAAGTCACTTTGAAGGTTAGAGATTTTGTGTGTGTGTGTGTGTTGGGTCTTCATTGCTGCACGCGGGCTTTCTCTAGTTGCGGCCAGTGGGGGCTACTCCTCTTTGCGGTACACGGGCTTCTCATTGCGGTGGCTTCTCTTGCTGCGGAGCGTGGGCTCTGGAGTGCACGGGCTTCAGTAGTTGTGGCACGCGGGCTCAGTAGTTGTGGCTTACGGGCTGTAGAGCACAGGCTCAGTAGTTGTGGCACATGGGCTTAGTTGCTTCACGGCATGTGGGATCTTCCCGGACCAGGGATTGAACCCGTGTCCCTTGTCCCCTGCATTGTCAGGTGGATTCTTAACCACTATGCCACCAGGGAAGTCCTGAAGCTTAGAGATTTAAGGGTAGGGAGAAAAGAAATAAGGATGGTCAAAAGGAGAAAATGGTTTGAGACGGAGGGTAATGAGCTTGTGTGATTCAGGTAATGATTTGCAAACCCCAAATGGAGATGCCCCTAATTGGGGCAATAGGATAGAGATCAATCAGGCAACAGATTGGGACCGAGTAGACTTGCGGGTCACCTGCAGTTGAAATGGTAGGAGTGGACTGTCACAGGGGAGAGCATGAGAGAGAGAGGGATGGCAAGTATGGAAAAAGAAAAAATTAGAATCTTGTTGAGCACCTAGAGGAGATAGAGTGGCTCAGTCACAGCAGAATGACATGGAAGAGGTTGGGCTGGAGGCTGGAGTATCTTGGGTTCAGATATGGCTCCATCACTAGCTCTGTGAATTTAGGCAAGTTACTAAAACTTCCCTAGCCTCGGGGGTTGCATATAACTCACAGAGTTGTTGTGAGGCTTAAATGAAGTAATCCATGGAGAACTCAGATCAGCACACTGCCAGAAATGTAGTAAGCCTACAGTTGTGTTAGTTGGCATTGTTTTTGTGATCCTTACAAGAGTATTAGGACATTTGAAATGGGAAGACTCTCATAAACAGATTCCTTGGGGTCTCAAAGCTCTTTGTCTTTACATCTTTATTTCAAAGGCTTTATATCTAAGAGGTGATTACAAAGGACTTCCCGGCCACTTTTGTGGCCTCTTCTCAGCAGCGAAAGATGAAGGTGTTATGGGTGATCATGATAGATAACGGGAGTGGTTATGGTGGGTGATGGGTGATGGTGGGGGTCGGTTGGTGGTAGGTGGTGATGGTGGGTGAGTCATAGTGAGGGTAGTAATAGTGGGTAGTGATTGGTGATGGCAGTGATGATGGGATATGATGGTTGAGTGGTAGCCATCGTGGGTTTTGTGAGGTGATCGAGGTGAGTGGTGGTTAGTGATGGTACGTGTGGTGATAATGTTTCGTGGGTAGTGGTGAGTGATGGTAGGGGTGGTCATAGTGGGTGATGGTAGTGGTATATGATGGCTGGGTGGCAGGCGGTCATAGTGGGTTGTAGGGGTGACTGTGGTAGGTGGTAGTGCGTGGTGAGGATGGTGGCGGTGGTAATAACAGCTAACACTTAGCATTTTCATGTGCCAGGCATGGTTCAAAGCAATTTTATATGTATTAACTTCTTCATTTGATGCAACAATCCAATGAGTTAGTTACAGTTATCTTTATCAGTTTATGGATAAACACCCCTCTGCTGAGAGAGATTAAGTACCTTTCCCAGAATCACACAGCTAGTAAGACTTTTCCTAAGATTTGAACCAGAGCAGTTTGGCTCCAGAGGCCAAACTGTACTCAAACCATTATGTAGTATTGCCTTGATAACACTTCCTCCCTAATGAACAAGGAGAAATAGCATTTCCTCCTTTGAGCTGATCAGTAATTGTGGAATTATTTAATTTCTGTTTGGTGCTAATGTTTAAAAAAAAATTTTTTTTTGAAGGCAAATCAAAAGCTCTTGCTAAGAGGGAGGGGATATGGGGATATATGTATACATATAGTTGATTCACTTTGTTGTACAACAGAAACTAACACAACATTGTAAAGCAATTTTACTCCAATAAAGATGTTTTAAAAAAGTAAAAAAATTTTAAAAAGCTCTTGCTATATCAAAATAATAGAATTAGAAAATTCTTTCTAACATTATTTTACTAGTTTCTATTACAGTTGGTGTTAAATCTTCTTCTTAAAGCATATCATTTTCTCCACTTTATTTTTATTAGCTTGCTGGGAAGCCTTGGGTTGTGTTTAACGCCAGGAGTCCTGAAGCTGACAAGTTTCTGTTAACCCAGGAGTTGCAAACTTTATAGCCAGTGTACACACAGATGTGTCTGGGTGTCTGATTAACCCCTTCCTAATGTAGCACCAAGTAGGAAAAGATTCCTTACAAAGCCTCAAAAAGAAAGCAAAAGTAATTCTGTGCCTCGTTAGCGTCCTCGGAGTATTTTAGTGATATCTTCCTCAGGCTACAAGCTTATCTGTGAGGAACACAGCATGTCCTAGCTTTGCTGAATCTTGTTTCCCTAGGCAGCTTGGTCATCAGTGGTCATAAGCTGGGCATCCATCATGTGACATGTGAAGAGTACATGAGGGGTTATGAGAAGTGACAGGAGACATGCTCTAGAAGTTCTGCCCTGAAGTCACTTACGAATCAAAGCAGCAAACAGAGCAAACCCAAGTAAAATTATCGGCAACGTACATACATACTAAAAACTCAACTACACCTACCTACGTAGTGAGACGTGTGACTGTTGGCAGGCCAGAAGTGATGGTGCTTATTGGAATCTGGTGAAGTGAATATAGGAATGCCTGGGGAAGAAGGCAAATGTTGAATAACATCTTGAAGAAAGAAATGGACATAGTTTAACAGAGTAGTTGGGGGAGAGCATACTGGGGGGCGTTGAGCTGGGAGCCATGAAACTTTTAGGATGTGTCATTTATGTCTCAATAACAATGGAAGAAAAGTCTTTTAGGATCAAGGGTACAAAGTAGCATGTTAGCTTTGAAGGGCAGAGTAGGAATGAATGCTTAAAAGAATCAGCTGGTTCGTATATTCATGTTTTTAGAGTTAGAAAAAGATGTAATAACCATTCTTCAGTGTGATTGGTACTGATGACCGGGGATGGTTAGGATTAAAATGTCTAAGATGTCCTCAAATTTATAATCCTAGGAAACGGACAGCCTTGCTTCCTGCAAACAAAGGCTGATAATTGGTCTGATAATGCAGTGATGGAGAGTCACCCTCAGCGTTCCGTCTGATCATTTCAAACCTCTACATGATGTTAACAAGAGGCTCGAGCATACAGGGTTAGATAGTTCAGACATGAACCCTGTTCTTATTAAATATACGGTCTAGGGAGAAAAGTAGAAACAGGTACAAACAATTCATTCATTATACTTGTGTGCGGTGCTTTAAGGAAGAGGATAGGGTATTTGAGAGGACTCTGGGGCTTCCAAGCTTAAGCTGGTCCTGAAGGATGAAGTGGAGTTACCTACATCAAGGTTTTATGTCAAAGGAATGAGAAAGGCAAAGCTCCAGGCAAAGGAACTTAAAACAGGGATTGTGTTTAGAATAGAGAGAGTAAGAAAAGCGATGGGCGGAAGGTAAAATCATTTCATCCTTCCTAATCATCCCTGTGGCGAGAATGACCGCTTCTGGTTAAAATGGGGAGAATCATCCCATTTCCGTCCAACTTCTTAGGAACATTGAAAAGAAGGTCCTAATGCGAAGGCAGTGTTGAGAGCCTTTGAAGAAAGGCTCTGTGAACATACACACTGCTATTAAGCTTATTATTCATTTGGAACTCCAGCAAAAACATTGCTGTAAGCCCCTGGGCAAAGCTAGCTTACCTCAGATCTCTCTCTCCCTTGAAAAATGCCCTCAAGGTCAGTATTCAGCTTCCCCACTGTGGATTTGGTTGGCAGTCCAACTTCCTGAACTACAGGTAATTAGGAAGAGAATGTTCTCTCTCTTCTAATCAGGCCATCCTCTCTACCTTGTGAAGCCTTGAGAAATTCTTTTCCTTGGTCCCCTCTCCAGTTAGCATCAATGGTTGCACTTCAGTTCCTTCCTATTGCAGGGCGCCCTCTGCATCCCCCACGGATTGACCACAATTCAGTGATCAAGCGACGGCTTCCTGGGTCCATTGTAGCTCCAACCCAATTAGCTTAGATTTGAAGACCTGAAATTCAGATAAAATAAGGCTAATTTGGCAAATGAATTTCAATAGCAAACTCAATAGAACTCATAGCCTAATTTTTCAAATTCTTTTGGACATTGTGGTCCACGTTCCGTCAAATTCCATGATGCTGGTGGCTTCGGAAAGAGCTAAGTTAATTTCAGTGTGCTGGTAAAGACAAGGGCTGACCCACAAGTCTTTCCATTCTGAGAACTGAAAGAATCAGAGCACAGTGTTTAAATAAGCTTGACTAACAGGGTTGGGTTTTTTCTCCATTTTTTGACATTACAATTTCAAAGTTTTAGCTTCATTATTCTTGTCATAGAAAATGACAACTGAGAGTGTGCTACCTGGTAAGTTTTGTGGGCGAACAACATTTGAAAGTAGCCAGCTGTGAGTTATGTCTGTAACTAAGAATATTTGCTTTCAAGTATGCTGATGATCATGGTGCTTTTCTTTAAGTTTCCCTCTGTGATTAAACTCTATCATGTATCAATGCCAGGTTCACCTCATAGGAAAATATGTCCTTAAGACTTAGCATCACCTCTTTATCTGAGCTCTTCTGTAAACTGTACGGTATCACTCAACCTTGTCCTTGGGTTCCTTTCCTGCCCTGATTCATTCCACCATACCATTATTGTGATTATTTTCCCTTTATAGCACCTCCTGAGAATTTTCTTCACATGGATTCTGGTTTAATTAAAAACCAATTCTCTTTTGATGTTATATTAGATGAAACCCGAAGAAAAGCTTCTTTATAAAAATTTCAGTCTCTTCTTGAAGGATTGAGCTATAAAATAGTGAATGCATGCTGATGGGCTGTATAAATTCAGTTTAATGAAATATTCTGAATCTAGTTACACAGTTCTAAAACTTACAGAGGTATATACTTACAATCCTGAATTTTCCCTGTGCTGTAGAAGGTCAGGTGATAAAAGAGGACGTCAGCAGGCCAAGCTCTTGACCAGGACTACAGGTAGACCCTCCAGGGCTGTGAGACACAGCAGTGTGTTCACTTGTGAGTTTGTGTGGGCACAAGTGAGCTTCAAATATCTGAACAGCAAGCTCAGCCCTTCTGATGCTGTGGACATGGTGGAAGAAATCTCTGCATATAGGTTAAACTAATAGACTCACTCTAAAACTAGAAGAGGCACAAACATCTCAACAGGGCAAATGAGACCCAGTGAGACTGTGCAGTGTACATACTCACACAGGGATTTGCTAAAAATCTGGAAGAGAAGCCAGATTTTATGGGTTCCCATTCGAATGCTCTACTCTAAGTTGATTCATAAAATTTTTCATCAAACAGAACTTAAACTCCTGTGATAGTTTTAAAATATATCTATAAATTCTTCCATGCTCCTTTTTCCAAAAGATGGAACCTGCTTCTTCTCCCTTTTTTATTTTTTTTATTTTTTTTTTCCGGTACGCGGGCCTCTCACTGTTGTGGCCTCTCCCGTTGTGGAGCACAGGCTCCGGAAGCGCAGGCTCAGCGACCCCGGCTCACGGGCCCAGCTGCTCTGCGGCATGTGGGATCTTCCCGGACCGGGGCACGAACCCGTGTCCCCTGCATCGGCAGGCGGACTCTCAACCACTGCGCCACCAGGGAAGCCCTTCTTCTCCCTTTGAGTGTGAGCTGGACTCAGTGAATCACTTCTCATGAATAGGATATGGCAGAAGTGACAGTATGTGACAAAGTTGTAAAAGGTATTGCAGCTTCTGCCTTACCCTCTCTCTTGGATCCTTTGCTCTGTGGGAAGCCAGCTGGCATGTCATGAGAATACTCAAGGAGCCCTGTGGAGAGGTCACATGGTGAGGAACGGAGGCCTCCTGCCAACAGCCATGTGAGTGAGCGTGGAAGCTGATACTCCACGTCCAGTCACGCCTTCAGGAGACTGCAGCACTGGCTGACATTTTTACTGCAACCTCATAGGAGATCCCAAGCCAGGACCACCTCACTTAGTCACTCCCGAATTCCTGACTACAGAAACTGTGAAATAATAGTTACTGCCTTAACCTGCTAAGATTGGAGGAAAATTTTAATGCAAGAATAAATAATTAATATTACAACAGCATATCAAGATGCTATCTATTATAGAGCTCAATCCTCTAATAATATCTGATGATCTTATTTAAAAGTTTTTCTTTAGGCTTCATCCAATATACAACATCAAAAAGTCTTGTCTTTGAGACTTCTTATTAGCCCAGGGATAAGTTCTTAGAAACAAATTAAGTTGTCATCTGAGACACTGAGACAGAAAGTGTGTTTCATGAAATTGTTTGAACAAGCTGTAAAACTACTTTTGATTAAAATATTGTCTCTGAGAAGCATTGGCTATCCCTCTCTACATGTCATAGTTCACTGCTTAATTATTTCTTTGGGAAATGATACCCTGTCTATAGTTGTCTATGGTTCTTCCAAAGAAAAATACCAGCAAAATACAATTGTCCAACCTTTAGCTCCCCACAGAGCTAGTCTAAGAGTAACCAAGATAACTTTACCAAGTAGATTCTCACCTGGATAAATGATTTCAGAAATGCCCTGAGGTTCATCCCCACAGACCTGGTTGTTCTAGGGTATGTATTCGACTCTGAGAGAAGACAGCTCAGGAGCTAGCATGTCACTTCTCGGGATGTTAATCGAGGCACACCCGATTGAGTTACCATCTTACCTCCTCTCAAAGGAAGGAAGGAAATACCTATTAAGCACCCCTCAGGGAGTTAATAAAGAGGTAAAGTCACTTGTGAATTAATCAGTAATCCATGGCAGACTCAGTAGTGTATTTCTGGCCCTCTGAGGACCTAAATAAAGCGAAATAATGTGAATAGCACAAAATCCTGAACTGAGAAGTAAGACTGTTCTATATCAGTTAATCGTAATACTTCAAATAAATAGAGTCTGATGTAATTTATCAAAGCTCCCCTCTCTCTGCGTCAGTATTACCTCCTAATCTTAAGAGTATGTGACAAGATCAATCAAATACTGTCCTCCCAGCCTCGTCAATTAGAAATCAAATCTGGGGGAATTCCCTTGTGGTCCAGTGGTTAGGACTCTGCACTGTCACTGCTGAGGACATGGGTTCAATCCCTGGTCTGGGAACCAAGCCACCTGGCGTGGCCAAAAAGAAATCAATTCCGGGGTTGTTCTCTCCAATGCGATGGTAATAATGCTTCTTTCCCTTAGGTGAAAGTGTGGAAGAAAACGCCAGCGTCGTGGTCAAGCTGCTCATTAGACGCCCCGAGTGCTTCGGCCCGGCCCTGCGGGGTGAAGGAGGAAATGGTCTGTTGGCAGCCATGCAAGGCGCCATTAAGATCTCCGAGAACCCAGCCCTCGACCTCCCCTCGCAGGGGTACAAGAGAGAAGTGTAAGTGAATGAATTGCCTTCTCACCCCAGTATGGTTGTCGAGCTCTGAAATATTCTCAGTACACGCACGGTAAAGCAAACGTCCATAACCTCCATAACCTCCCCCTGGCAGAGAAAGCACCGGCGCTCTGCAGTTGTGGCTCACACATTTTAGGTCACTGTGTCAAGCTTGCTGTTATCTTGACTCCCAGTAAGCCTAGTGATCAGTATCATCTTCATCCCTTTGCATTTCTCCTACTCCACTCAGGCCAGTTGGCAAATGGAGGAGTCAGCAAGCTCTTTCAGCCCTCGCTGCGCCTCCCCATGGCATCCCCATGGGAGGAAGCTGTATCCAGGCTAAGAGGCCTGGACCAACAGGGTTCCAGTCACTGTCTAACCCCAGCCCGTTCCCTTCAATATTTTGAACCTTGGTGTCCCATCTCATACCTCACTTTTAAGAAGAGGGAGTACCCTGCACTCCCTCTTCCGAAAGTGTTCGATTTGATTCCTTAGGTAAAAAGAAAGCTGCAGAATGTGAAAAACCACAGCAGTAAAAATCTTGGTATTTAGGGCTTCCCTGGTGGCACAGTGGTTGAGAGTCCGCCTGCCGATGCAGGGGACACGGGTTCGTGCTCCGGTCCGGGAAGATTCCGCATGCCGCGGAGTGGCATGTTAATGTAATATTGAAGATCCCACATGCCGCGGAGCGGCTGGGCCCGTGAGCCATGGCCACTGAGCCTGCGCGTCTGGAGCCTGTGCTCCGCAACGGGAGAGGCCGCAACAGTGAGAGGCCCACGTACCGCAAAAAAAAAATCTTGGTATTTAATGGTTAAAGACATAGTTAGTACGTTATCAGATTGCCTTGTGACCTTCCTTTCATTATGTCTTGTGAACATTTCCCTTTTATTGCAGCCTCTAGATTAGACCCCAGAATCTAGAGATGGGATATAACTCAGCAGAGGTAACTTTGCAGCCAGTGGCTCCTTTTTTGGGGGGGGGGGGTGGCGGAGGTGGTTATTAGTTCTGGTAGGTGATCTGGTAGAGTTAGATAGAATCCCGAACATAAACTGTCCTAAATTTCTCATGTAAAATGAGAAAAACTGAGGCCCAGAGTCAAATAGCTTGTTAGCAACAGGGCCAGGACCTGGACTTGACCCTTCTGACTTCTTGTCCAATGTGCTTCCCATGTCTATTAAGGAAGGAAAAGGGAAGGAATGGTTGGTAGGAGCTTTGGGGGTCCCAGTGCAGCTCCATGAGTATGTGTGGTCTGCATGATGCATTCATGTCAGTAAAGTTCATGGGACCCTAGGAATGTCATGAACAAATATTTGGGTCCCTTGAGCCTGGTGAGTTAAACCATCTCATTGACAGCTAGAGGGAGAGAAGGAGCCCAACGGAAAGGATGCGTGATGCCCAGGGTGAGCAGAGAAAGTGTTTCCATATCGTGTCTAAAACAGGGCCCCACCTGCCAGGCTGCCTACACCTTGTGTTGGTTCTCTCTCAGCAGCACGGAGGACCATGAAGATGAAGAAGAGGTTGTGCACATGGGCAATGCAATTATGTCATTTTATTCGGCTCTTATAGATCTGCTGGGCCGCTGTGCTCCTGAAATGCACGTAAGTGATGAGTTCCCAGAGAGCGGATTTGAGGGGCTTGAACCAGGAACACTGTAGATTTCATGAATGTCATTTCTTCTTCCGACTCTGACATTTGTGAACATGCCTTTCTCTCTGTTCCTTTTAGCCAATATCAGAAGTAGTTTCCATCTCTCGTACCTGATTCTACAGTTTTCCAGGGAATGACTCCTGGGAAGATCTCTGCGTTGTGTGATTTCTCTGTGACACTAATAGGGCATATCTGATACATGTTCTGTTTCAAAAGCCTCCCAAAACTATGTTTTCCTATGCCTCGACTTGGTCAAAATGTGACCAACTTGATTTCTTGATTGTGTCTATCAGGACACTCCACATGGAAAATCCTTTCTTGACAACCATGGTGTCAGGCATCAGGAAGGTAGTCACAGTTCATGTTTGCTTATTTCCCAGAGGTAAGCTTTACAGACATACTAAAAAAATTGTTTCTAGGGCTTTCCTGGTGGTGCAGTGGTTGGGAGTCTGCCTGCCAATGCAGGGGACATGGGTTCGTGTCCCGGTCTGGGAGGATCCCACATGCCGCGGAGCGGCTGGGCCCGTGAGCCATGGCCGCTGAGCCTGCGCGTCCGGAGCCTGTGCTCCACAACGAGAGAGGCCACAACAGTGAGAGGCCCGCAAACCGCAAAAAAGTTATGTTTTCACCTTCCTTTTTCCCTCTCTGCCTGGGGGTGGAGAAGGAGATTGGCCTTATTTCTCATAAAGACTCACATCATAAGTGAGAGAGGAAATAATTACTTCTTGTAGGAAAACAGAAAAGATAGCTTTTTATATTTAAAAAAATACTTGGTTAACTCTTTAAAAGAACTGTTGGATTTGCTCATTCAGGGCTCCGGCGCCTGCCTCTCTCCGCAGTGCTCACTGCCTTTGGATTATGTCAGAGCGTCTCCTGAAAGTACTTGCAGTGCAGATTGGGATGACATAAACAGTGGTTTCTGGTATGGATGAGGTTATATATTTGGTCACTGCCAAGAGAACAGTGGATATGTTGTATTTGTTTAATGCTAATGAAAGACAGAATCAATTAAAGTAGTGGCTTTCAAACTTCCTTTCTGACCAAAAAAAAAAAAAAATTTGTTTTGATCATAGTAAGACGTACAATTTACATTGCAACCTAGTATACATATATTCCAGAAACAAAGTTATCCTTACTATGGATAATGCACTCTAATATTTTCTATTCTATACTAATTTATTTCATGCTTTTTAATGCTGGTGACAGTCCACTAAATGAAGTTACAGCCCACTAATTGGTCATGACTACAGTTTGAAAGACATTGCATTAAAGCATTCACTCTTACCTTTCTTCCAGTTTGTCATGGTCTTATCTAATAAATGATGTAGCCTGTTTGCAAATCCATCTACAAGTGCTTAGGGAAACTATTCCAGTATGGAAGAATCTAGGATAAAAGTACTGTGGAGAGGAGAAAGTCTAAATCTTCGAAGTGAGGCTATTCTAGTTCCCACTGTGGAACCTGTACCTTACCCACATAGGCCCATCTTTCCATTCCTGTGCCCTTATACAAATAAAGGAAGCTTGAAAGGGGGCTAGGGAAATACTGGGGTGTCCTACAGTCTTGGGGCAGGGTGTCATTTCCCCAGATCACCTGTAATCACTTCAAAAAGCAGGTTACACCGTTTGCCTAGTCTCGGGAAGACAGGCCGCATGGGATAGCTAAGTCATCAGAGCCCCACTGGGAAGGCGTTTCCTCCTTGCTTACTGCCCCTCAGATTCAATACCTTATAAACACACATTTCTCCCCTGGCCCCTCCTCTGTTAGTGAGGGGGAGGGCTGATGCCGTCATCACTGACAGCCTCCCTTCTGCCCGCAGGAATGAGAGGTGGCAGCTAGGGTCACACACAGGTGTTCTCCTGTCTCCAGTCCTTCAAGCATTATGTCTCAGCATGTCATCCACCTCCCTCCTGGGTAGAGTCTATCCTGAGCTCATGACAGTTCCATTGCTGGCTAAGAGCCTGTGCCCAGAAGCGCACCTGCTGCCCCCAGATCCAAGAGAGTGTGCACCTGCACGTCCCACCTGTGGCCATAAGGATCAGGTTATCCGTCCCCGGATAATTCCCTTGAGATGTTCACGTTCTCTCTGACATCCTCTACACCCCTTTTATTGCCCTAGTCCCAGCATTAATCAAATTTTTAGGAAATAGGAATTCCTAAGTCGTTTCTACATTTAGCAGAATTCCAGGGTCTGGAATCGTGGCCACATTGTCACCACTCCTGTCATAGCCACCGAGAGCTCCTGGTGTTGCAGTCACACTGAGGACAGGCTGCACCTTCACTGCTGAGACTTGATGCCAAAATGGCGTGACCATTGCTGTCGCAGCAAAGGAACACACTAACCCTCCTTGGCCAGAGTCATTCCCTCAGTAGCAGCTCTTCTAGAAAATCAGGAGAAAGCTCCTCTTTTCCCTGTGGTCACACATGTCTAGAACAATTAGGAAAACATAGACGTGTACCCACCCCATCCCCCCGACAAGGAGAACCATTTTACTGCCCCAGGCTTCTGAAGCAGGAGTGTGGGAACCTCATTTATCTTACTCTCCAAACCTGCCTTGCAGCTTATCCAGACAGGAAAGGGGGAAGCCATCCGGATCAGGTCCATCCTGCGCTCCCTGGTCCCCACCGAGGACTTGGTTGGAATCATCAGCATCCCCTTGAAACTGCCCTCCCTGAACAAAGGTAAGGGAAGCTGCTGGAGGCTGAGTTCTGCCAGTCTCCCCAGGGCCACCTGCTCACAGCAGGACTCCATCCGCAGTGCAGGGCTCCTCCCAGCCTCCTACTGCAGGGCAGGCTGCACAGGCGAAGTATCTTGCTCTTTTTCTGGTGTTGAGGGGTCCTCTCCTCCCAGCTCCAGCCGGCTGCTGTCTCCCCTGCTCCCCTGCGTTGAGACTCTCGTACCCCATTTCCTATCAGTACGGCTAGTCCAGACCTCAGTCTTCTGAACTCCAGCCCTCTGGAAGGAGGCTGATGGACTGGAACCAATGAGATCTCTCACCAAACCTTCCTTCTCCTTTGCCTCTGTGCCCCCAGCTTGTCCAGCCAGCCAGAGCAACAAAAGGATAGGGTCTGACCCAGGCTCCCCTGCACCACAGTACTGTGTCCCTCACAGCCATGGATCATAAAGAGTTTTCCCCCTGTGCTACATGTGACATTGGGCATCAGTCCTTATTAACTTTGCAAAACTTATACTCTCCCAAAAGCACACAGGTTCTCCATGTCACTCCACCTGCTACCCAGGCAGTTTCCTCTTAGCAGACGGAAGAATTGAAAAGATAGTATGATTTTGTTATAGAGTTTCCCAAAACTAGTGTTCCAAGGAACATTTTTATAAAAGATACTAATTGGTGTACATGTCAGCAAGGGGTTTGCAGTCAATCACTTTGGGGAACCTATGGAATATATCACATTTTTTCCATCCTTATTGAGATATAACTGACACATAATGTTATATAAGTTTAGGGTGTACAATGTTATGATTTGATATTACAAAATGTTTACCAAAATAAGGTTAGTTCATGCATACTTCACCTCACATAATTACCATTTGTTGATGTTGTTGTTACGGTGAGAACATTTAAGTTCTACTCTCATAGTAACTTTCACATAGTAACTCTCATAGTAACTTTCACAATACAGTATTGTTAACTATGGTCACCATGCTGTACATTAGATCCCCAAAACTTATTCATCTTATAACTGAAAGTTTGTACCCTTTGGCCAACATCTTCCATTTCTCTCACTTCCCCCAACACCTGGTAACCATCAATCTACTCTCTGTCTCTATGAGTTCAATTACTTTAGATTTGACACATAAGTGAGATTATACAATACTTGTCTTTCTCTGTCTTATTTCACTTAGCATTATACCTTCAAGATCCATCCATGTTGTTGCAAATGGCAGGATTTCCTTCTTTTTGTGGCTAAATAATATTCCTCTGTGTGTGTCTGTATATATGTGTATACATACCACATTTTCTTTATCTATCTATTAGACTATTTTATTTCTATATCTTGGCTATTGT
This sequence comes from Delphinus delphis, assembly GCF_949987515.2. Lineage (NCBI taxonomy): Eukaryota > Metazoa > Chordata > Mammalia > Artiodactyla > Delphinidae > Delphinus > Delphinus delphis. The sequence continues at coordinate 77,625,105 of NC_082684.1, read as the reverse complement.
GAGTAATGTTGCAGTGAACATAAGGATGCAGATATCTCTTTGAGATAGTGATTCCATTTCCTTTGGCTATATATCCAGAAGTGGGATTGCTGGATCATTTGGTTGTTGGATTTATAATTTTTTTGAGGAACCTCAACTCTGTTTTCCATATTAGCTGCACCAATTTATATTCCCACCAACAATGCACAAAGATTCCCTTTTCTCCATATCCTCACCAGCATTTGTTATCCCTTGGTTTTTTGTTTTTGTTTTTTATAATAACCATTCAACAGGTGTGAGGTGATATCTCATTGTGGTTTTGATTTGCATTTCCCTGATGATTAGTGATGTTGAGCATCTTTTCACGTACTTGTTAGTCATTTGCATGTCTCGGAAACATGTCTATGTGGGTCCTTTGCCCATTTTAAATCAGATTATTTGTTTTTGGTTTTGCTGTTGAGTTTTTATAGTTCCTTATATATTTTGTATATTAACTCCTTGTTAGATATATGGTTTGCAAATATTTTCTCATATTCTGTAGGTTGTCTTCTCATTTTGTTGATTGTTTCTTTTGCTATACGGAAGTTTTTTTAATTTAATGTAGTGCCACTTGTCAATATTTGGTTTTGGTGTCATATCCAGAAAAATCATTGTCAAGGAGCTTACCCACTATGTTTTCTTCTATGTTTCCGGAATTTTTCAGTTTCTTCTGCGTTGTCCAATTTGTTGGCATATAAGTGTTCATAGTAGTCTCTTCTGATCCTTTCTGTTTGTGTGTTATCAGTTGTAATGTCTCTTCTTTCATTTATAATCTTATTTATTTGAGTCTTCTCTCTTTTTCTTGGTAAGTCTAGTTAAAGGCTTGTCAATTTTGTTTATCTTTTCAAAAAGTCAACTATTAGTTTTATTGATAATTTTTATTGTTTTCCATTCTCAATTTATTTATTTCTGCTCTGCTCTGTCTTATTTCCTTCCTTACAGTATTAGAGTATTCTGGATCTGACTATATACTTAGCTTTAACAGTGTGTGATATATTTTCATGTTATTAATTAGTATCCTTTCATTTCAGTTTGAAGAACTCCTTTCAGCATTTCTTATAAGTAAGACCTAGTGGTGATGAATTCCCCCCACTTTTATTTGTTTGGGAAAGCATTTATCTCACCTTCATTCCTGAAATACAATTTGCTGGGTACAGTATTCTTGGTTGGCAGTTTTCTTATTTCAGCATTCCGAATATATCATTCCATTCTTTCCTGGTCTGCAAGGTTTTGGCTGAGAAATCCACTGATAGTCTAATGGGGGTTCCCTTGCATTGAAAGAAATTTTTTTCTCTTGTTAATTTTAAAATTTTCTCTTTGTCTCTGGCTTTAGACAGTTTTATTACATTGTGTCTTAGAGAAGATGGTTTGGGATTGAAATTTGGGGGTGACATAGCAGCTTTATGAACTTGGATGTCCAAGTATCTCCCCAGGTTTGGGAAGTTCTCAGCCATTATTTCTTTAAATAAGCTTTCTGCCTCTTTCTTCCTCTCTTCTCCTGGGACTCCAGTGATATGTGAATTGTTTCTCTTAATGGTGTCCCTTAAGCCCTGTAAGACCTTCATTCCTATACATTCTTTTTTCTTTCTGTTCTGCTTACTGGGTAATTTCAAATTATCTGTCTCTGAGTTTACAGATTCTTCTGCTTGGTCCAGTGTGCTATTGAAGCTCTCTATTGAATTTTTCCATTCAGTCATTGTATTCTTCAGCCCCAGTATCTCTTTTCTGTTCTTTGTTATGTTTTTAATGTTCTGTTCTATCTCTTTGTTGAACTTACCATTTTATTCTTGTATTGTTTTCTCTATATTAAATTGTTTATCTGGATTCTCTTGTAGCACTCTAAGCATCTTTAGAATAATTATTTTGAATTCTTTGACAGGCAATTCATGTATCTCCATTTCCTTGAGTTCAGTTACTAGAAGGTTACCGTGTTCTTTTTGTGCTGTCATGTTGCCCTTATTCTTCATGATTCCCGTAGCCTCGCATAGGTATCTGTGCCTTTGAAGAAGCAGTCACCTCTTCCAGACTTTATGGACTGACTTTGGCAAAGAAAGAGCTTCACCTTCAGGTGGGGTTCATTAAATTGTACTGTGACCCAAGGTCTAATGGTACAGGGCACCAAGTACAGGGGTGTGCGGCAGCTTCAGGTCCAGAGGGGGCATGATGTCTTACTGACTCAGGCCACTGGGGTCAACAACACTGACAACTGCATGGACCTTGGCAAGTGCTGCCTGGGGTCCGCAGTGGCTTCAAGGGCTGTTGGGGTCCTAAGCAGTGCTTCTAGGTTCTAGTAACTAGGGACCAGGGTAGGCAGTAGTGGTGGCCAGAGCCAGTGGTACACATACACTTGGCTGCAGGGACCAGCTGCAGGTGACTGTGTAGTGGCAGAGGCCAACTGCAGACACACACGTAGTGGCAATGGCAGGGACCAACAGCAAAGACCAGAGCCAACCGTGGGTACACTAGCACCTGCAGAGACCCTGGCTATCAGCGTGCACTCCCGTGCCTGCAGGGTCTCACCTGGGTGCGTGCACAGCAGTGGAGGCCAGTGATGAGAGCTGGGCTGGCAGCATGCAGCTGCACAGCTGGAGTGACTCACCCTTCAGCTGAAGGGGTCTAGGTGGCATCTTGTACTCTCACAACCACAGGGCTGGGGCTGGCTGCCCGTGCGGATTTTGGGTTCTGGCTGGTGCAGGAGAGGCACTGGGGAGAGAGTCAGGTGACTGGGCATCTGTGAACACAAAAACCTGTGGGACAAAAACCGGTGAAATCTGGATTTTGTGGCGGCTGTGCTGGCTTTTGGTTTCTTCAGTGGCAGAAGCTGCTGGGTCCTCAGCAAGCAGGTCACCGGGAACCACAGTGGCTCCTACTGTGTGGCTGATACTGGTAGCCCCTGCCCTTCTTCCCTGTTCCTAGCCATCTCTAGACACCTCAGCTTTGCCAGTCTCTGGGTGGGGTGAAACCAAAGCTAGTCCTTGACGCAGTGCCCCAGAAGGCTGGGAAAGCCGATCTCCCACCACACTCTCGCTTTCTGGCAAAAGGAACTCTTTCCAGCTGAGGAGTTCCACTCTTGCCACTGCGATGCAGGCAAAATGAAGCTACCCTTCCTTCCCTTTTTGTGCACTTACTCTGAGATTTTGTTCCATTCTGTTGAAGTTTCTTAAGTGGATCCCTGAGCTCTCCCAAACTGGTTTGGTTCATGGATAGGTGTTTAATTGGTGATCTTTGGGGGGCGGGGGGCAAGGCTGGGGTCTCCTACCCCCCCATCTTGGTGACATCATTCTTGAATATATCACATTTTATAACTACATGAAGCACATTAAGATTATAAAGGCTCTGAGAAAACAAAATATAAAGAAAATAAATGTTGAGCTCAATGTTTCCCAAACCTTTTGAACACAAAGCACTCATTAGTATCCCGTTAAAATACTGTTCTTCAGAACACCACGTGTCTGAGAGATTCATTCAGCCTCCGATGTTCGCAAACAGCGCCCCCTGGTGCTCAGGGGAGGAGAAGCAGGCATCCTCCTATCTGGAAGGTGTCTTCTCTCCTTGCTCTCCCAGAGCCCTGCACAGGTGCCTGGGCTGCCTTAGGTTCTGGACTGGATAGCGCTAAATGTTTGCGGCTCTCAGGGTGCCTTACGAAGTACAGTATTTATAGACGCTGTGACTTTAGCTTGATCATTTAGGGGCTCTCTTTCCTAGTTTTTGGTGTTAACAAAACAGTAGGAGGAAGACTTTCTTTTTTATCCTCTTTCAAGATCCTTTTTGTTCTCCAAGTCAAGAAATTTTTATTTTCTTCATGATATTTCCCCCACTTTATCTTTGAACTGCTCTATTAAAATAAGGTTAGAATTCTTGGATGATCTGATCTAAATTTCACCCAAATCAAATAATAGTTTCTAAATACTGAAAGAATATTTCCTCAGTTTTGTGCTATTTATGTTGCAATGGCTGTAAGCATGACACACTTTTCAATTTAATCTGCCTTACATTTTTCTCCCTCACTTTCTTCATCATTCAACAAAGCAATAAATCAAGCCCTGATTCCTAGCATTTACCCACCAATTTCAAGCTCCCAATGTGACACCGCTGAGCATGGAGTTGGACAGAGAATGCACATAGCACCCTGTTGTACTGCGCTTCTAACATACAAATACAACAGATGTAAATAACCTCAAGTATAGTTTATAGTACAATAATTAGGAAGTGGTGATCTTTGAGGACTTGTTACCTTTTAAAATACAATACACTTAATTGCAAATCATAATTTTTAATAATGGATATATCTAATAACTGGCTCACAGAATTCCTGCAATTTTAACAGTCAGTTCTTCCAAGCCAGTATAAGCTGACTGTAGCACAACATTGTATTATTTCTAAAATTCCTGTTTCTTGTCAGGAGAACAAGCCATAGCCAGACAAGCTCTGTGTTCCATCTGAGACCGTGGAGCTAGAAAGGGGGAAATGACATTCTCTGTGTGTCTTTCAGATGGATCAGTCAGCGAACCAGATATGGCGGCCAACTTCTGCCCCGACCACAAGGCACCCATGGTGCTGTTCTTGGACCGTGTTTATGGTATAAAGGATCAAACTTTCCTGCTCCACTTGTTGGAAGTCGGGTTTTTACCTGACTTAAGAGCCTCTGCCTCCTTAGATACAGTAAGTGGTTAAAATAAGAAAAATTATTTTTCCATCATTTTAAATGATTAACATTGGAATTAGAAGTGAATAGTTTCTATCTACTCACTGATTACATACTAACAGTTTGCTTTAAAGGGTGAGAAAATAGAGGAACCAAGAAATGGCAGGTGAATTAATTAGTCCAGAGACTTATATGTAGGTAGACTGGACCTCAGATATTCAATCTAGCTCCCTCTAGGGCAAGGCTTCCCAAGCTCAGCACTCTTTGAGGTGGGGGTGGGGAGCATCCTGTGCATCGCAGAATGTTTAGCAGCATCCTGGGCCTCTACTGGTACTACATGCCCCCTGGTAGCACACCCCCCCACAAAGCAATTCACCAGAGGTACCCTGGGAGACAAAATCTCCCTCACATGAGAACTATGGCTCTGTCACTTATGAAAAAGGATGGCTGGCAGCAAGATAGGCTGGAAATGCTCTTCATACCCTCACTCCTTAAGTTACGTGCACTGACCATCAGGAAGGATAGTCTGAAGCTCACGGCATGACAAGGTCAATGTAAGAGGCCAAGTGCAAATCCAAGTTTGGAAGTCAAGTGTGAGGTAGGGTAATCCAACATCAAGAGACATCGAGACAGGAGGCCCCAGGAGTTAGAACACATGGAGGCCAGATGCCCCAAGTCAGGATGAAGCAGAGTAGGAGTCCTGGGTCCAAGGAGGAAAGACCAATTAGATCAGAGTAAGTTTTCAAACAAACCTTGGCCAGTTTAGGGTTGTTTTTAAAGAGCCAGTGGCATATCTTCTTGATCAGTCATAAAGTTTCTCAAAGGCTTCACCTGGTGTCCAACAGCAATAGAGGTTTGAGCTCTGGTGATGGGTGGTCAGCTAACCAATATCTTAACTGGGGTGGATTCCACTTGAACGAGTTACACAGAAACGGATGGGGTCACCCAGCAATGGAAAGCAGGATGAGCCCCAGTCTGAATGGGAGCTCTGTCCCTACCTGTGGCATGGAGATAAGAAATGGTATATCCACGAAGGCATTAGAAGCATATGGCTGTTTTGTAAAATTAAAACAGTGCTTCCACAGCGATTTTTTTGAGGTTTCCTATAAATTCCTTGATTTAAAATATTAAAATATTTTTAACTTGTGGGACATTCCCAAGTTTCCTGATCAAAGCATTCAACTTGTTTATAGATCAAATAAACAGCAAATACTGTTCTAGAATTTGGTGTTCAGATCACATGCTTGTCTACACACCACCTACCACAAAAGAAGGTTTGTATTCGGTTCCTCAGCACACGTATTTTCATGCATTCTCTTTTGAAAACTCTTAAGCCACCGGAATCAAAGCTCTTCCTTCCTCATTTTAACAACTCTGTCTTTTAAAGTGATAAATGTGGAAGATTAGCTGTTTCTTTCCATATGATTACTGCAGCTCCTAGAAGACAAACTTTTGATAATTAATAGAAACACCCAGAAATATGTGCCATTCAAAGAAAACAGTTTATCAGATCATAAGTTAAAGGAAATGTGTTACAGATACGATGGCTGTGATCATGACAGGAAATAAGGATAATATTTCATCTCTGTGGACCTCAAGGTTTCTTTGGCAGTTCTGCACTTTTCAAAGATGGTAGTTAAGCATGCTTTGGCTATATTTAGTGTCACTAAGTGGGCCTTCCTTAAATCTAACCTGTATAAATGAGCAAGAGATAACATTGTGAATGAGGATTACAGCAGAGTTTAAGAGAAGGCCCTTGATTTCTATTCCTTGTACACTTTTTCCCCATGCAGAGTTAGGTTCCCTTCAGTGATGTCTCACCCTCATGCCAATGATCAGATTGCAAATTGCTCACAATGCTCAAAAATTAGGTGATGGGGATCAGAGCTCCACTTCCTCTCTGTAAAATTGTCACACAACCAGTGAGTCTGAGAGCTTGCTCAGCTCGTAACCGTTTACTAATCTCAAAATCGCGAGAGGACAGCTTGTGAGTCTCCATACGGTGGAAACAGAGAGCGAAAACCAGAATGGTAATACAGTAGCCTGGCAGTTGGTCTTTGCAAATATCAAGGGTGTTGGGTTAGACTGGTCATCAGCTGATTTTAATAAGCGTTTAGGCTTCTTCTTTGAAGGGAACAGATGTTTGTGGACCATTTGGAATGAGTTAGCGCTGGCTAGCCTTTGCTTTTCTTCTGTTTATTGTTTCTTTTAACCTGATTCTTTTTCATTTAAGATGCAAAAGAGAAATGGGTCTCTTTAGACAAGGTAGAAAGTTGTTCAGCCTGTCACTGTGAAACACGCATATGTGTACACCTCCCCACCCTGCTAGATGAGAGCTCAGTACAGGGGGAAGCCTGGCTCTGTCTTTCCCAGGAGACTAGTCAGCGTCTCAATCTTCTTTCTTTAGGTCTCCCTAAGCACCACCGAGGCCGTGCTGGCACTGAACAGGTACATATGTTCTGCCGTGCTCCCGCTTCTCACAAGATGCGCCCCTCTCTTTGCTGGAACAGAGCACTATTCCTCTTTAATCGACTCCACACTGCAGACAATATACAGGCTTTCCAAGGGCCGTTCCCTCACCAAAGCTCAGAGGGACACCATAGAGGAGTGTTTGCTGGCCATTTGCAAGTAAGTACCCGGTCTTAGGTTCTTCACTTCCGCGTATGCGTCCACATCAGCTGCACTGAATTGTGTAACCCAAAACCTGATGAATCTAGTCTGAGGATATGCTCAGACTCTAAGGATGTGCTGGGTCCCCTACTTGCTACAGGCTCATTTTTCTTTTTATTAAATTTTTTTTGAAATATAGTTGATTTACAATGTTGTGTTAGTTTTGTGTACAGCAAAGTGATTCAGTTATACATTATATATACACACACATATTTTATTTAGATTCTTTTCCATTATATGTTATTACAAGATATTCAGTATAGTTCCCTGTGCTGTACAGTAGGTCCTTGTTGGTTATCTATTTTATATATATATATATATATATATGTATGTATATATGTATATTTTAATCTGAAACGTCTAACTTATCCCACAGGTTCTTTCTGATCGCCTCTCCCTTGAGGCTCATCTCTCTGTATTAGAATTACCTGGGAGCTACTAAATAAATACCCCAATGCCAGGCCACACCTCGGCCCAAAAGATCAAAACCTTTAGGGATAAGAGCCAGACCTCTAGCTTGTGAAGCTCCCCAGATGATGCCATGATGTAGCCAAGACTGAGAATCACTGCTGCAGGTTGTCCTGGAGTCAGGACCAGCAGGTGCCCCCTTTAGCGGCCAGCTGGGTCTGGTCCTGATTCTTGCTGAATGGGTTGTTTCCTAGTCACACAAGAGATGACTACGCAGTGAGGGTCTAGGGCTGCCTAGAAAAAAGGAATTGGTCCGTCCTTTTAGGACGTCAAGTTAAAAGGCAATCTCACATTTATATTTCAAGTGTAACAATGGTCCTTCCATTTTAAATGCTTTATTAAAATTAACCTCTATCTGCTACCTTTCTATCATCTAAGGCCTACAGGCTTCAACTACTTTAGGGACCAAACTGTGTCATGCACAGTACTGTTTGCCTAGGGTGTGGAGTGGAAGGTGGGAGACCTCCACCCAGGCCCCACAGAAGGGATTTCTCTCTGAGATCCTCTGCCGGAATCAGGCCCTACACTCTGACACCACTTCATTCATTCCAGTATTATTAGAACTGGCAGAGAATTAAGCTCATTTGAATACTGGTGGTCTTAGAAGAGAGACAAAGCTTGGTAAACACACTATAGGCCTCTAGGAATTAATAGGGTGACTAGGGTTTCCATGCTGCCACTTCAAAAGGAGGGACAAGAGCCCCATTACTGGTGTACATGGGCTCCTACTTTCCTTCTGAGTAGTGGCCAAGGGAATAAACAGTGAGTCTGCACAGAAAGAAAGTCTTCTATCAGCATCGAGTCTGTAATTGGCTGGTAGCCGCATCGATCACAGCTATAGATCTTGTTCTACCTTTTGCTACATCTGAACTCAGCAGGTATCTTAGAAACCAAACCAAAAGTCCTGTCTCCCAGCAAAAGCTGTTTCCTAGTTTAAAAAAAAAAAAAAAGTCATGGTGAGACTGATGTTAGCGCAAATGTTTTTAAAGAATCAGATCAGGGCTTCCCTGGTGGCGCAGTGGTTGAGAGTCCGCCTGCCGATGCAGGCGGGTTCGTGCCCCGGTCCGGGAGGATCCCACATGCCGCGGAGCGGCTGGACCCGTGAGCCATGGCCGCTGGGCCTGTGCGTCCGGAGACTGTGCTCCGCAACGGGAGAGGCCACAACAGTGAGAAGCCCGCGTACCGCAAAAAAAAAAAAAAAAAAAAAAAAAGAATCAGATCAGGCCTTGGGGAAATTAGAATTTTACATCAAACCAAAAATAGAGCTCACAGCCCTATTCCTGTACTCCTAGGAGCTTCCCCACTCCTCCTCTTGACCATCTGAGCTCTAGAAACACAGACAAACTGACACTTACGTAGATTTTTAATTTATTTTTAGTAAGTCAGGAATTAATCAAGTTAGAGTTTTTTTTTAATTTCTTGATTTTATTCATTAGTCAATCTAAGGTGATATTGCTCATTGGGTAAATGATGTTAAAAAAAAATGAGGAACTTTATATGCTTGTAATTACTACATTTAGAGACAAGCTTTTTTTTTTTTTTTTTTTCTATGTGTTATGCCTGACTAGTTCACTCCAGGGCTTTTTATCGCAAGGCCAGCTCTACCAAAAGTTGTGAAACAGACGAACTCTGTTGTCCACCTCCATTCATGTCCATCCTTCTTGTTGTAGATGCCTCCAAGGCTTTCTTCCTGGCATTTTAACATTCAACATCAGTTATTAACTTTGCCTCCAGGGCTCTTAGGCATCTCTGAAAGGGGCTCATGGGCTGAACTTACGTGCCAAATTGTGTGTAAGTGTGTATTTTCACTGGGAAGAATCCAGAGGTTCCACTGGGTTTTGAAAGGTTTGGCAATCTGAAAATATAGGCTAAATCAGCGTTGCTTATCTCTCCTTTCTCTGTCTCAGAATTTACTTGCACCAAATACCAAGGCCATGAACACTTTGATAATTTGATACATTGTTCTCTAATCATTCAATTTGCCTTTTAAAGGAGTTTTTTGAGGACAGACCCTTAACCCAAAGAAATGATTTCAATAATGAGAATATCAGGGATCAGGTAGTAACTCAGAGCACCCTTCAGATCACACCAGAAGGTGGCCTCAGGTTCCACCCGTGCAGCTGATCACCTCTAACTTCTTCCTCTGCAGAGTTCGGGAGGATGGTCAGTTCGTAGCAATGGCTCTAAAATCACCTGCACTTTCTTTCTGTTATAGACTTCTTTGCACATAATCAGTGGCTGTATTTTGAGTGTGCACAGACCCTAGGACATCTTGTCACATGGTGATTGGAATTTAACCTTAGGGATCTCAAGCCATGAGCCCTACTCCCTCTTTCTGCATTTTAACTGTACTCAGTTTTTAAAGTGTTTTATCGTAGACTGTGGTTTATCCATGGTCTTTTGATTTAGGAGCTAAGTGTTTTGAAGCTTAGCTCTAATATGTGGTTATAGCTGAGTATTCCTTTCATTCCCTCTTCCTTATTTCTTTTTCATTCTGTCCTTTTGTTTTTCTTATTTCATACTGCAGTCACTTGAGGCCTTCCATGTTACAGCAACTCCTGCGACGTCTAGTTTTTGATGTGCCGCAACTCAGTGAATACTGCAAAATGCCTCTTAAGGTAAACCTCTCTATTGTTACAGAAAAAACAGTCTATGGCACAGGAAACTTGCCTTGTAAAACGTGATCTGCACAACTGGGGGAGCAAAGTACATCTTAAATGGGTTTTACTCCTTTAAATTGATAGCTAACTAAATACAGCCTCCAATATCAAATCCCTTCTTGAGTGTCAAGGTTGGAAAGGGTAGTTCTGCTAGATTCATGAACTGCTCCAATTTTCCTTAATCGATTTCTACCAATTACTTGTTATTTAGCAGAGGTTAGTGAGGGCACTTGGATTTTGTACTTTCCTGCCCTAATTAGGTTTTCAGAATGTTCTTAATCTCAAAAAGCTTTGAAGGCCCTGTGATTCTTCATTTAGGTACAGAAAATAAAATGTCCCTTTTCTATTCCATACTGTGTTGTGTTTTTTTTTTTCCTTCTGTAACAGGTCCTCTTTTTCACTTTTTTTTTTTTTTACTTCTTTTCTCTTGTTTTATTAATGAAAAGTAAGGCCACAGAGCCCTCTCTTAGCCACCTGATTCCTGATTTTCCCCCAAATTACCAACATTTTGTTGCTGGTATAGGGAGCATCGGGCCTGGGTAGAAGGACACCAGACTCTGCCACCCACACAGAGGGCAGTGTTTTTCATCTTTTACCTCTGAGGCACCTGCCATATTAGCATATTCAAAAGGGTCAGCAGTGGCCAGCCACACCTGAAGATTCTGCCCAGTGATTTCAACAGAACTTTTCCCTCTTTTCAGGAATATCACTAGTTCAAGCAAGGATTTCAAGAAGCATTTTACTGGGATAAACAGAATTCCCAGAAGCCTTTAATTCATCCTCTTTCAGCACGCCACGCAGAAGACAGCTTGTATGCTGTCAGAGATTCCACAGTCCTCCACGGGCTCATTCTTATGTCTAACCCTAACACTCCCAGTTTTCATCCCCCAAAAAATCCTTTAGCTAAAAACGACAGTTTTTACAGTTCAACCTGGCATTGCTTCCTTGGCAGACCTGTGCCGTCAGCTGGATTCTGGTTCCCAAAGAAACATCATCGATAGCACTCAGTAAGCTCACCTTTACCCCTTAGATCAGCGCGATTTTTCTTGGAGGATGTGGATCTCGCCGGCTGAGACGGGACCATTGGCAGTGTACGTGTGCCCTCTATTGGCCATGTGGGGAACTGCTGCAACATGGCTGGACCGTCAGAAGGCTCAAGTGAAAGGCAGGGAAGCCAGGGGCAGTAATCAATGCTGAGAAAATCTGCAGACCCACAGCCTACTCCCCACCCTCCCCTCCCCATGTCAGCATTACCAGGATCTCCCAGATTTATTATAAGCAAAGATCTCAGAAGAAATTCTCCCCATCCCTGACTGGCTGGAACAGCACACGGTGACTACTTCCGGAGGGTAGCATTTTCTCAGTAGGAGTAGAAACAGTTCCTCTCCGTTTTCCAGGAAATACGAGGGACGAGTTAGGAGGCACAAGAATTAATCAGGTAGATTCCGTTCAGGCTGGAGCTCATTAGGCACAAGAGCAGACTGTTCCCAGCAGCGTTTGGGGGCCACTCTGTAGATAACCGAACAGTTTCCATCGTTGGTTTCACTCTCCTGAGGCGTGTGTGCTGTTTTCTTCTCCCCTGTGTGCTGTTGACACCTGTGGATCATCTCTGCCCCACCCCACTGGCGCACATCCGTTCTCAACCTCCCAGCTTCTGACAAATCACTACGAACAGTGCTGGAAGTATTACTGTCTGCCGTCAGGCTGGGGGAGCTACGGTCTGGCTGTGGAGGATGAGCTGCATCTGACAGAGAAGATCTTCTGGGGGATTCTTGACTCCCTTTCCCATAAGGTAATGGCAGTGCTTCCTGAACAGAGAAGGGGGGGTCGCCCAACCTCGGTGATACAACCACCTGCACGTAAGAATAGCTGATACCTCGTCAGCCTCTATCTACCACGTGCCCAGAAGTGTGCCAAGCACTTCACAAGCAGATCACATTCACTACCCCAACTCTCTCAAGGAGGAATTACCCCGACCCTCATTTGCCAGGTGAGAGAAAGAGCAGCTGATGACTTGCCAGACTCACCCAGCGAATATATGGAAGGGCAACTTCCAGAGTGAATCACAGAAATATTTCCTGGTTCCAGTATTAATGACTTACCCCGCCCCCATCCCTTCCCTGCTATGTTGTATGGCCCCGGTTAGCTGGCCTTCACCAAGTTCAAGCCTAGAGAAGTCCTAGCGTCTGCCCCGATGCGGGGACGTGGGATTCCCAGGAGACCTTACTCCATTCAGGCGAGGTGCTTCCCAGCCACGGAGGCGAAGGAGCTTGAGGGGGGGGACGCGGGCCTCTGCATCCCAAGCCTTCCTGTGCAGTCTGATTGGATTACAGCCCCGACCTGTATGTAGGCAGCCTCACACCTGCCTCCCCTTCCCTTACCCCAGATTTAGGTTTGTGACGTCACCAGCTTTAGACAAGCTCGGGAACATTCAGGGTGGTCTGGCCATAGACAGGTCACCAGCTTTAAAGGTAGAAAATGAGAAGTTTTTCGGGTTTTCGTACAGAAGTCTGGAGCAAGTGTACAGCCGCAGTCTGGTGTTTACCTACACTTAACGTGATCTTCCCTCCTATCTTCCTTTGGTCTAGTGCAAGCAGATCAAAGGTTGTCCCTCACCTGACACGTTTTAACTGAGATTCCTTCCTGGCCGGGTTCAGGAGAGAATGTCTGTGATACAGAGCAGCCTGCTGATCGTGTCAGCATATGACCCGCGTCAGCCACCGAGGGAGCCAGCAGAGCCGCTGTGCCCTCTCCAGGCACAGGGTGGGTCACTTTCTGTAACCATCTGTGGCCGACAAGTTTGTAGCCTCTGTTGGCCTAGTGAGAACCGCTTTAACCTTTAGATATCCCTGCAATTAACTAGTTAGGGGATACTGATTTAAACCTTGATTTAAGGTTTCTCAACCTACCGCCAACGGTGACTTGAAGGCTTTACAGATGGTCACTTTTCTGTGACAAGGATACCTCAGTTTCCACCAGAATGGATTACAGGCCTTACACGTTCCCCATTTTGGTTAACGTGGGCAAATGCACGTGTTTTTTTTTTCTTCCCAGCTAATCGGTGAGTGGTTCTGCCTGGCGGGCTATGGTTTTGGTGTGTGTGCTAACATGGTCTTTGTCTTTCCTCACAGAGGTACGACCCAGATCTTTTCCGAATGGCCCTTCCCTGTCTCAGTGCTATAGCTGGGGCCTTGCCCCCAGACTATTTAGATACCAGGATCTCAGCCACATTGGAGAAACAGATCTCAGTGGACGCAGATGGCAACTTTGACCCCAAGCCTATCAACACCATGAAGTGAGTTGAGTCCAGAATCATCTCTAAGCTGGTCCTAGATTTTGCCCCGTGGCCATTGTTTCTCTTTCAGAAGGTAGCCAGAAATTTAAGCTTCCCTTCCTTCCCTCCTGCCAACATGGTTCATCATGTCCCTTGACACTACAAGTCACATTAGGTGTTAGATTTTGTCCTCAACTCCTGAAAGATTAATCCATCCATATCTGTATTATTATATTCTGGGCTTTTTTTTTTTTGGAGGGTGGGGTTGGGTTATTTATTATAAGAGGTGGATGCTCTCCACATATGTCACCTGAGGCACTGCAAGAACCCTGACAAATGATGCAATTAATTTATTAATGAGTTTTTTGACAAAATCTTTGCTCTTTGTGAATTAGGCCTGTACAGTACTAATAACATCATACATCAAAACATCTCCATAAATAACACTCAGCTGAGCTCCAGCAGGACTTCAGGGTGTGAGGGCAGAACAACATGGGGTCCTTATTTGAGCGACTGGACCTGCTCTTTGCCAACAGATGCTAGATCTTTGGAAAAACTCTACAATAGCGCTTTTTCATTTCTCCCCCTGATCCTCCAGCATTCCTCACTGGTGATGATTAGGCCACGGACAAAGTATTAGACAAGATCTGCTCAATTTTGCCTTTGGCAGTACGGCCCCAATTATGATTATGGGTCGTGGGGCATACAGGCTTCATCTCCAGCTGCAGTTTCAATGAAAAGCTCCAAAACTGCTGTAGAATGTGCAGGGAAAAGGAGGCATCCTCTGTGAGCCCCTTGAACTTATGTTTTATGGCAGTAGTTCTCAGATGAGAGCCATAGCCTCAGCCCTTCCCCGGAGCTGTCAGCTTGTGATAACATATAAAATTCATCTTTGGGAAAAGTAAATACATATTCCATCAGCAGAGCCTTGAGCTGAGTGGATGGTGGGAAACCGAATTGAACCTGCTGTAAGGAAGAGGTAAGGGGTGTGGTGAGCCTTCAAGCTAAGGCCAAAGGGAAGGCACGTATTGATTTGGAGAACTTGGCCCTATGAAAACGTAAGTGTGCTGAAGGAGGACAAAAGGTGTGATCACTCGGACGCTTTTATAAACATTATGAGACAATGCGGTACTCAAGCAGTGGTGTGCTAATGGTGACTCATTCGGTGTTTTTTGTTCGTTTTTTTTTTGGCGGTACGCGGGCCTCTCACTGCTGTGGCCTCTCCCGTTGCAGAGCACAGGCTCCGGACGCTCAGGCTCAGCGGCCGTGGCTCACGGGCCCAGCCGCTCCGCGGCATGTGGGATCTTCCCAGACCGGGGCACAAACCCGCGTCCCCTGCATCGGCAGGCGGACTCTCAACCACTGCACCACCAGGGAAGGCCCAGTGTTTTTTTGAGAGTTCTGATTTCTTCAAATAGACCTCTGACGTCAGTATGGCTCTTTGAGTCATATGAGTAATGGGGACTGTGACCAAAACTTAAACAGAAAAGGGCCTTATTGCAAGGATGTGGGGTCATTATTAAAACCTAGTGAAAGGCTGACTGCCCAGGCCTCAGCCAGGGCAGGAACTAAGGCAGAGTGACCAGATGGACATTCTCCAGGTGTCCACATTGGATGAGTCACCCTGAAGAGTTTGCTGTCCTGGTCTCACTCAACTGAGGATTCACATTCCAAGTTCCCTGGTGGTCTAGTGGTTAGGATTCAGTGCTTTCACTGCTGTGGCCCAGGTTCAATCCCTGGTCGGGGAACTGAGATCCTACAAGCCGTGCAATGCAGCCAAAAACAAAAAAAAAGATTCAAATTCCAGGAAGAGTGAGCCAGACTGGCCTCATCAGAGCCATTCCTCAGAGACAGTTCACATAAGCCTGCACGCAAGTCAGGAAGACTTATTCCTTAAAGCGAAGTGGAGGCGTATTGCCAAACAGAAGGGGCAAAAGCTGCAGGGCTAACAGAACTGACAGGTGTGCCTACTGGGTTGCCATGATTTCAGTATTTAAACATGAATCACCAAACCCCAAAAGGTAGACAAGCACTATTTTGGATCATTTGGTCCTGTAGCTACCCACTTCTGCCTTCCGCAGATCGGAGTTGTGAGATGGCAGGACAGTGTCTTTGGATGAAGGGATTCTCACGGTCTAACCCGGACAGTTGTGGCCCAGGAGCCAAGGGAACCCAGAGCAGCTGGAGGGAGGCCACCTGTGAAGCAGAGGCTGCTGCAGAGACGCCCTCTGATTAGCCGTGGGTGTGTCTGCGACCTAGTCCTGGACATGCTTTGAGCTCAGGAAGGTCACTGCATCTGGGGTCCACCTTCAGATTTGGGGTTAACTGGTTGATCACATGCCACTTCTGATGGCTGTTAGCTCTGGCCATCTTTTCGGCACACGTGACTGAAGTGCTTGGGGAGGTTGTAATTTTATTTTTCCCCTCGTTTCACAGTTTCTCCTTGCCTGAAAAATTGGAATACATCGTCACCAAGTATGCTGAGCACTCACATGATAAATGGGCCTGTGATAAGGTAGGGATCCTCATCCAACCCATAACTGTCAGGGGAAAAAAACAGCCGCCCAAGAATATGAAAGGGTCCAATCCTGGAAGTCTGCCTGACTTGTCTAAGCGACAGACTCGCCATGCCAACGGCATTCGTTATTTCTGAGCGGCAGTTTCCCAGGGTTGGTGGAGATCGGAGAAATGGGCGGGGCAGTTGCTGATGCGGCTTTTTGTGTCTCTCAAGAAAACGATCGCTTTTGGGAGTGTTCATGTCTGTCTTCACGTTGCATTTCCTGGAGTCGGCGCCCAAGCACATGCTTGCGTGTGTTTGACATAAGGGCTTAACGTGGGGCCGGAGGCTTTTATTAAATGTTTCCTTTGAACGTAGTGTCGGAAAAAGGGAAAATTGAATGGAAAGCTTTACCCTTGCATTTTGCCAGCAAGCTGAATTTTATTCTAGGGAGGACACGCGGCTTCCTGTGGTGGGCAGTGCTGGAACTTCCAGACTCTCCCTTATCAGTAAGCCTGTCCAGCTGGTGTTTAAAATTCTTCACCACATGAGGTCAGGCTGCTAATAAGTTTAATTGCTCTGTCAGCCCTTTAATGCTGGCAGGCACATGGGGAGGAATGCCAAAGACATCTCGGAGTCCTGTGGGCAGCCAGTTAAGCACTGGGCCTTTGCCCAGAGGCAGCTTACAGCCCGTAACGGTGGACCTGTCTCCACAGCAAGGCCGCAGCAACCACCTGCCTGGATGCACCCTGGATGAGGGACAGCTTGAAGCCCTGGCTCAGCCTCTGCTCTGATTCTCTCCTGAACCCCTGTTGAGAGCTCCTGATGGCTCCAATCGTTGTATCTGTAGAATGGGCTAATACTCATGATTCTAGAGCAGAGGTTGGCATGCTTTTTCTGTAAAGGGCCAGAGAGTAAACATTTTAGGCTTTGTGGGCCGGACAGTCTCCACTGCAACTACTCACGTCTGCTGGTGTAGCACAAAAGCAGCCGATGACGACACATGAATCCATCGCAATATCCAATCCATCCCTAAGCCATGTGCATTTTACCTCCTTGTCGCTTTGGAATGTGGATGGTTCTCTCTGTGCCCATGCCGTGGTTTTCGTCCAAGCTGCTCTCATCTTTCACCCAGACAATGTGATAACCTTCTAACTAGTCTGCCCACGTGCACTTTCTCCAGTCCGTTCTTCACGCTACAGGCAAGTGATGGTTTCAGTGTGCAAATTTGGTCAGATTCTCCCAAATGGGTCAAGTTCTCCAACCCAGCCCCTTCTCCTTGTTAAAATCCCTTAATAACTTCCAACTCTTTTCAGGTAAACGTCAAAATCCTTAATATGGCCTGATAGGCACTGCTTAATCTGGTCTCTGCTACCATCTCTAGCCTCATCTCTCCCTTCACCCTCTGCCCTCCAGCCATATCGCCTTCATTTAGGCTCGTTCTCTCTCTCTCTCTCTCTCTCTCTCATGCGCGCGCGCACACACACACACACACACTCTCTCTCTCTCTCTCTCTCTCCCCCCCCCCCCCCTCTCTCTCTCTCTCTCTCTCTCTCTCTCTCTCTCTCTCTCTCTCTCTCTCTGCATATGCCTGAATCTGCCCCCTGTCTGAGCCAGGTACCCATCTGCACTCACACGTGTGAAAACACCATTCACCAATTCCTCCTTCAAAATCTGTTCAAGTGTGAATTCCTAGGACGCCTCTTTCCCAGATTTCTCAGATATAGGCCCTCTTAGCACCTTGCTCTTTTCCTTCCCAGTATTTTTATAGCAGTCTTGTATAGTTGGATTTGCAACAGTTAGACATTTATATATACCAGTTACCAACTCTGCATTTACTGGCGTGGTATTTGATGAATCTCTCCCATCCACTAGCCTGGAAGCTTCAAGTTTGCTCACCCTTGCCAGGTGGGCATTGATAATCTGACAGGAAAAGAGTATTTTCCCCTGTCCTCAAGGACCCCACAATCGGTGGGAGAAACCAAGTAAAGCAGCCATTAAACAGGTTGTACCATGCTGTGATGGGCATGAGCACGGGGTGAGAGCACACAGGAAGAGACCCCAACCCAATAGGGAGGGTCCGGGAACGCTTCCTCGAGCTGCTGACACCTACAGGGTGTGGTGAATGAGGGGCCATTGTTCAGGCACAGGGGAGCAAGTGCACTGCAGGCCATGGAAGCAGTGGGTGCAGACCCCGAGAAGCAAGAGAGTGTGGTGGCTTTAGGGGAGCTTGGTTCGACACATTGGGGTCACGGAGTAGGGCAGGGGAAGAAAGGCAGGACATGAGCCTAGAGGGCCAAAAAGATCTTTGCTGCAGCAGTAGAAGCCAGAAAGAATTTGGATTTTTACCATGATGGCAGCTGGGAATCAGAAATTTTTAAAGCAGCAGAGTGCCCTGAGCAGGGTATTTTATAAAAACCACTTGACAGTGGTGTAGAAAATGGAATCCGTGAGAGACAGCAAGACTGGAGACGGGAGACCGCACAGGAAGCCGTTGCAGTAATCCAGGTGACAGCTGACGGCGGCCTGAGCTAGAGCACTGGCAGGAAAGCGAAGGAGGGGCGGACCAATAGGTCTGGGAGGTTGAACACACATGAGAGAGTGCAGAGAAGGAAGAGTCCCACACTTCCAGCTTGAAAAGTGAATGTAAGCTAGTGCTGTTCATGGAGATACAGGGAACCTGAGAGGAAGGGCCACTGAGAGAAGTGAAATTCCAGGTGCTGTTTCAGACCTGTTGAGAGGTACCTATGGCCATCCAAGCAGAGCTTAAATAGGTCTGGAAGTTAGGAGAGAGATCTGGGCTGGAAACGCTGATTTGGGATTAATCCACTTAGGGACCATGGGCCTAGATTATATCCCGCAGGGACAGTGTTCCTTGAGAAGAGACAGAAACTTGAGAAACAGCCACATTGACGAGGGCACATCGGCAGAGGCTGAGAAAGAGCCACCGGAAGTCTTTGGGCTGCGAGGTTATGGAAAACAGAGCCTTATTTATCTCTGTATCCACCATCCCTGGGACAGAGTTTGGCACCTACTGTCATAGGCATTCCACCGATGTTTGTTGCATGACTTTTGAAATTCTTAAACCTCTATGATTCTAGAAACATGCCTTGCTAGAGCTTTGCTGTGGGATTGGCGGGCAAGGGGTGCAAACCAGAGCAGCCTCCTGCACGCCGTGGCCAGTAGGTCCAATACTCACAAGCGTTCAGCCTTGACATCTGTCCTTGCCTGTGACTGGGACACATGGTTCTGAAAAGCATTGTTCTCGGGTCTTCTGAAGCATGCTTCCGTCTGTAGTGGGCCTGAAACACAAGCGAGTAAGTGGAGGGGACAGCAACTAAAATGAGAAGAAATAAAGGAGCAGGGTTCAAAATTCAGGGGGCAGAGAGCCTGACAGCCCTGAAGGATCCGTTAGACGTTTTGGAGGGAAATTTCCAAGCTCCGTCACGTTCCATTATTTTATTTGTTCAGTGAAAATTGAAGCTGGGATGTGGGTCACATAGCAGGGCTCACTGGGTGCCAAGGATATTTGAACTGAGAACATTTCTACAGAGTCAGAATGGATGGAAATATGGAATTTCCCTGGATGAAAATGTGAAGACCCATCCATTGATCAGGCCTTTCAAGACGTTAACAGAGAAGGTAAGGACCAGGCCATGCTAATTTCCCTCCCCTGGGAATTATATCAGATGGCAGAGGAGTGGAGGGCACATTCACCATCCAGTTCCTCAGAGACTTCCCAGGACTCGGCAGACTCCTCAGGAGCTGGCCCATGGACCACAGCCTCAAGACTGGTTTCTGAGAACCCAGCCTCCCATTCTGCTATTTGGTTCTGAAAGCCCATTGGAGAGAGAAGCACCAATCAGCACTTAGAGGCTGGGCCAAAACGCATTTGTGTTTCACTTGTAACTGAACTAGGAAGGGCTTCTGTTAGATTGTTGCAGGGGGCGGGGGGACTTGCATTGTTGGAGAACATTCAGATAGAAAGGACTTCCAATCGTGACGGATAAAAAGAATAGAGGAGAGAGTCCCCAGGGAAACGTGGACAGGTCTCTCGGTTTGTTTGTGTTTTTTTTAAGTTATGAGATTTGGTTCAACTCAACTCTGAATTCCTATCTTGCGACCAGTAAGAGTTCCTTGCAGGCTTTAGACCGAGTGTCACAGGTAAAGGATGACATGTGTATCTTTATGTGCATATTGACCAGTTATAAAATTGTGCGTGGCTCGAAAGAGAATTCTAAATCTGAGAATGTCTATTTCCCATGCTCGGAGGAGAGCTTTGTGCAAATGCATTTTGACGTGTCCCATCTTAAATACCTACTAGAGGACAGAAGTCACTCTGGAGAGAAAGGGGTGGGTCCAGGGCTGGCGATGCTTGTGCAGTGGGCGGGGCACAGAGGAGGCAGAGGTGGCAGCGCTGGGGTGTGGGGGGAGGGAAGAAGTCATTCTCCTGTTCTCGTTCTGCTTTCTCCACAAACTGTGGATATGTCTGGCACATTCCCTCTAAAAGCAGGAGACTGTGGGGTCCTATACTTAAAAACCTCAGAAAGACGGATGACGTGTTTCAGACGGGATGCTGCAGAGGGTATTCTGACCCAGTGAGAGGAAGCTGGAGCCGCTTAGCCCCCCACCACTGCGGGAGGACCTCTCTTCCGGGAGACAAGCCAGCCACAGTGCTGGGGCGTGCCCTGCACAGCTCTTCTGCTCCAATGTTCTTCCAGGAGAAGGAAATTTATCGCTGGCCTGCCAGAGAGTCCCTGAAAACCATGCTGGCTGTGGGCTGGACGGTAGAGAGGACCAAAGAGGGAGAAGCCCTGTTTCAACAGCGGGAAAATGAGAAGCTTCGAAGCGTGTCCCAGGCCAGCCAGGTATGACCATCACGCCCAGAGGCCAACACTAGGCCAATGGAACCCATGGAGAATCTGGGAAAGCTATCCCCAGGGTATCAGAGATGAGGCCCACCACCAGTGAGCCCTGGGAATCTTTCGGGACATATCTTTGGCCACTGAAGTCAGGGATGCTGGTGAGACTAAGGCAAGTAATGGGAAACCCAGTGATTCTGCCTTTGCTTTCCTAGGGCAACAGCTACAGCCCTGCTCCCCTGGATCTCTCCAATGTTGTGCTCTCCAGAGAGCTCCAGGTCAGTGTTGATACTTTCAGAACATCGTAACGGACTTTCTAAAACCCCTCAAGTGCAGGACATATTGCCCTCCAAAGAATGTTCTAGAAAGGGGTGAGGGGGAAGAATGCCTAAAACATATCACCACTGAAATATCAAAATTAGAGAGGGCCACAACGAGCAGAGGCCACTCATCTGACACAGTCTCAGCAGAATTAACCAACAGTCTGAGAAGGTGAGGCTTTGCGCTTCTTCCGGAGACGTCATAGCAGGTCATGACTCAATAGAAGGAAGATCGAACAGCAAATTACTGTACAAAAACCCAAAACAGAACTTATAACAGCCAGGAGAAATAACTAGTAACAAAGCTATTAACAACTAGGAGAAAATGTACAAGGTGGCCCCTGGGTTGGGCTGCTGGACTGCTCACACCGGGCCCCCCAACCTTGAGGACAATCGCATATCCCGTGGTGGATTCACTTGAGTTGCCCTTGGTGGTACAGACAAGTCATCATTGTAGGATTTAGGGACTTACACCCAAGAGGATGAAATTAAAGGCTTAAGCTTCCTCACCCCCATTCCTCCCCTGTGCACATGTCAGTGACCGTGACCGGCCCCAGCCTGAGGCCGTTACTCCTTAGAGAGTCCATCAGACCAACGCTTTGGACCTTAAAGAAAGTTTCTTTCCAAAGTACACCCTTCATTCCGGGTCACTATTTTATGAACCTCATAAAGATGCATTCTATTTGAGAAATCTTATGTGCGGCAGTTTTCTCCAACACGTGATTATTTTTAGTGTGCAAAGCTAAAGGCTTTCGGGGATCCTAGAGTTTTGCTTGACCCCCCCCCCCCACTCCCAGCTCCCTATCTCAGGTCAGGAGTAAAATACTTCACTCCTGTGACAAATGGAGTGCCACCAGAATGCAGTTTCCAGTGGAAATGTGTGTTTCTCAGAAATGCATCAAACTGCCAAGATAATAAGTTACCAGACAAGGACAGAATTAGAAATTGTTTTCTGTGTGTATGGGAAGATATAAAACTAACGGGGTGCATAAGCAAAGACTAATTAATATGGGAGACACTCAGCAATGTGCCATTAGCGTTTGGTGGTGCTCTGTTCCCGAGGCTGCCTGCAACAGCGGGGCAGATATGAACCCATTTTTCTTGCTTGCTTTCTCTCTGACTGTCATCTCCCTGATGGGACACAGGGGATGGTGGAGGTGATAGCTGAGAACTATCACAATATCTGGGCCAAGAAGAAGAAGCTGGAGCTGGAGAGCAAAGGTGAGCTAGATTCACAGCATCTCCTGCAGAAGGTGAGCTGGGGGGCAGGTGTGTTTCCCAGAAGTGCAAAGGAAGAGCCACCTATTTTGTCATCTCTCACTTTACTGACCCCAGGTGGCGGCAGTCACCCTCTTTTGGTACCTTATGACACCTTGACTGCCAAGGAAAAGTTCAGGGACCGGGAGAAGGCCCAGGACCTGTTTAAGTTCCTCCAAGTGAACGGCATTGTGGTTTCCAGGTAAGTCGTCTTCCAGGTGACGTTAGCGGGCCAGGGGCAGGCTCGTGTGGTCTCTCGTGCTCTAGATATTTGATCACCTGCCTGCAAAGCAGATCAGAGTAAGGATAGCGGTTGAGTCTTTTGAAAGGAATAGATGTTTATTCTGGAGCGTGAAGCCCTCTCTTCCGACAGAAATAAGACTGGTCGATATCAATTTCTAAAAATCAGTTACAGCAGAGAATCGTGACAAATTATACATCTATACCTTAAACATTTAATTTTAATTAAAACAAACACACATGCGTTCATTCACATGTACCATAGGCCCTCAGATCTCATCTTTGTTGGTTGTTTTATTGATTGGAATTATAAACCACATCCATAATGCTTCCTCAAAGCTCTGGAAGTTGGGCTGAAGAGCAGTTAAGGTACAGTTAAGAGAATTAAGGTACATACAAAACAATGTAAATGCAGTATTCTGGGTTTGTTTGTTTGTTTTTTCAGTTTCCTCCCTATCTTTTACGGTTGTCTCACACCTAATTCAGAAACGCTGTTTTTGGAAACTTACAATCGCAGGTCTTTGCAAAATATGCAGCTTAGTTCTCACAGAATCACCAGTTCTCTTCACACTTGTGTTTTTTTGTTTTACGTGATATTTAATGAAATGCCATAATAACAATAGGGAAGATGAGCGACATCAACAACCTTTGAACAAAGATGGCAACTCCACTGGAGAGACTGAATGAATCATGATTTCCTAAGACTTTCTCTCAAACTTATGTTTGTCAGAATCATCTAGACAAATGTTTTAGGTGAGGATGGTCTGGGCTGCTTAAGTCTTAAAGGTAGAACCTGTTTCCCCCGCTGGTCAGGTGTCGGTGATGGGCTGTGCTTGCGGCGTCCTTTGTAGAACGAAAAACAAGGCAGTGTCCCCACCTCGATAAGCCATTCCTCCTGAAAGAAATGTCTGCTGAGCCAGCTGCTGTTTCTTCTTTTAGTTTCCTACAGAATTTTTGCCACTGAGTGGCAGAAACCTAAGTAAAAATCTATACAAATATTTCTGTTGTAGCTCATATGAAAAAATAACAAAACCTATTTGCTGTATTGTTGAGTGGGAAAGGTCAGGCAGCAGGAGACAGCCTCTGGGGAAGCATTTAAGAAAGACTCCCCTCGTCATTTTAATCCTGTTCTTAACACCAAGATGCATGCAGACTATGATTTGCCAATAAATAACTTGCTCACAGAAGTGAAAAATTCCTCTTGACTCTAAGAAGGGAATCAAGGAAATAGCAGGGGGAAAGGAAAAAGACCACTGAATTCAGCAAACATACCCTTGTAGTGGTTTACCCTGAGCCAGAGCCCGTGGTGTGCACTTGGATGTACTGATAAGGTGGTAACATCCCTGTCACCAAGGAGAAACCCTAGGTTCCCATGCCTCAGACCTGCTCCATCCTCAACTTGCCCATCACTTGACGACAGCCTGTTCTTCCCGATGCCCAAACCAAAAACCTTGACTCCTCTCTTTTTCCCTCAACCCACATCCAATCCTTTAGGAAATCCTGACGGCTCTCCCCTTAAGATACCCGGAATCTGACCACTTCTCACCCTTTGTTTTGTCACTGCCCTTGCTGAAAGGGCTTCCTTCCTGGGCCCCCTGTTTCAATCCTTGCCCTCGGTCAGTTTTAATCCTAGCAACTAGAGTAATTCTGTCACAATGTGAGTCATATCATGTCGTTTCCTCTACTCAAAACTTTCAATAGCTTCCCATCTCAAAGCAAAAGCAAAATGCTAAGGACGGCCCACGGCACCCTGACGGTTGCCTCCACTGCCCACCCCACGCCCCTCTGACTGCCTACTCACTTCCATCCCTCCACACTGGCCTCAACTCAGCATGCATGTGCCCTCTCAGGAACTTTGCAGCCCCGCTCCCTATGCCTGGAAAGCTCTCTCCCCTCATGTCTCTATGGCTCACCTCCTTCAAGCCTATACTCCAGTGTCGTCCTTCCAATAAGCCCAGCACTGATTTAACACGACAGTCTGCTCAACCCCACTTCAGGTACTCTTGGGCCCTTTCATCTTGCTTTAGTTTTTCTTTTTTTCACAAAACTTATTAACTTACAGCATTCCAGATAATTTTTTAAATTTATTTATTTTATTATTTATTTTATTTTTGGCTACGTGGGGTCTTCATTGCTGCGCGCAGGCTTTCTCTAGTTGTGGCAAGCAGGGGCTGCTCTTCGTTGCGGTGCGCAGGCTTCTCATTGCCATGGCTTCTCTTGTCGCAGAGCATGGGCTAGTCTAGGCACACGGGCTTCAGTAGTTGTGGCTCGTGGGCTTAGTTGCTCCGCGGCATGTGGGATCTTCCCGGACCAGGGCTTGAACCTGTTTCCCCTGCATTGGCAGGCGGATTCTTAACCACTGCACCACCAAGGAAGTCCCCAGATAATTTATATTTCGTTTTATGTAGCGTTCGTACCTGTTTATAGCAAGCACGTAAGTTCCATGAGCGCAGGGATTCGTGTTTGCATCTCTGATTTATCCCCAGCTCAGTATTTGTTGAATGAATGACAAAGATCTTTCTGAAAAACCTTTTCAGAAATTATTGTAGCTCAGGTGTTGCATGCTCACAGAGGCAGGTTTCAAGTGCAAGGGGAAATGAGTCAAATGATGAGTCAGGTCGCTAAGCCAGCATAGCCATCAACATTTGGAAAGCAGAGTTGACGTGGAGAAAATTGCTTGTGCACCAAAGTCACATTGTTATCTCTGTTACTCCCTGGGGTTTACCCATTTCCAATCTAGAGGTATCAAGGCTATGGGGCTGGATGCCTCCTCCATGGAAAAGAGGTTTGCCTATAAGTTTTTGAAGAAGATCCTGAAATATGTTGATGCTGCTCAAGAGTTTATTGCCCATTTGGGTAAGTATCATTGTGAAATATCAGAAAAATGTGTGCTTCTCATAATACCGAAAGGAATTAGATATTCCTTTTATGAAGAACGATGCTTTCATACTGTAGCTGTTCATGATTCTTTGAAACATATGGTTTAGGGAAAGACACAGTGGCTGAGGTTTCACACACACACGCACTTAAAAAAAATCAGTTTTGTCTTTGGTTTCCCTTCTGGGTTTGATTGAATCATTTGTCATTTTTCACATAACTCATCCTCCTCTAAGTTTTCCATCATTTTGTTTTATGCCTGTGAGCATATGACTCAACCTCTCTGAAGCTGCCTTCTTATCAGTAGAGTAGAGAAAAGAGTAGTGAAACCCTAGAAGAAATAACCAACCCTCACAATTATAAAGTACTTTGTAAAATATTAGATATTTTATAAAATCAAATGGCCTTTTCATGACGAAAAGCTGCTCTGTTTCTTTAATGCTGTGACTCTTTTTGTTTTTGTTTTCTTTAGCTCTGGTCAACTTTGTGTCACTTTTGTCTTTGTAGAAACCATTGTCAGCAGTGGGAAAACTGAAAAGTCTCCCCATGACCAGGAGATCAAATTCTTTGCCAAAGTAAGTGACTCTCTGCATTTAACCGGATTACCTTCTTCTTGGGATCTGTACAATTTAGGGTACAAGTTAAGCAGATCCAACAAAGATATCCAAAACTCCAGTAATGACTTTGATGAGATGGATGTGTGTTTCCCTGTTGTGGAAAGGTCCTGAGGCAGGTGGGTGGTCCGAGAAGGTAAGCAGCCTGCTGTGCTCTACGTCGTCACCCAGGGACTCGGGTTCTTCCTCTCTTGATGCTCTCTCATCTCCTGAGATGTGGTCCCTGACAGTGGTCCAGACTCACTTGTACCACATCTGTGAGAAAGGGGGGAAGGATAGCGGAGGGCAAGCTGTTGTTTTATTAAAGTTCTAAAGTTTAATAAATGTTGTTTTATTAAGTGGCTAGAACTTACTCATTTCAGCCTCAGCTAGCTGCAAGGGAGGCGTGTAATGCATGCTTTAACTGGGTGACCCCATGCCCAGATAAAACACGGGGATTTCTACTGCTAAGAGAAAGAAGGGAAGAACGAATGTGGGTGCCAGTGAGCTGTCTCAGCCACATAACCCTACTCAGAGGACTAAATACAAGTGAGACTTTGGGGTAGCCATGTTCTGAGAAGCAGAGACAGGATGGTCAAGTCCAGTAGTGCTGGGCCATGCCTTCAATATTCTGTTGGGTGCCACGCCCAAGAAGCCACATCTGAGTGCAGATGTCCTACAGGACACCCCTGAAAATGTTGATTCAGGATGTGCATTTCTTTGGGCCCTTAGTCAGTGTCCTGCCCTATCCCTTCACATATTTCTAAGGCCTCCGGTTACAGGCATAGAAGAAAAAAAATGTTTTGGAAACTGGGATTCCCAGGGTAGAGTTTCCTAGAAATTCCGGGACCAGAGTCTTTTTGCTCATTAAGGATGAACTTTTTCAAAGGAACCAGAGGAAGGGCTTTGGCCAGCCTCTTAGAAGTTCATCTCTGGTGATCTTTCAGGTTCTTCTCCCACTGGTTGACCAGTACTTTACCAATCACCGCCTCTACTTCCTCTCGTCCCCTCTGAAGCCCCTTAGCAGCAGCGGGTACGCCTCTCATAAGGAGAAAGAAATGGTGGCCAGGTGAGTCTACAGAAGAGAAGGTCACGGTGCTCCTGTGATTTATGTAAAACCCCAGCCTCCTGGGGCTTCAGTGGTGAATCTTTTGGAGAAATGAACTGTGGCCTGATGATGGGTAGCTCAGAGGTTTTGGTTATCATCTTGGTTTTGAAAGTGACTTTATTCACACTTATCTGTATGTTATTTTGGCAACCGAGAGAGGTGCACTGTTTGGGGGTATCAGTAGGGCTTGGGGGAAACTTATATCCTCAGGTCAGCTTCTATCCTGAAATAACATTTAGAAAAAGGAGAAGGTAATTCTGAAGCTTGGGAAAAGCAAACACACAACGTTGAGAAGAAACGGATTAAGACTGTTTTCATTCTCATTCTTCTCAGGCTTTTTAAGCTTAACTTTTTTTTAAGGAATCAGATCTTACAAGTCTTGGTGTGGATGATCTGAGATTTGAAATCTAGAGTGACATAATTCAATTTAAATTCCTAACAGGAAACAAATTTTCATCAAAAGCACCAGCTTCCCTTCTCATTCCACTAGGCATGACACGTGGATGCCTCAGCAGAGCTGAGAACAAAGCAGGTGCTTCATGGTCAGGCTACAAGTGGGTACCACTATGCCTCAGGTTCTCTGTGTTTGATTTACGAATGACAAGGGATGGATTAGACTTCTAAATGGCAAAGAGTTAAGGACTGCAGTAAAGGCAGTCTATCAGCCCTTTCCCTGGCATCCACTGATGGTGAACAATGTACTTTATATTTTATAAGGGCCCAGCCATTGAATATCACCATCTTTGGGAGGATATTCAACTTTAGGATTTAGCTAACATTTATCAAGCACAGCATGGCTCAGCAGTGAGCTCGATTTTTTGATATGCACAAGTTATTGCCCACCTGTGGAAATATCATTGTGAAACACCACAATGCTTTAAATTCCAGGAACCACCTGTGTGTTATGATCTCCATTTTGCAGATGAGGAAACTGAGGTTTGGGCAGGTTCACTCCAGTGCCTAAAGTGACCCAGGTAGTAAGTTAGAGCAAGAATGAAAGCGTAGCCCTCTCTATCCAGATCGAGTGCCATTTTCTCTACACTGTAATTACTTCTGACATTAATATTTGTTAAGCAGGGAGGAGCGCATGATGTCAAAATGAGATACACTTAGAATCAGTTACTGACCCAAGATTTCCTAGATATTTTCATGACACACCGGTGTTTTTTGTAAGAAGTTAAGGAAATGGAGAGCGAAGTGAGATACTCAGATAAGCCAACAGAGGGCAGGTGTGTCTGTTCTCTTCATCTGTTTTTCTTAGGGTATTAATTCATGGAAATGTAACATTTGTTCAGCCAGGCACCATTTGTCACAGCTGGAATAGAAGCTGGAGCTCGCTGATCGGCCTTGCAAATAGCTTTCAGATCCATCAGTGTGCCCGCTGCCCTCCCATAGAAGTGGCCACATCGGCACTGAACGTGCTCACATCTCCAGACCCCTTTTGTTCCCAGCCTTCGCCCATACCCCACCTCTTCTGCATCTGATGCAATTCACCAGTGCTTTCCGCAATCTCTCCCCTGGGATCTCTTTAATTTATCACCTTCAAATTCTGAGATGAGAGAGAGGCGCCTGGGGACTCTGGCCCCTCATAACTCTGGGTGAAGGACAGTGCTTCTGCTTGAATCATGGGTCCCACAGGCAACAAAAAAGGGCCTTTGGAAATTTCAGGCCCCGGCCTTGACATACCTGAGAAAGCACTTCTGACAGCAAGGGGAGCCACGTTTATATTAGGATCAAACAACCCGAGGATCTGCTTTAGTTAGAAAAATGTTAATTTTGTATTTATACAGAGTGGGTTCATTTTGAAGCATTTTGCCAGAAATAACTGAGTTTATCAGCCCCTTATTCTACAGGCTAAAAGGGTCATGTGATTAGTCGCTGACTACAGACGAGAAAAAGCTAAAACACAGAGCGGGATGAGGTCGCTTCACCACGACAGCCCAGCTAGTCCTGGCAGAGCCACAGAAACTCATATTCCTCCAGGATCTCTGCCAACTCCATGAGTTTTCATCAGATACATAACTCTGAAAAAAAACAAACATCCGGGGAAGAGAAAAGAAGCAGCAGTTCATATTTAATTTCACACTCGCGGGCTGCCAAATTTCTGTTAACTTACTCTGAGCTCTCTTAAGCTCTAGGCCAGTGTTTCCAACTTATTTCCACTGCAAAAACAAATGACTAAGCAGCAGAGACTTTGGCTGTGGTGTCCAGTAGACAGCCCAGAAAGGCTCAGGGTATTCATTGAAAACCATTTAGAGGTGAACAAGTTTTCATCCCCACCAACACTTGGATGGATTTCTTCTCTATTTGAGCTGTCCCCTAAAGGTTTTTGCCCTGTGTGGGGCAAGACGCCCATGACTTCTAAGAAGATCTTGGGAAGGACTTCAGCTAGGTCTCACCTTGGCAGCCCATGGCCTGTACCAGGTGATTTTATTTTACTTCCCCTCTTTCTGTTCCACCAGGAAGGACTGCTTTCTGAAGGGATTGCTAAGTTCTTACCTAGTTGTGCCAATGTCAAGTAATGTCAGCATTCTGAGGAATCTCCTCCCACGGACTTCAGCAACACAGGTCAAATGATGGCCATAGTGCCCTTAGACAGGGGCTATCAGGAGTGTGTTCAGAAACATCCACGGGCTCTTTGCTAACTGCACAAAGCCCTCTATTAGACACTGTGGAAAGGAAAACAGTAAGACACAACTGGACTCCTAGGGGTTCCATGGTAGACAGTATGGGTGAAAGCATGGAATAGGGTCAAAAAACACGAAAGTGTAGCAGATGGGATTTCCTAGCTTCAAAGACACAGATAGGACAGCAACCCAGTCAGGCCTATAGGCTAATGGAGATGTCAGAGAAAAGCCATTTCTTGAAATGTTTCTGGTTCAGCACAGTATTGCCCATACCTGAACCTTTAACTTTCTTCCAATCCCACCATCTCGCGCACCTCCAACTAAGGCCTCACACCCTGTTCCCCCGAGTGAAGGCTACAGAAGGGGCTTGCAATCCACTGCAGTAATGGAAAAATCATGCGTCCTTCCAGAATCCTCGTTTATCCATGAATGTTCTACAGATGAACCTTTCAACATATAGTACGCTGTAGCAACAGGTGGTTTGCAACAGGTGGCTCATTGCAAAACATGGTACTTGCTGCAGAAGGATTGTTTTCTGCCTGCAAGGTACCTCTCGTGATTCTCCAGCAGGACAGTGGGAACCACATGTTGTCCTAGTGTGGTCCAGAGGATACTTTGAGGGGAACACAGTGCATCTTCCCGGGGTGTTGTACTAGGCACTTTGTTTTACTGCACAGGGGCCAAGGGGTGGGGTACAAATGAGTCTTCCT
This sequence comes from Delphinus delphis, assembly GCF_949987515.2. Taxonomy (NCBI): domain Eukaryota; kingdom Metazoa; phylum Chordata; class Mammalia; order Artiodactyla; family Delphinidae; genus Delphinus; species Delphinus delphis. The sequence continues at coordinate 77,594,279 of NC_082684.1, read as the reverse complement.
TGAATCTCTGTCCCTTTCTGACTTTCATTCTTTTCTGCTTCAGCCTGTTCTGCAAACTCGCTGCTCTTGTTCGACATAGGATTTCCCTCTTTGGTAAGAGAAGTATTGCTAAAGGCTTCACCCTCTGTAATTACCCTGAACTTGTGTTTTGCCTTCATCTGTGGCTCCTGCAGACAAGCTGAGCCTTAGGACTAAGGTGTCACCTACATTTGCCATAGAAAGTTGGTCTGAAGTATGATAAACCCCTCTCTCCCGCCTTGAACAGCTCAGATTTTCCACGCCAATGAATGCTTTAAGCCCTGCCTCTAACTTCCATCATAAAGCCATGCGTCAGGCCAGAGATAAATGCTTTGGCCCCGAACGGAGGCCTGGCACTTGGTGTGCTGGTGGTTAATAAGGCTGGGCTGTTTATGCTTATTGAGAAGATTGTGTTTAAATGACAGGCTGAATGCTTTGGGGAGTCACAGGTGATACTTTTGATTTTAGGGAACGATTCTACTACAATGGTGAGCTGTCTTCACATCTTAGCTCAGACACTTGACACAAGGTAAGTGTGCCCAGAATTTTCCAGTCGTTTCTCAGGACTCCCTCTCTGGCCCTCTCTCCTTGCTTATTATTGTACTGAAGAGGAGATGTGTCACCATTATGCAGGAGCTGGGGAGAAAAGGGAAGATGGGGAAAAGGTGGATCCCACCATGACGTTAGCACACTCTGTTTCTCAGCTCACATGACGGAGAGCCACCATCATGGCAGATACCGAAAGCTGAGCATTTGATCAATTCTTGTCTTCTCTTACTGAGAAGTTCATCTTTCAGAAGATAAAATACGTAACGTGGCAAAGTACCACTTCGTATCTAATTCTCCACAAAAAAAGAAAAAGGAAGAGCTGCCTGATGGGTGGCAATGCCATAAGACTCCTGGGAGAGGGCGCCCGTAGCACTCTGAATTCAAAATGGCCAAGGAGGGGATGTGATTACCAGAAGATCAAAGACAAAGATAGATTCGAGCCCATGACCTGAGGGTCTGATGGGAAAGATGGCTGAACAAGAAAGGAAGTCTTCCTTTTCTTTCACATACATACATATATGTGTGTGTGTGTGTGTGTGTGTGTGTGTGTGTGTGTGTATTCTGGTAGTATAAACATAAATTATTTGATGAGATAAAAAAGAGAAGCAGTGCAAATAACTGACAGGGAGTTTTCTTTAACACACTCATTAAGCAGGGCCCTTGTCAAAGTTGAGAGAACACACATCCCAAAACCCAACGCAGAAGAGAGGCACCAACCTGAAAGAGTGGCCAGATGATGAAAATCCTCTACAAACTAAGAATGTTTTTTTTAAAAAAGTTAAAGGTAGTTAAAGGGGATTTTCAAGTGTCGGAGAGAAACAAACATGTTGTGGAGATATTACGACAGCACAACATTTTCACGCCCAGACCAAAGCATCCCAGGGGTGCAACTGGGACGAGGAATCTTTATTCCCAAAAGCAGGCAAAATGCCTTAAGAGAGAGTCCTCTTTCTTAAATGTACCGACCTCCACCGACCTGCATTTTTTTTTTTTTTCGTAGTCATTCCTGAGAAACCTGAGGAGGGTGGTTCATAAATACTTACAGCAAGCCTCCCTGACTTTATTTCCTTGTTTCTATTTTTCTGATTGGCTGGATGACTATCATGAAAATGCTGTAGATAAAAAGCATCTGTCCTTATAGCAAGCCTGTCATAATCTTGTGAATAAGATGTAGAAATATGGAAAAGAATAGATGACTTGTAGGCTTTGTTCCAGTTCTAAGTTTTATAAAATAGTTTTTAAGGGAAAGCCCCAGGTACCCATAGCTAATCTCCATTCCCACATGTTTTTTTCGGTGGTCTGATTAAGCTGTCTGTTTTAAAAGGGGCTGGCTCTTCTCCACTCCCCTTCTCCAAGCTAGAACATCCCTGAAAACTGATAGAAATCTAAGCTTCAGCTGATTTAATTCTCTGTTCTCTCTCTCTAAGAGGTCCTACATCACAGGAGAGCTAATATTTCTAACTAGTCCTTATGAAAGTTGCTGAGCCCATGTGGAGCTGGAAGAAAAGCTCCCCTCGCCCTCCTTTTAATTAGATACTTGCAGAAGAATGTAGCCAGCTGCAATATTATATAGATAGCAGGTGACCAATATCAGTTTCTTTCTAAGTCGTCCTGCCATTTCCAAAGAGTTGAGCAGTCATTCCCTCAAATCAAGCATGCCTTCCAGTTGCTGCCCACCCCCCTGCCCTTTGGGCTTGTGGATCCCAGTTTCTTTCTGGGTGCTAATAACCACTCTGTCCATTTCTCCCGACTCGGTGTCTTCCAGGTGAGTGGGGTGTCAAACATCTGCCCAGGTTGCACTGCAAGCCACCAGTCTCAAGAAGGGGGTTGGCCAAAGATTCAGATTATGCTTCTGGTTTTGAACATTGTTTGCTTACAGGACAGTCATGAAGTCAGGCTCAGAGCTGGTGAAGGCCGGGTTACGAGCATTCTTTGAAAATGCAGCCGAAGACTTAGAGAAGACTTCAGAAAACCTGAAGCTCGGGAAGTTTACCCATTCCAGAACGCAGATGAAAGGCGTCTCTCAGAATATAAACTACACCACGGTGGCTCTGCTCCCCATCCTGAAGTCCATCTTTGAGCATGTGGCCCAGCATCAGTTCGGGGTGGATTTACTCTGTGAGTCACCTGCTGCCCGTCATGCATTCATGTACATCTGGCCACGGATCAATAGGACGTGTGTGGCTCATTCCCTTAGGCTGACCTTGAGGACAGAGTAGAGAGAACTCTTCCACACTTTTCCCTTCTTAGATTTAAAAATGAAGTCATAGACTCTTGGAGGGGAAGAAATGCCCAAATTTGAGTATATAATATTTCATCTTTTCCCACTGTTTTTCAGGACCAGAATTTTCCCACCCACTGGTTTAGCTCTCAGCCATTGTGTTCTCACTTAATTTGAATAGGTTATCTGAGAAATCCAGCAAGAGATATAGGTTGCTCCCAGACCACCAATTTTCCTGTAAAGAAGCTTTAATGTATTCATTGGATACCAGGAGCAAAGAGAAGCTGCTAACATTTCATTGTCTAAGCCTCCAGAAGAAGACCGTAGTGGGTTGGTTTTCTTTCAGTTTGCATTTGGTACCATGTCCGGCCCTCTTATACTGCCACCAAGCTTCAGTTTCACACTTTAAATGGTGGCACATGATTTAATTAGTTTAACCAGTTGTCAGTAGCCAAGGCTGTGTCTTCCATAGCCTTCGACAGGGAAAATCAGTTATTTCCATGGGGTTAGGGGGACAGGTAGGGGAACATTCAAACTCGCTACTCTGTGTCATGGACACAATGCACTTCCTTGTTGAAAAATTAAAAATTAAATTAGTTCTCTTTATGTTAAATTGGTTCCAGTCTTATCATGAGTTCCATACATTAATAGAGGCACGTAGCCTGCCCATTAAGTTCCTAAGCGAAACACGCCCTTCCCTTGGGAAACACGGCAAAATCATGATACAGTTGAACTACCTTTTGAAAAACATCAGAGGACTTGGAACAGGTGGACAGGAGGAATTTTGCTCTGTCTCTGCAGAGGTAGGGACATTGTACATATCTCCCTAAGAAAGGAACAAAAAGCTCATTCAAACTTCTTTGATTTCTTGCATTCTTCCTTTCAAAAGAAGGAGATCGTGCTCTGGATAAAATTCGATTACAGCGTCTCCCTCTATTGGAGGGGAAAAAAATACCCATATGGAAGGACTCATTAGTCAAGTGATTCCTTTCCCTGAGAAGCAATGTGATCTGTGTCAGGAGTCCTACAAAGGAATTGGGATAGCTCAATGGAGGGTGTTTTTCTGTTGGTGTTTCCTCTCCCAGTTCAGCAACCGGCATTTGAGTAGAGAGGGGCTATATTTGTTAAAAAGAGAGAGAGAGAGAGCTCTTTGGCTCTTAGGTGATGCCACCACATGTTTTCTGTTTGCAGACCCTTTCTGCGTGCAGGAGGTGGGCCACTGGGATTGATGAACAGGAATGACAGCTCTTGTTTGGTCTTTTCAGTGGGTGACGTGCAGATTTCATGCTACCATATACTGTGCAGCCTCTACTCCCTTGGGACAGGAAAGAACATCTATGTTGAAAGGTAATTAGCGAACAAAAGAAGCTAACACGTTCAGGCTGAATGTGTTACTTAAGTCTTTAAACATTTAACAATAGCATCTTTTCAATCCAGCAGAAGCGAAATGCTCACTGAAATGGCTTGGTGATTTTGAGCCTAGGGTATGAAATGTTTACGGCAGTATAAAATGTGTTAATGAGGCTTCTGAGATGTATGACTTCCCTGGCGATAGCTGCAGAGTGTATGTGGCTGGAGCAGCAATATAGCCAAGCTAAATCATGTGCTGGTGGCCAAAAAAATGTCGAAGAAATGTCTCTTTTTTCATAATCACAGTTTCCAAATAGCCTCCAGAGTTCCTGTGGTTAAAGCTTGCTGAGAAGCTCAAGGGACGTGAGGCGGTTGCTTTAGTGTTTAATGAGTTTCTGTGTGATACAGCCCTGGACCTTTACCATTCTCGGCTGTCACATTAGCTGTAGTTTTAGACAAGTCCACACTTTGAAAGCAGAGATGCTCTTCAATGGTCTTGAGTCTGAACAGGCAGATTTGCTGAGGTGCTTAGCTTCCTGCTCTACTCACTACTCTGCCTGGAGCGATGGAGGCCTTCGGTGACCGCCTGCTTTTCACCATCAAATGCCGTGTGTTGTGTGGTTCTGTTTAAATCCACGGGGAAGATCAGGAAGATAAACACAGTGTTAGCCAAACCCTAGACTTAGTCTTATCCTTGGAAGACGTTTTTTCCCTTTTCTGCCTTTTCAGTCAACGATACTGAAGGATTTTGATCTGTGCTTAAAATTATTTAATCTAAACATCCCCTTGGTATCCATGCTCCATGGGCCTCCTCAGTTTATGATACCTTTACAAACAAACCAATGGTAAATCCCCATTTCACATCGAAACTTACATAAATTCTAATTGCAATTTCTCAATAAAGTAAAGACAAGACTTGGGCTCCTTCAAGAACTCAAGAACTGATGACTTGAAATCATGTGCTAATAACCAAACAATGTTGAAGAAATGTCTATGTCATCATAATTACTGCTTTTAAGTAGCTTCTAGAGTTCAAGAAATCAACTGGAGGACTAATGACTAATTTATTTTGATTATGATTGTAATTCCTTAGAGTTATGTAGCTTTCCTTATTGTTTTACATGAAATATAGATAAATAGTTCTATCCTTTAATAGGAACTGGGCAGACAAAAGTCATAACCATATTTTATACCAAATCAACAAGAAACTTAATAAAATTTTTTCTGTTTAATACAGAATTTCACTTAGGGAAGGTATCTTTACTTTCATTAAGCATCTGTGAATATTTTCTCAATATCTTTTCTTATTCTGTCAGTTTCTATGTGCGTATATACATACATCTATATGTGTATGTGTTTCTTTATACAATCTTTTGAAAAGCTTATGCATTATTCTCTTTTTAAAAAAGAAAAACATTCAAAGAAAGGTCAACTCTGAAATGTCAGACCAGAAAAAGACTTCTTCATATGACTTTTTATATTTTATTCATATTCTCACAGCACTGTGAATATTGGTACCTGTGTTTTATACTCCACACAGGTAGAAAGCCAGGCTTGAAGAAGCCCCTAGATCAAATATGCCCCTGTTGTCTCTCCATTAGTTAATGAAACAACTAAGGACATAAAGATTTAAAATCCTCGAGCTGTGATGCTGCCACCATTAATGACTTTTATTTGTTTATTTTCTCTTGTATCGTGAAAGTAAGACATACTTATTCAAAAAAGAAATCAAACAGTACAGACATATGTAAAGTTAAAAGTCTGCTGTTTTCTTCACCCCAGATCACCCCACCTAGTAACAGTTTGGTGTATACCATTCCAGGTGTTTTCTACATGTGTAAGTTCTTACACATGTTGGATCATAATATTGCTTTGCAACTTTGTCTTGTTGGATGAAGCTAAAAACTGAATTTCTTTATCATACAACTCATATTTTTAATTTATCATTTAGATAAAATCATCATTAATTCTCTACTTTAAAAAAGATTAGCAAGTTTAGTACATTTACATTTCTAGCTACTTCCTATCCTTTCTACCTTTCCTTTTTTGCTATGTAATTCCTTATAACACATACATTTTATTTTGGAATATTCTAGAACTAATGTTCCTTGAGTTGTTTACCTTGGTTTGTATTTAAATGATTCAGTGTGTAGCCAATCCTTTTGAACTGTGACTTTCCCATTCCAAAACTCTTATTTTGATTTATCTCTTTTTGTTTTTTTTTTGGCGGTACGCGGGCCTCTCACTGCTGTGGCCTCTCCCGTTGCGGAGCACAGGTTCCGGACGCGCAGGCTCAGCGGCCATGGCTCACGGGTCCAGCCGCTCCGCGGCATGTGGGATCTTCCCAGACCGGGGCACGAACCCGCGTCCTCTGCATGGGCAGGCGGACCCTCAACCACTGCGCCACCAGGGAAGCCCTGATTTATCTCTTGGTTGGCCAGATTCATCATATGTAGTTGCTTCTGTAAGAGCCCTACTCTTGAGTCTTTGCATATTTTGGACTATCATCCTTTGACTTTATATGTGAACAGTTTCCGTGGTATAAAATCCTTGGGTCATAATTCTCCTTCCTCGGAAGTGTATAGCCTTTGCTTCTTTGTGTTCTGACAGTGTGTGTTCCTTGGATCCGGTGATTTGTTCCCCACACACGTGACTTTGCCGTGGGAGGGGAGAAGCTGCTGCTCACTGGGTTCTTTCTTTGGTCTTGAAGCTCATTCACTTCACTACTACCGTCTCCCAGGGTTGTCCTTTCTGTATCAGCCCCTGCACTTCTTCTCAGAACTTAATATGCCCCCTCCGTCTTCAGAATTAGGTCCTCGTTTATTTAACGAGTCTTTCATTTTATTATATTGTTGTTGGGTTTTTTGTCTTAGCTGTTTTTCAAAGAGCGAAATTATGTGTATTTATTGGCTTTTTCCTTAACCTCCCACATCTCTCATTTTCTCCTCAGTAACTTTTAGCTAATTGTTCTTTTCTGAAACTATCTCCATGTTAATATCTCTTCTTATATTCTGTGAGGGTAGAGAGAAGTTTTCTGGGTTTTTCCTGGATAATTCTTCCTCTGAACTCTATTTCTCATCTATTTCTTGGTCATTAGGTACATTTCTAGTTCTCAAGAAGGGAAAGGAGTACGTGTGTGTGTATGACGCACGTATGCGTGTGCGTGTGTGTGTGTTCGGTGGAGGAGAGTGGACAGGGCTGAAACATCAGGCAGCTTCAAAACCTAGAAGCTGACTGAGAACTCTTTCTCACCGTATCAGCAGTGCCTTTAGCCCTAGGAGTCATCCACCCTTATCCTTTGGTGTCCTTCCTCAACCAGAGTAAACAGCTGGTGCAGATGAGAGGTTGGTGAAATTCCTGGTGCATCCTATAGAATAGGCCTTTTGCTTAGTGATTTAATGTATGTTTCTTCTCTGCTTTAGAGGAGTTGAGGCAGCAGCTACAAAACAGGTTACTTCTCACTCTTTCACTCTACCTCACCTCCACTGGTTCTCCAGGCCAGGCGTCCAGGTCATAGTTGTGGCAGATGGCGTGCACACTCCTTCCTACTCTGGTCCTGCCTGCCACTCTGCAGGATGGAACCTGAGTCCCACACACGTCCAACAGGTCTCCCAGGGCCTGCTCACACCCTTAAGTCTCATTGTTTCAAGCAAAACTCCTTTCCTGGGCTCCTCAAAACCCCCATATTTACTTCCAATGATGTCTACACTCTGCTCTAGGTCTTGAAAGAATGTTTCAGTTTCAGCATCTTCACTTGATTTGGTCCATACTTTGCAGTATGAAGTTATCACACATTTTCTAATTTCAGCACAGATCTAAATTTCTTCCCAAATTTTTCCCCAGCTCTTGTGGGTTTTAGGGAGGAAAGTATTGGCTTGGCCAAAAAATTTGTTCCAGCTTTTCTGTAAGATGTTACGGAAAAACCCAAATGAACTTTTTGGCCAACCCAATATAACGAAACCCACCATTTCTCTACCACCTTTTACTGAAGTTTCTTTGGCTAATGAATGTCTGTAGGGTTGCAAAGGAACCACTCAATATAGCTTGAGTGCATTGTGCATAGAAAAGAACCGGACACCTCAGTGATAGTGTTGACTGTGAGAAGGAAAACGTCATTGAAACAGAGTGGAGACCTCTTTCGGGATATTTTCTAATTGAGGCAATACTGAGATGGTCACTGACAAGCAAAGTTTTCAGATACAGAATTTCAGGGTAGGGTAAAGGCTTTCGTGTATTTAAACATGGAGAATACTTAACATTCTTTAATCTGGATATACTTTGATTAATTGATAGAGCATTTGATGGGGGTACATCAAGAAAACTAAGTTTTGTAATTAACTGCATTAAGCATTGACTCTCCATTTTATTTCAAATTAAAACTTTATTTTTGCCTTCACACTTTAGAAATGTTTATATCTTCCTTCCTGCTTTGCCCGCTTTGACCAGTTTTGTTCTGATCAAACATGGCTTTCCCTAAACCACTGAGATTACTAGTATTTCTATCTAGAACCTTGCTCTGCCTCCACTTTCTGCCCCTGTGCTACGTGTTGCTTCCTCTCCTTAGCATCCTCTGGAATTTACATGAAGGAACTTTCAAAATTGCAAAGCACCAGATATGTGCAGGCATAATTATTATTACCATGATGACTTTGTCTCTGCCTGTGTCCCAGATGATAGACAGTTGAGAAGCAAGGTCCCAGTCCATGGAAATAAAATTGAGAGGTCAACTTAGGAAGTAACAAGAACTGAAATACAAATTGAACCAAAGTGAAAAGCAGGAAGGGAGGGATAAATTAGGAATTTGGGATTAACAGATACACCCCACTATATATAACATAGATAAACAACAAAGACCTACTGTAGAGCACAGGGAACTATATTCAATATCTTGTAGTAACCTATAGTGGAAACAAATCTGAAAAAGAATATATACACACACATACACCAAATCACTTTGCTTCACACCTGTTACATTGTAAATCAACTATACTTCAACTAAAAAAAAGTAACTTGAACCGTCTGCAGTCTGTCAGCATTGACCAAGTACTATTATATGAAAAATACTGTTCTAGGCAATAAGAGCTAAGGCAGGGGGTGGGTGGGTAGGAGGAGAGTGAGTTTCTCTATCCACTGATAAACTCTTCCAGTAGATCCTTGAGTTGCCATGGAACTGTTTCTGTAGCCCTTGCTCTGCCTGGTCTATACCCACACTGCCCCCTGGGGGGGGGGCACTAATGATCAGAGAAGCACTTTAACAGCAGGCCTTTGCCGGGCTCAGTCCCCCTTGGACCTGGAGACCAAGGTCATTCACTCTGGTATTTCACAGCCAGGAACATGAATTGAAAGACTTCTGGGCTTTACTTTTACAGAACTTCTAACAGCGAGGCCAGGAGAACCGTTGTTTCTCCCTCACAACTGATTAGCGTCACTGTGTGCTCCAGACTAGAAAATGCCAGTGTGTGGGCTTGTAGAGACTCAGTTTGTCAGTAATTAATATTATACTTGTCCCTCTCCTTTGAGTCAGGGAATCAGCAGAGCACTAGAGAACTGTCTTTTGCTCCAAGGATTGCCTTTTATCAGATGAACTTCCTATAAGTCTACTTTCAGGAGATCACAACTTTTCATTTTGGTGAGAGAAAGAGAAAGGAAGGAATAATGGGTTTAGTACCAAGACAACCCAGGACCAGCTGTTTCCAAGGTTCCCCTCCCTGGGCCAAGTAAAATTTGCTCTCAAATTTGATATTACCCCTGGTCATCCCTGATTTTCACCCAGATTTTTTTCCTTACTCAAAGCTCTCTCTATGGTATTTCTTTCCTTTCGTAATTTAACTCTTTATTTCCTTTTCCTCCTCAAAAGGCAAGACTAATGAGAGGAAATGGGGTATCTCTCCTCACTGGCTGGCCCCTGGGGTTGGTTAAAATGGAGAGAATGTTGACTGAAAAAACAGCCCCTGTGTGTCCTCATGTTTGATGCGTACAGGCCCTCACTCTGCTCAGCTGTCCCTGAGGGTGTTGGGCCCTTTTCATGCCTCTCCACCACCACCGTGAGCGTAGCAAAGAAGGGAGGGGTTGGGGGAAGAAGAGGTGGAGAGAAGGGGAGGTGGGAGAACAGGCCTGGCCGGGGCCTGCTCAGAGGCGAAGCAGCTTTGCAAAGCTTCCCAGAGAGGAGGCCTGGTCTCTGCGGTCTCCACAGCCCCACTGCCTCCCCTGCTTTCTCCCTCCACCACTGATGCAGCCTCCAAATGGAGCCGGGCAGCACACACAGGGCCCAGGGGGGCTGCTGCTCTGTCTCCAGAGCAGACCTGGATGGGGCGAGTTAACAGTCAGACCTTCCACGGAAGGACAAGGCTGTGCTGTTAGCTGAGAGCTGCTTGTCCGGTTGAGGGCATTCTTGCTTGCTAGAGGCTAATTTGAAAGTTATCTGCTCAAATACTTCATGGCCAAATAAGGTGTCAGCTGGTCCCCTAAAAGCTGAGCCCAAGAAGAAGATACAAGATAAGGAATAAAACCATATATATTAATTGTCTTTGAAAGTAATGAAAAGATCTCATTTTTCATAAGTTTGCTAACTTGGCTAAGATTGTGTGGGAATTCCAAGGGATACACAGCTTTCTACCGATTCACTCACCCACCCTCTCCCTCCTTCCTCTCTCTGGTCCAGTAGATTCCTCTGGCATCTCAAGCAGAACAGTTCTGTGGACCCCCAGGCTAGCCCCCTGCAGATTCTGATTCTACCCCAGATAGCCCTGTCAAGTCAGTTTTTCAGGACGAGTTAAGATCCCATTTTTAATCCAGCTCAAATGTGTATCTTCCTGTGTGCTATAATGAAGTTGCAGGTTGATTTTAATCCTTATAATTAGACCATAAATACGTGTTATTTTGTCATACTGCATCAGGGTTCTATGTTTCCTTCCCGCATTCATTTCACCACCTGGAAGCCAAAGGCCAAGGTTAGGACTACCTCGCTCACCCCTCAGTAAACAGTGACTCCCCTAGCCAGCCCCCTGCCTTGCCCCATAGTAAATGCTTGTTATCCCATCCAGAGACCCTGCAGCTTTGACATTCTTTCTCTTGGTGCTGCTGGAATTGTTGACTGTTGTCATAGTGAAGGGCAGTTAACGCGGTCTTGGGTTTGGGTTTTGGCGGGAGCTGAAGGGAACCCTGAGAACTGAATGCCTTCCTGTTTCCACAGAATTGCAGTAGTAGTTGTTAGCTCTTGGCTCCAAGTGTGCCCTCTCTAGCTGGCGGTTTTCTCCATGATGATTCTGTAACATCCCCCAAGATGCAGCCTGACACCCTCCACTCCCAAAGCTTCTGCTACTGGGCTTCACATACACAGTATCCACGCTCAGTTTGAGTTGATCAGTCCCAGAGGAAGGCAGCAACCCTGTAAGCCTGAACCCTGTAAGCCCTTCCAACTCTTCATTATCGACCTACTGTCTGCATTTTCCACTGGCTATCTTTGTATCACAGTCTAACAAAGGACTCACGTTATTGGTTTATTGGAAGAAATTTTTCCCCTTGTTTGGAAACTGACATCACTTGTGTAACTCACAAGGCGGGCATGTAGTCTGTCTGTGATTGAATGCCAGTGAGTGGCAGAGAAAAGATATTGATGGGTGGAAACCAGATGGCTCTGGTCTCCCATTCATCAGAAAGCAACAGATGTCAGTCCCCATATGGGGCCCTTCTAGCCAGCACTGTCACTGTGTCATCTCACTAGCAGAAAGGACCTGCGGGGTTAGAAAGTACAACTCCAAGGCTAAGCCCAGGTCTGCGAGGGGGAAGCACTATTTCAGTACTAGCTCTGCTTTGACCAGCTGGTGGGCTGGTTCCCATCGGTTATTCTTGCAGCCTTGGTTATCCTGCAAGGAGCACAACGCCTCTTAGCCGGAGAACGATTGGGTTGGCCAAAGAGTTCGTTCGGGTTTTTGGCCAATCCGATACAAATCTGAACTAGGAATCCCAAGCATTTTGGGGGTTTTTTTGTTTGTTTTTTGTTTTTTTTGTGGTACACGGGCCTCTCACTGTTGTGGCCTCTCCCGTTGCGGAGCACAGGCTCCGGATGCGCAGGCTTAGCAGCCATGGCTCACGGGCCCAGCCGCTCCGCGGCATGTGGGATCTTCCCAGACCGGGGCACGAACCCGCGTCCCCTGCATCGGCAGGCGGACTCTCAACCACTGCGCCACCAGGGAAGTCCAGCATTTTGTTTTTGACTGATTGCTTGTTTCACAGAAGGACTTAAAACCCAGAGCTTAATACATGGTGGACACACAATGTTTGTGGAAAAAAAGAGAAGTAATAGGTGTCAGAACTCTTTCGTCTAAATCAAGCAATGTGTTTTAGGACCTGTCGTTTCTCTCGCAAAGCAGGCTTTTAGTTTTGTGCCTTATTGGTGCTTTTGGCCCATTATCTACTGTTCCCACTGGTGGACACAAGCTCCAGTCACAGGGAACAGACACAGAGAAATTACACAGATTTCAAAACATTCTGGGAACCAGGAAGATCCGATTCAATTTGGATGCCAGCAGAACTTGCCCTCAGAGATGCTGGGAGAGAAGAACAAAGCTACACAGTGTATTATATCACCTTAGTTGCTTAAGAACTAGGTACCAAGGAGTGAGACCATTGTAAACCGTTGGTTAGTGTCCAGAGAAAGGTGAGGGAGGGGGAAGAGCATGCAACCTTGATGAGCCTGGGGCCCAGGCTGTCCAGGGGAGCCATCTATGGGGAAGTGGCCCACCGATGCATGGGGCCAGCATGGGGCTGTCACCACTTCTAAATGGACTTCTTTGTTTCCAGGCAACGTCCTGCCCTCGGAGAATGCCTGGCCTCACTGGCAGGTGCCATACCAGTGGCATTCCTGGAGCCCACCCTTGACTGCTACAACCCACTCTCAGTCTTCAACGCCAAAACCCCCAGGGAGAGGTCTAGTAAGTATCATCCCACAGAGGTCATCACTGATGTGCTTGAAGAAAGCAGCGGGAGGGAAGGCCACGCAGGCAGGGACGGCAGCCTGCAGCACTGTGGCTGGTTCACGTGGTCTGGGAGGGGCCGGGAGGTCAGAACTGGCACCGTGTGGCACGTCTCCATCTTGCTGGAAAAGTGGGCACAGGCAGGTACTTTGTTAGCGCTAGACTTTGGTTTCATCTTCTGTAAAATGAGGAGACAGTGTAATTGATTTCTAAATCCCCTGCATCCTAAAAATTCAGGTTCTCCTGTCTTCCCTGGTCTCTGTTCTCTTTCTGCACCTGGGGATATGGCTGCCCTTTACAGTTCCTCTCCAGAGTGTCAGTGGGAGGGGCACAGCTGCACTAATAACCTTGTTACACCCTTTTTTTTTTTTTTTTTTTTTCTGGTACGCGAGCCTCTCACTGTTGTGGCCTCTCCTGTTGCGGAGCACAGGCTCCGGACGCGCAGGCTCAGCGGCCATGGCTCACGGGCCCAGCCGCTCCGTGGCATGTGGGATCTTCCCGGACCAGGGCACGAACCCGCATCCCCTGCATCGGCAGGCGGACTCTCAACCACTGCGCCACCAGGGAAGCCCCTAACAATTTGGCAGGTTTTTTTTGTTCTGTTTTGTTTTTGCGGTATGCGGGCCTCTCACTGTTGTGGCCTCTCCCGTTGCGGAGCACAGGCTCCGGACACGCAGGCTCAGCGGCCATGGCTCACGGGCCCAGCTGCCCCGCGGCATGTGGGGTCTTCCCAGACCGGGGCACAAACCCGTGTCCCCTGCATCGGCAGGCGGACTCCCAACCACTGCGCCACCAGGGAAACCCTCGTTACACTCTTCAGGTCCACAGACAGGCCGTGTTTCCAAGGATGATAACCACGTGTTCTCCATCTTCGTGGAAAATGAAGCAGAGAAAAACACAAGAAGGAACTGAAATTCTACAAGAAAGAGAATTTGACAGGAGTGTTGATGCACTGAGTTCTAGAACAGTGGTTGGCAAACTCTGGCCACGGGCCTCATCTGGCCCGCTGCTGATTTTTGTAGATGGTGTTTTATTAGAACATGGCCACACCCACTCATTTACATGTGGTCTGCAGCTGCTTTAGCACTGTGTAGGGGAGGAAAAATAATTTTCCCTCTACCCTTCATCATTCTTGGCCAAGAACCCCCCACTAAAAAAAGACAGAATGACAGGAGAAAGACAGACTTTTACTTACGTACCTATGTGTACATAAGGGAGCCCCACAAAGATATGAGGCTCAAAACCAGCCCAATAATTGAGGCTTATACACCATCCTGATCTAAGGAAAGGGTTAGGAGTCGAGGCTTCAAATGGGGTAGCCATTCATGGGAAAGTGAGAAGAGGAAGTGTTTGGTAAACAGTTTGCCCTGCCACGCACATGAGTCTTTCAGATGAAAAAGTGATCTTGGGCAAGAGCTCTCTTCTGGTACAGGCACTTGTATCTAAGGTGAACTTTCCTTATAAATGCAGATTTTCCTTACAAAAGAGTAACTCTGTTTTCAGACACTCTCCTGGGTCTGCAGTTTCTTAAAACTAATCAGCTCAAAGTAACCCCTCTGCCAAAGGGGCGTATTTGGGGGTCGCCCATTCTGTTCCCCTTCAACTGCAGTGACACCATTGAGTAGTGGCAGCAAAGACTGTTGGGCCTGCAATGGCTAACATATTTACTGTCTGACCCCTTTATAGGAAAAGTTTTCCCACCCCCTGTTCTAGGATAACCTAGAACTGGAATCCAAGGCAGGTGGTAAAGCTGCTTCTGGAGGGTAGAAGACAGAGTCCCCACGTATGGATGAATTGTGATCCTGCTGAATGGCAATGGATTAGAACAGAGGAGCTTCCAGCAGGAACCTTGAAGGAAGCTTGGACTCCAACGGGAAAGAGCTACAATGATTTGATGCGACATGAAGCAAAAATTACCGCACCGTGGGTCTGATCAATATTAAGAAAAACAGACCCCAAAAAATCATAGTAAACCATTTCTAACCAGAACCTGTCCTATTCAGAACCCATATTTTCTTAAAATATTGATGCACGGTACCAGCAGGTGACTAGACTGTGCATCCTTTCCACATGGTTCAAGCCCCCTTTTCAAGCTCTCATGGGTCCTAAGGGTTCTAGGAGAGGAAAGGTTCCTGTTACACTCTTCTCTGTCACCACTCTTCTTTCCGTCTAAGGATCCAGAGTACTAATAAGCCTTGGTGGCTTTATTCTCACTTGCTTTTATTACTTCAGATAAAAGAAGCACATGAGCCCCAGAAAGGATGACCAGGACAATTTAGACAAGACTGTTTAAAGTTCTCTTCCTGAACTAGAATACAGCAGAGACTAGTGTTCTCAGAGCTCGTCGAGGGAGAAGCATCGCCAAGATGCCTCCACGTTCCAAAGTCTCTCAGTTAATTCCCCAACCTCCTTAGCCTCATCTCACCCTTCCTCCTCTTTCATGGACTAGGAAAAATATAGTTCCAACCTTGTTTTTCTCTGCCATCTCATGATTCCGAATGAGTCACATCTTGCAGCTAAAGTAGGAGCTGAACAACTGAGCAGGCTTTGGCAATGTTGAGGAAGGGCTGTGACATCTGTAGGCAAAAGCCAGCAAAAATGTTGCTCCCCAACTCCAGAGGGACATGGGTCCAGTCATGACAGTGCTGGATACGTATACGTTTATTCTGCTCCAACTGTGATTCAAGAAAAAGTGTGTCTCTGTCTGTGTATCACCAACGTATAGAGCTTGCACCTTGGGAAAGAGAGAGACCTACTCTGCTCTTGAGCTCCCAGAGGTAAGCCTGTGCGCCACAACTACTGAGCCTGCGCTCTAGAGCCTGCGAGCCACAGCTACTGAGCCCACACGCCACAATACTGAAGCCCGCCCATCTAGAGCCCATGCTCCACAGCAATGAGAAGCCCGCATACCGCAAGGAAGAGTAGACCCCGCTCACCGCAACTAGAGAAAGCCCGTGCAGAGCAACAAAGACCCAAGGCAGCCAAAAATAAATAAAATCAAATCTTAAAAAAAAAAAAAATGAATCAACAAAGACTGAATGCTGACCATGTGTATGGCTGTTGAAAAGTAGAGTGTACGCGAATATTTATTCTGGGATAACCAGGTTTGCCTGGAGCCAGAGAATGACTGATGGCTTGATGGACTCTGAGAAGGTAGACTTCATTCATTATACAAAGTAGGTGGCCTGAGGGACCAAGCAGGGAAAGGAATGTGACAGATGATGTGACGTGACAAATGATGCGAGTCTTTGGTTGAGAAATACAATATGAACTGATTTATCAAGGCTTCAGTCAGTTGGGCATCTCTCTTAATTAACAGTTGGTGTTTTGCCAGCAGAGTTACTCATATTAGGAACTCTTCTGTCTTGTAATGTCCTGGAGCATTTTCTGACTCATCCAAAAACTGGAAAAGGTCTAATACTGTTATGTGCTAGATAAAACTAGATAAAATCTTTGGTTATGTGTGGCAGTGGTCTATTAATCAGAATAGTAGATTGACCAAAACATCCTACTCACCAGCCAGTTTACTTCCCAAATCCTTATTGGAAAAATCAACCAGAGAGAAAGGAGGTCCAGTTTCCATGTAAGCTGTCTGCCTATACTACAGAGACGGTGCTCTCTGATGCTGTCTTCTCGAGGGAGGAGCTGCTTGGTGAAGAAAATACTACTTTGGAATCTAACTCAGTGGTTCCCAGTGGTTCTCAGACACTAGCATGTATTAGAATCATTCGAAAGGCTTGCTAAAGAATGCCAAGTCCTACCCCTAGAGTTTCTAATTCAGTAAGTCTGGATTCTGAAGGTCCTAACAAGTTTCCGGGTGATGCTGCCACTGCTGGTGGGAGGATTTCACTTTGAGAACCATTGATCTAGCAGATGAAAGGCCAGCGTGTTCTAATGGTCCCCTCTTACATTCTTGTGTCTGATTCTAATAGGACCCAGCTGAGCTGTTTTTCAGGTAGATAACTCAGCAGCATTCGTTCTGCAGGTTTATTATGTGGCATTTGAAGAACAAAACAACACGTAAATCACAAATGTTTCTTCCCCTCGAGGACCAATTACATATAAATAACTTTTAAAGGTCATTGTAACGACTCCAGTGAAGCAACCGCAAGCAACTCTGTTTCTCTTAGGTAGGAAAAAAAAGCGTCCATGATGATGTATTCTCTGTGTGACATTTAAACACACACACGCCCCGAGCCTTCTCACGTATAATTTTACAACAAACAGTTGTAAACGTCAGCTGCATCTGTGGCAGTTGGCATTGTTCTGTGCGCAGAGCTTGACGGTAGAATGTTTGACGGTACTGTTCGTACCTATTGATTCTGACACTGTATGTGTCAAACGATTTTGTTCGTGAGAGTCTCCCCAGACCCCCATGTTGATGTCACCCCCGATTCTTGCTGCTCTGCAGCAAGGTACAGGCTGGACTTGTTCTCTGCAAATGACCAGCATTGGCAGTGGATGGTGTCTAACCTGTATAATTCCCTTACGCTGTAAATCATAGGAGTTCGATGTTCTTTGGCTTTCATGCTACTAGTCCTTTTGAATTGTCTGGATTTAAAGGACACTGGTTCACTCCTAACTTCCAAGGAAGAGAGATCTGTAGCCTTCTACCTGCCAAAAGGCCATACCGATAGCAACAGAAAATCACAGTTAGGGAAAGGGTGTTGGCACCTCACAGGGCCTGCTCCATAGCAGGGAGGCTCTTCCGAATCGTCCATCACTGTGCAGCTGCACACCATCTCCTAGAACCACTTGTAACAGCTACCGATTCACTGTCTCCAAGGCAGCCAGGATTATTCTGGAGCTCGGCTCCAGGCAGGACAATTATGACAGAAATCAAGACAGTCCCTTCAATTGGCCAATATTCCTAAAAGCCAAGGAATTTGCTGTGGCCTCTTATTCATTAACACTTCCATTCCTATGGACTTAAAATCTAGGAAAGAGAGAGACTTCACACCAGCAGTAACCCCGTGGCAAAGGGCCTGCAGGCACAACCCAGTTCACTAAACGTCACATTTTATTTGAAGTTTCTGCTTTGTCCTTTGAAATTCATGAGAACTTTACACTTTACTCCTAATATCGAAAAGAATTTCCTCAAAGCTTCTAGTGGATCTAATAGGCTCCACTAGTGGATCTAAAATGCACCACATTTTCCTGTTGCTTCTGTGACTCCCTAGCCCCCCTGGTGTCTGATGCTTCGGCCCCGCTGTGAGAAGTTTGGCCTGTGGGTGGAGTCTGCAATGAGCTGCCTCCCAGGCCCAGGTGGACCCTGGGGGCTATGACATAAATGGACGCTCTGCAGAGCTTTCGGCTGGTGCTTCTTTTCAACCATGCCCCGCCCTGCCACGCAGAGCCCTTGTTTTCGTCTCACCCGTCAGGAACCTCAGGATGTTTCTGGTCTCTCCTCCTGTCTTGGAGGGAAAGAGTGTCTTTTGCCTTAAGAAGAACAAGACACATATCCCCTTGGCTTCTTCTTTTTGCTATTCTTGTATCTGACAACGTTTAATGTTGAACGCTGTCATCATCTCATCCTGTCTGTCCTCGTTCAGTGAAGCGGCCTCAGTCACTCAGTGTGAGGAAGAGATAGGGCTGACTCACTATTCCTTGCACATAAACCTTCAGAGACAAAAAGGTTTAAGCGAATGACAAGAGGTCTTGGCAAAGGTTCCTTCAGGTCATCAATAACTTCTTTTGTAAATGCAGAAATCAATGTATGTGCAAAGTTTTCTTCCCCGAGATTTCAACTGGATGGAAGGTGTTGTCTCTGGTCCAGCTGAAAGAATCTCTGATGCAAGATGTTTCTTTTTCCTTTTTGAAACACTACAGACATGATCCAGGTGACCCAACCACAAATTGGCAACTCAACACCGATGGGTTGCTTTTCTCCTAGCCCTGCCTTTCCTGCATGCACTGAGGCCAAGATGGAGAAGCAAGAGACTGACTGTATCACAGAGAAGTCTTATGAAATGTCCCTCGGCCATGTCTCTGTTATGCTCCTCTAAGATTCAGTTTAAGTGTTCTAACCTGAGTATGACATCTAGAAGATAACCCAGCCTCTGGAAGCTTCAGTCTTTACAAAGGCAGCAGGAGAGCAAAAGCTCCCCTGTATCCGGAGCTGACCTGTTTGAGGTTCTGGGGTGGAAAATTATGTCTAAAGACCAAAGGAGGGGTGGACAGAGAGAGAGAAAGTCGCACTATTTGTGCTTTTGAATTACTGTCCCTTTATTCTTCCTGTCCCTCTCGGTCAGTTCTGGGGATGCCAGACACGGTGGAGGAGATGTGCCCTGACATCCCCCAGCTGGAAGGCCTGATGAAGGAAATCAACGACCTGGCCGAGTCAGGGGCCCGGTACACGGAGATGCCCCACGTCATCGAGGTGATCTTGCCCATGCTCTGCAACTACCTGTCCTACTGGTGGGAGCGGGGGCCTGAGCACCTGCCCCCCAGCACAGGGCCCTGGTGCACCAAGGTCACCTCTGAACACCTCAGTGTCATCCTGGGCAACATTCTGAAAATCATCAACAACAACCTGGGCATCGATGAGGCCTCCTGGATGAAGCGCATTGCAGGTACCACACATGCCTTTCCTCCCCGGCCCCGGCCCCAGCACCAAGACGCCTGGACTCTCTTTTCTTCTCTTAGTCTATCTTTAAGCTATTCCCCCTTCCCGCACTTAGTTATTTAACAGTGAAAAGAATTGACTTATTCCCCTGTAGAGCTTCCTAGAGCAAATGCTCCTGCCTAACTCCCCAAGTAATCCAGGTCCCTCGAATCTCCAGGAAGCCCTTCTTGATAAACTCTACCCAACTCCCATGATCATTGCTTATTTGCTTTTGGTACTTAAGAATTCCATTTGCTCCTACAGTAATAATTGTCCATATTTTCTCGGTAAGTGATCCTGCGTGTTTTCCACACGTACAAAACTCACTCCCATCTGGGCTGTACTGTAAGTTTCTAGCATTTGTATTTCACTTTATGCTTCCTAAGACGCTCTCTAACTTAGGTTCACAGTAGCCTCACTAGGAGTTCCGTCTTGTCTTGTATTCCTCCTTGCATGCAGTAGGCTCTTAATGAATGTTGTTGGCTGATTTTCTCCTCCTGAAACAACTCCAAAAGAGGAGAGCCTTGGAAAATTAGTAACCACACTTTCCACAGTCAGGAAACGATGAGTATTTTAGTGTCCTCTGTCAGAGTAGAGTTGAGAAGACAGAAGCTAAAGCAAAGTCATTGCCTTTGATGGACCTGCGGTTTTGATGGACCATAGCTGTTTCACCCCTACAATCTCCTAACCATAAAACACAGCGGTGGGATCAGTGGTAGCTATTAGCTTCCCGGACAAATGAGTAGATATTCCAAGGAAGAAAACTTCTACCGCCTTCCTGTCTCTGAAATGAACTTCAAATTATAAATACTTCGGGTACTGATGGCTTCTAGACAGTATAGACCTCTGGGAACATATGAGTAGATAAAGTTGGCCTTCCTTTCTTACCTAGTAGCCCAGGAATATTGTTAACCCTAAGGCAATTTGTTGAGCAGCTCTAATTTCTAAATCTGGATTAAGGGAAGGAAGGTAATGGAAGGATGGACTCCCTCAGCTTCCCCAGAGGTGCAGTGGAAAGATGTCACAGCACCCTGATGGGAACTGAACGGGACCTGTTATTTCACAGGTGAACCCATATCTCATTCAGTTAGGCCGCTTCATTCCTGGTGCCTGAACAGAGTCCATTTTAAATAGCAACCTCACATCAGCCATATCTGGAACAGCCGTTCCGATTCCAGATCCAGAGCAGAAATGCAGCCCGGTGAAGGCTGGAGTGTGAAACGTGAAGTTTCCACCTGTTGGTTAATGCTTCTCAGCAGAGAACTGTTTTCGCCTTCTCTTTCTAAAACAGCCGTATTTATGAAAGCAAAAAATAAGGTAAAGTGAGATTAAAAAGAAAAAGTGCTGGATTATAGGCTGTTTCTAGTCGAAACGCCCTACATGAAAGAACCTTTGAAATACACAAAACACGCATCAATGCACTTTGTGAATGGCTCATGACTCTTGAGAATTTTATTTCACTTATCTTTAAATAATTACTCTGATTCTCATCTTTATTATGGATTAGACCCATAGGATATTCCATTTAATAAACTCGATGAGACATGTAAGTTTTATCTTTCTCTTCAAGAAGGCTGGAACCATAGTCCCAGGTCCCACTGATGGCTTGTTTCTGCTCATCGACTTCTAGTGGCGACCCCAGTCTGCCTCTCAGTTTATTATAGATGATAGTAGTTTCTCTGCTTTTCTCAGGGCCCAGAGGAGTCCCCAGGCAGTAGGTTGGCAGTTCTCAAGTCCTGGGGGCTGAGAACTGTGGTTGGGTCCATATGTTTTTAACAAGAGATTTTTCTATAAACCAGAAAACGTAGTATTGAGTGCCTACTCCTGACACAGCACAGTGTTGGTTATTATGAATAAAAGGCTTATAATCTCACTAGTGAGCCAAAACCAACGTGAATGTACTCTAAAATGAAACAAGATAGCCTGTTACGAGGAGCTCAGAGGTATAGCAAACACCATACGTGAAAAGTTAAAGGGTGGCAAGGTTTCCCCGTGGCCTAGAGAAGCAGAACAGGAATAGAGACCTTCTCCTGTAGCTCCACCCCCACCCCCAGCAACTGAGGCTTCACGAGATGGAAGGGCAAGTGTTATCCTGAGTTGACGGCTTTTCGCAGCCTCACCTTTGAGTATCCCTTCTTTCCTTTCATCAATTGTCATAACATGCAAAATGAGGGGGGGGCCCTTTGTTTGCAAACACAGTGTATGCCCAGCCAATCATCGGCAAAGCCAGGGCGGACCTGCTAAGAAGCCACTTCATCCCAACTCTGGAGAAGCTGAAGAAGAAGGCTGTGAAGACCGTGCAGGAAGAGGAGCAGCTGAAAGCCGACAGCAAAGGGGACGCCCAGGAGGCAGAGCTCCTCATTCTGGATGAGTTTGCCGTCCTCTGCAGAGACCTCTATGCCTTCTACCCCATGCTGATCCGCTATGTGGACAACAACAGGTACGGAGGAGGCCTAGGCAAGTCCCCAGGATGGAGAGACGGTATTGGGTTTTGTCATAGGTGAGAGAGGGAGGTCACAGCTGCCACCGCCAGTGCCCCTCCCCCACAGAATCCCCAGTGTGGGACCTCTGGGCAATGCTCTCCTTGGCCAGCGATTCTACATGATCAGTGGCATGGCCACCCCTTCCATCTTCACAGGCCACCACAGAGAAGAGGGAGTTAGTCGAATAAGGGCAGCAGCGACCCACTTCTGCCCCTCTGCTGCTCTGTCACACATTCATTCAACAAACATTACCGACTGGGTGTCAGGCTCTGTTGTAGGCATTAGGGGACAAGAGAGAACAAAACAGAAAGAGCTGTTGGCCCAGGGAGCTTTCATTCCGGCAGGAGAGTGGGGCAGGCAGACAATAAGCAAAACAAATACTTGCATGTTTACAATATACTTACTTATACACTTATAGATCTACTTATACACTTTACTTATAATTTACTTATCTAAGTAAATTATACAAGCAAAGTAAAGGGAATTAAGAGTGCCAGGGTGGCAGTTTTAAAAGAATGTTAACTGAGAAAGCGACATTTGAACACTGACCCGAAGGAGGTGAGGTCAGGAACCGTGCAGGTCTGGGGAAGGGTTATGTTCCCAGGAAAAGGAAACATCTGGTGCAAGCCCCAAGGAAGGGGTGTGCGTTGGGATGTTCAGGGCATCACGAGGAGGCCAGTACAGCTGGAGAAGAGTGAGGGGCCAGGAAAGCAGGAGGAGACGTCCGAGAAGCCATCTTCTCTCCACGGGGCCGAGCGAGATGAGCATTTGGTGCAGGTTTCAAGATAAGCTGTGATGTGATCTGACTCAGGCTTTGACCGCTGTGGTGAGGGATCAGGGCAAATAAGGAAGTGAGCAGACCGGCCGAGAGGCTCACGGTGACCCAGTCAAGAGCTGAGGGTGCAGAGCAGACGAGTGGTGCCAGGACTGGGGCAGAGGATGGGGCTGGGGTTTCCTTTCAGAGTCCTGAAAATGTTCTGAAACTAGGAGTGATGGTTGTACTAAATGTTGCTAATGAGTAATTTTATGTTACGTATATTTTACCATAATTAAAAAGAAAAAAACAAAGAGTTGGTGATGGCTGGGACCAGGCTGGTAGCAATGAAGGTTGACAGAAGATGTCAGATTCTGGGCCTGTGTTAAAGGTAGAGCCCTTGGGACTGCAGATTGGGAATAAGAGAAAAGAGGGGAGTCAAAGATGATTCTGGGCAAATGGAAGGATGGAGTTCCCAGCAGTTGAGTTGGGGAGGATTGTGGATACAGAAGTTTTTTTAGGGCAAGATCAGGATATCACTTTCAGTCGTGTTAAATTTGAGCTTCCTCTTCAATACAAAAATGGAAGTGTTGAGTGGGCGGTTGAATATATGAGTCCAGAGTTCAGGAGGGAGGTCTGGTGTAGACATGAGAGTTTGAGAGTCATCCATACGTTGATATGTGGTCTTTGAGCGACATGAGACTGGATGAGATAAGTAAAGGCTTGAGAGGGAGAGAGAAGAGTTCTAAGGACTGAGCCCATGTGCTCAGGTCAGGCAGAGGGGAAGGAACCCGTGAGTGAAACTGAGAGGGAGCCACCAGTGAGACAGGAGGAAACCAACAGAATGTTGTGTCCTGGATGCCAACTTCACAAGGGATTTTCAGGAGGGAAGAATGATGAATGAAGGTTGTTGGTGACCTTGACAAGAGCAGCTTCAATGGAGCGATGGAGATGAGGAGCTCTTTGGAGTAGGTTGGAAGAGAATGGGAGAAAAGGACTTGGAGATAGCAGTACAGACAACTTATTCAAGGAGTTTTACTCTAAAGGGGAACAGAGAAACGGGCCGCTAGCTGGGGGAAGAAGTAGGCCCAAGAGGAGAGTTTTTAAGATAGAGAAGGTGCTTGGAGGTTTGAGGAGGAAGGAGGCAGCGCCCAGGGAGAGTGGGAGAGCAGGTGGACCAGGGAAGTGGGTGGGATTGCCGGGCACATGCAGGGCCCCACTGGAGATCTGCGCTCGTGAATTGAAAGTGGGACCCATTGGCAAGTCGTGTTTTTCTCCAGCCAGTTTGGCTGCCAGGTACAGGCCCAGACTGGGAAGAGAGTTAGATTTAACCAGGGTTGGGGCTTTGCAAAATGAGTGTGACAAAGAAAAATGGGTTAGGGAGTTGAGGGTGTATATTATAGGGTAATTCTAAAGATTGGCCATGGGATTTAAGCTGGATGAGGGGGAAAGGAAGGCATAGGAGCCTAATGTTCATGAACAGGCAAAGGAACAAAGGACTGTAGGTCCCAGTGGAAGGCAAAGACCAAATAGATGTCTTTATTATACCACACCCTCTTAAAGTTTAGAGGCCTAAACTGTAAGTTTGGGAAGGTTTAATTTTCAAATACTCCATTGTAGTTACTGAAAAGACCTAGGGATATTGGGGGGGAACGTTGCTGACCTTTTGAGTGATATGCCATTCTGTCATGGGCAAGGAATACGTCTGGATATGCCCATTTTAGCATTTAGCATTTAGCATTTCATAAGGTAAATTGTACTTACTGTTTAAAATATTTACTTAAGATTACTTATATTTAGCTTTACAAAATAAACATCTTACACACACTATATATAAGTGTGTGTGTGTGTGTGTGTGTGTGTGTGTGTGTGTATGAAATTCCTTACCTATCTGTGGGGAATTTTACTCACTGTCTCAAAAGAAATCCTGCTTTCAGGGTCATCATTTTAGTCATTTCTGATAACATAATTATGTTAGCAGGTTAGCGAAGGAATTTGTCAGAGTTTGAGGTGAAAACAGAAATGAAAGTAGAGTAAGGTTGCCCCTGGAATAGCTCTTTAACTGCATTTGTCACTATTGACAATCAAGATGCAAGATAGAGTGTGTTCCACTTACACATTGTTTGACAGTTGCTAAAAATGGCAATGTCAGAGAGTCTTTGAGATCATCACTAATTCATTCATCCCCACTTCTCAGCCCTTTCTTCCCTGAACACCAGGGAGCATTATGGCCATCTGAGCCTCACTTAGAAATACTTCTTTCCTGTGTGTGTGCCTTTACCTCCTTCAAGTTCTTTCTTCACCCAAAAGAATTGGCTGGCTTGGAAGCACGGGATTGTGGAGTTGGCAGGAATAATAGAGGCCAGCTCATCTTACCTATAGCTGGATGAATCAATATCCTCTTCCCTTTTCCTAGCGGTGCATTTCCTGCCTGATTGTCCACCACGGTTATGGATGACAGGTACAACCATACTGTGCGTGCCTTCCCATTCTCGTTTCAGACAGTTAAAGCCATTTTGGTTCAACTCTTTCTCATTCATTTTTTTTCTTCCAGTTTTATTGAGATATAATTGACACACAGCCCTCTGTAAGTGTAAGGTATACAACAGAACGATTCGACTTATATACATCATGAAATGCTTAGAATAAGTTTAGCGAACATCCATCACCTCGCACAGATACAAAATAAAAGACACGAAAAAGTATTTTTTCCTTGTGATGAGGACTCTTGGGATTTACGCTCTTAACTTTCACGTATAACATACAGTGTTAATTAGATTAATCATGTTGCACCTTACACCCCCTGGGACGTACTTATCTTACAACTGGAAGTTTATACCTTTAACCACCTTCATCCAATTCCCCTTCCCCGCACTCTGAACCGTTTTTGAGTTCAGATCTGTTATCTCCTATCAACTCTGATTTTGCTCTCTAGAGCCACACAAAACTACTCCAATCTCTCTTGTGGCAGCTCTTTAAACATTGAAGAGAGCCATCTTGTCCTGTCCTCCCCTGTTTTCTCTCGTCATATTAAACCTTTGGACTTCTTCAGCCCTGTCACAGCAGTGTTCCAAGTCTCTTCGACAGCTGAAACAGTCTTCTGAAGAGAAGCTTCTGTGGGTCAGTGTTGAACCTGAAGCTGACCCAGAATGAGCAAGAGCTCCCAGCGTGCTGTGGTCCGAGCAGGGCGAATCAGGGTTCCATGTCCTCATGCCGGGAGGTTATACATCAACATAGGTTCAACAAACCTCTCTACACAAGGCAGCAGCGCCTCAGCCTCCTTTCTGGAAATCGGACACACTCTGAACAGAAACGACCAACTTTAAATAGTACGATTTTGGGTGAAAACCCATCTCGCAGACTGTTGAAGGGAATCCAAGTGAATCCTGTGTGGTGACCACCTCGGGCTGTATCCTCTACAAGAGGCTCAGGAACAAGGCAGAGATAAGCTCTTACCTCTTAGTCAGACAACTGGGCAGTGAATATAGGAACATGGCTTTACTTTCTTTCAAAACCTGATAACTGGCTTTACTTTCTTCAAAAACCTGATAAGTTGTCATTTTGACAATAGCAGTCTAACTCTCCTTTATTCTCCTGCCTTTTGTTTCTGTTTTGCCTCTAAACCCAACTGTCTTCCCCACCTACAGCTTTGCATTTCCCAGCTGCCTTTTGGCAGCATGCAGAGCAGATGATACAAGAAACCCACAGGTCGGTTAAGTACCTCCAAAAGGATCAAATGTCTGAATGTTGAGAAAGGTCTGAGTTCTGTGGAAGGCTGGGAGCAGGGGGGAGAGAGTCTGGTTGCATCATTTGGGGGTAGGACGTATATACGGGCAAGTTGGAGAGGCAAGGTCAGGTTCTTCTGTCCTCCTGCAAATACTGACTTAATCTGGTTTGAGAGGTGCAGAGAGTTTACGTGCCTGGGGGAAAACACTTAACGGTGGGTTCATGTGTACCCACCATTCTGAACCTGAAGAAGGAACCTCACTAAAGACAAAGAGTAAAAATCTGCCTCTTGGAAGAAGGGTGTTGAAAACAAAATTCATTCAGCTGAAACTGCATTCCCATATGAAGGCAAAAGTATGCAAAGCCTCTTTCTCCCGTGAGCAAATGTTTACCTGAGATTTTGTTTTCAGTGTTCCTGCGACTCACACTGGCAGTGGCTGTGCTTTTCCTGGGCGGGATAGGATGTGACCCCTTGCCTCTTCCCACTCAAGGCAGACTACAAGCCTATAAAGCACATTTAAACCAAAACGCTGCAGAAGGAACAGCTGGCGGCTCTGATAAAACCTGACACTTGACCCTGAAAAGCGCTCCTGAAAAATCAATATGAAAGAAATCAAAAAGCATTACCAGTCTCAAGCCTCGAGTTTGGATTGCATTTGGCTTCTAGTGATGGATACCTTATAGAGTGGCTTAAATTAGAAGTTAAATCTCACACGTGAAGGAAGTCCAGAGATAGCCAGTCCATGGCCAGTACGGCTGCTCTTCGGTAGAAACCCTCACTCCTCTGTCTTTCTGTCCTCAACATTGGCGTCCATGTTCAAAGTTACTTCAGGTGCAACATGCCAGTTAGAGTTTGAGCTGTCGTGTTTTCATTCCAGAGAGGAAGTAGAAAGGCAAAAGGGCACCTTCAGCTATCTGATCCTTTTTAGAGAGTTTTCCAGAAGGCTCATCCAACAGCTTCCTCTTCCATCTCATTGATCAGAACTTAGCTCCACGGCTGTCCCTCGAGGGGGGCTGGGTAATGTGACCTTCAGCAGGGCACAGTGCCACCCGGAGTAAAATGGGGGTTTGTGCCTAAGGAAGAAGAGGAGAATGAGTGTTGGGCAGACCACCTGTAGTGTCTGCCTATAAAGGAGAGGCTAGTTGAGGTAGAAAACAAGGAAGGTTAGACAAAAATGTCCATGAGGCTGGAACTCAGGGCGGGAAGGAATTGAGGAGATGAGAAAGGAATCCAGAGGTGGTCTTGGCCTCATGAGTCTTCACCTTTCTTCCTTAGCCTGGTGCCTTCCGTGAATGGGCAGACGGTACAGGCTGCTCAGAGCAATTCAGTCTGATGTCCCAGGGCTTAGGGAACTGGCTTTTTGATAGCTATTACCATGCATACAACCAAGGGACATTAGGTTTTTTAGACCATTCATGACAGCCCCAAAGTTTTCTTTAAGAAAGACGAGAGACAATTTAATTTCTAATGTGTTACTTTATGCAGATATTTTCTCACCCAGCCATTTCAAAATATAATTCAAACGCACAAGATAGGGGCAAGACAACTTTTAGGAAATGACTGAATTCTACTGCAATTGAGCCTTCTTGCCGCCGCTGTGAAATTTCTTAACCTAGCCTAGTATTTTTTTTTTAATGAGTAATGCCTATTTGTAGGGAATTTGCAAACCATTTCAAAGGGCATAGGAGGTGTGTGGTCTCTGCCTATACACTTTATATAACAGTTAAAAAAAATTATTGTCTTACAGATTTCATTCATAAAAGTGGCTTTGAAAGGAAAACGGGCAAGGCCTGAACAGTTTATAGAGTGCTCACAATTTCAGAGGTTTGACAAGATTAGATGTCATACTGACCAAGACTTTCCTAGTCTTGCTAGACTTGAGGATTAAAGGAGGCCTGTCCCAAAACTTAGAATGTAACCTGCATCACCTCTTCAGTTTAAAGGAAAACAAAACCTTACCTTTGACCATTTTGAAATGTTGATTTCTGACCTCTGTTTGCTAAGAGAATCCTGGAATCCTTTGGTAACATGGAAATGATTATTGTAGGTCTTCAAAAATACCTACAACAATTGCATGCCTATATCTAAGCATGCAAGGAATATATTGATATTTAGTCTCTCTGAAGATTGCCTTCTATGGGAATGCAATTTTATCCGGATAAATGTGTGCATCTGGTGTCGGTATAATTTTTAGAGTGTGACTCTTTCAATCATTGCTGAATTCCACATGCATATTCATTTATCTCTCACCTCAGATCTAACTGGCTCAAAAGCCCCGATGCTGACTCTGACCAGCTCTTCCGCATGGTGGCAGAGGTCTTCATCCTGTGGTGTAAATCTCACGTAAGCACAGATGGGGGCCCTGGATTTAGAGTTGGTGGTGAAAGGTACACCTCAACTTTCTTGTAACGTTTGCTTTTTTATTTCCCCCCACTTAGAACTTCAAGAGGGAAGAGCAAAATTTTGTGATTCAGAACGAAATTAATAATTTGGCATTTTTAACTGGAGACAGCAAAAGCAAGATGTCAAAAGTAAGTCCATAGAAATCAATTCCAAAGACTCTCCAACCTTGACCTAAGCTACATGTCTTGGGTGTATGAAGGGATTAGCTCCTACTGCGTTTAGGTCAAACAACAGAGACCAACAGGTCCACTGTTCTTTCTTTGAGAATGAGCCAGAAGAAACTGCTCTCAAACAAGCATGGTCATCACATTTTATGAATAAGTAGCTGCTTTG
This sequence comes from Delphinus delphis, assembly GCF_949987515.2. Taxonomy (NCBI): domain Eukaryota; kingdom Metazoa; phylum Chordata; class Mammalia; order Artiodactyla; family Delphinidae; genus Delphinus; species Delphinus delphis. The sequence goes on along the minus strand of NC_082684.1, from coordinate 77,564,862 downwards.
TGCATCAAAAAGTTTAAGTTTCAAGACTTGCCTAAGGCCAAAACAAAAGCTGCTGTTACTTGTTTTAAAGTAGAACTACTTGCTGTGTAGAAAAGCTACAAAAATACATGTGCCTAGAGCCACCTTTTAATTAGCTGTGAGGACATCGCCTTGCTTTGAAGATTTCGTAGACACCTATTCTTACAGTGCACTTATTTTCTTCCTATCTTGAACATCTAGTAGCTGCTTTATTTCAGCTGTGCTGACCTCTTAATGCCTTCTGTTTATTTTCCACCTGAGTTGCATTCAGAAACCCAAACATTTGTCCATCCCCCTGCAGGGAAATGTTTGAAAGAGGGCGTTCCAAAGATCTGTCTGAAAACAGAGTCACCTACAGGGAGGGTGTCGCAGTATTGAATACAAGAGGGGCAGCCGGCCTCCGGGTTCCCCCTGAGTCAGCTCTGCACAGTGAGGTTTTGCTGTTTTTATTGGAGAGAATTCTCAGACACACTCCTTTAGGTGTACACACAAAAACAAGGCTTACTTAAATGTGCTGTTTCGTTCCCGGCTGTCATGGCTTACCTGGACTCTCTTCCCCTGAGAAGCGTGCCTGGGTGAGGGTTGACTGTACTGTCACGTATAAGAGACGTGTGACACCTGAGATGCGCATCTCTCTCACTGCTGGTACAGTGCTGCCTCTGAGGACCAGGAAGGTGGAGTGTGCACGGGAACCCCTCAGAAGTGAGAACCAGTTCTGGAAAGATGACAGTCGCGGGTTTGTAGCAAAGCTCTTGGGGCAACCTTCCAAATAACCATTTGGGATAGAAGACCTTTGTATGCAGAGTTGCAGACCAGGGGCCACCAAAAGTGAAAACTTCAACACCCAAAACTTCACCAAGCGTGCCTAGCTCTGGTCAGCTGCAATCACTCTGCACTTTCCATCCCTTCCATCTTTAAGCTATGTTGACATTAACACTTCTTCCAGCATCCAAAATTTGATTCTTGGAGTTTAGAATCTGGTATGCGCTGTTTGGTAAAGTTTGATAAATAGAACTGTGCACATACAATGTAGAGAGATTAGGTGTATATATATTCACATTCAAGAGGAATCTTTGCTGCAAAGGAAGCTTACTTAAGGTGCATCCTTTTGTGCTTTGGATAATTTTTATTTGATTTTCCAAAGTTTATTTTGCATTTGACTTTTGGCATATACAGCTGCTCAGGTGAGGTACAGGAGGAAGGATATTTTCAGACTCCTGATCCCTGGATATCTATCCCTAAGTTCCCTCTGAAGGGTCTTCTTACAGCCATTACAGTGTCTCGTTTGACCCTGTCCACCTACCGAAAGTCACTGAATCCCAGACAGATTCCTTGCTACCTTCAACTTGGGGTAGATCTTTTGGCTTTTGACTGAACCAGCTAGCATCCATTGTTATTGTCAGCGGATGGCAAAAAAGCAACGAAAAGGATTCTGGTACAAGGATTTGGATCCCAGATGAGCAGCAATGGCAAAGATAATCTCAGCCCTCTGGTGATGAATGGCTACTCAGGGTCCTTGGGTTTATACTTGGAAAGAGAAGAGGTGACAAAGAATGATGTTTCAAAACTAACCTACTAACAGACTAACCTGAAGTTGTTCATTCACATCACTGAACGAGGAAAAGGGTATGTTAGTCTTGTCAGAGGATGAGCGTATTCAGAACCTGTGCATCTTTCCTGCTGGTAAGGTTAGTCCATAGGGGCAGATGCTTTCATTTCATTTCCATTGACATTGTATGCCAGTTTTTTCTGAGATGTGTTGGAGAGGGTCAAAGTTACAGTGTAGTGGATGTAAGGACACTCCCTAGATGTTAAATAATATTTGCTGTGCTTCTCAGGGTAACAGATATTCATATTGTTCCTGTGGCCTCAGTTGAGGCACAAAGTGTAGTAGCAAACAGGACTAGAGCCTGAAAGGAAGCAAAGTCCCACTCTTGGCCCAGCTGCTCGGTATAGGTATGGCCTTGCATCGTTCACTTAACTTCTCGGGGCCCCAGTTTACCAATCTGTAGAATGGGCTAGAGCTTACTGCCTGGCTTCTCGCAGCTCTACTAGTAGGCCCTGTTGGAACGTCAGTTTTAAATGCATCTCTAGAATTGAATAATGTTACATAAATGCAGCACATTATTTCAGACAGAGAGATATCATACCTCCAATAAACAGCAACTCATAGCCATTTCTGGTATTTTTTGGATGTAGAACTACATATTGCGAGGATGGGGAGGGGGTATTGTCTTTATTATCTGCTGAATCCCCATTGCCTTTGCCTCCCTGAAATGACATGTTCTCTCTACTACCTGATCTGCATGGTCACCTGTGCTTGCTTTTATCTGCACTCATAATTGAATTCTGGTGTTGGATAAATGAAGTTGGCCTCCGTGCATGTGGCAGAGATATGTGTGCTGGAATGCTGCACGCCCACACACACTGCACATGCCATTGCAGATGGAAAGGAAGTGGAAAAAATATACAGTGGGCCACACTGTTCTTACTTGATCAATTGAAGGTCAGTTCAAAGATGTGTCCTTTTTTCCAGCAGCTAAAGCACGTTTTGGGGAGAGCTCATTGTATTGTCTTTTGTTTGTATAACACCAGTTTGCAAATATATGTTCAGCAATACATAACTAAGCTGAGCACGGTGGTTTTTGTTTTGTTTTTAAACTCGTTTTGTTTTCTGGAAAAATGGCAGCAGCTTCCTCAGAGGGGAATGGTAAGTTAGAATGTGTTTAGCCCAAGAAATGCCAGTTCCTTGACCAAGATTATAAACATTAAAAGAGTTGTGATGCAGCACATGTTAGAGTGCCTCGTGTAAAGCCACTTCACCCCATGAGTGTGATTTCAGTGAATTGGAAAAGGGCAGGGAGGAGTTGAGAAGACACCTTTGTGCTTGTCCAGGGTATTCAGAATGACGTGTGTGACTTAGTTTGCTTCTTCTTCCCATCCCCCTAGCTGCTCACTCGCTTCTCTCATTCCCTCCACCCTCCCCCCACCTTTTTTCACTTTCATTTGTATTCCCTTTGCTCTTGCACTTGTGTAGTTCAAGTACTCTCTCTCCCTCTGCCCCCGTCCCCCGTCTCTTCTCTCTCCCCCTTCCTGTTCCCTCTCTCTCTTCTTCTCCCTGTCTTTCCCCCTCCCCTCCCCCATTCACTTCATCTCTGTCTCCCATCCCCTCCCCCTCTTCTCTCTACCATTCCCTCCTCTACCCTTCCCTGTTCTCTTACTGCCCTCCCTCCTCCTTTGGTGCCTCTCTCTCTCTCTTTCTCTCTGTCTCACTCTCCTTCTCCCTCTTGCTCTCTCATTCTCAGACGGGCTTCTGGACATTCACCTTTCCCTCTACCATCTATCGTTGGGTTGACTGGTCTCTACTTCCCTCACCCCCTCAGTGGGGATGAGCACTTCAGATGGTACAGCTCTGCCCTCGTTCCGAAGCCTCCCCGTGTGCTGTCTCAACACAGCACACCACCTACCGTGTGCTGTGTCCTCCTCCAACTCCTTTTCCCTTAAGAGTCTCTGTTTTTTTAAAGTTCACACATAAATTGTCTATTTGGTCATAAACTATTGGTGATAAAGTGTGGGGAAATGACATGATTTTGAAGGTATAGGAATTTCTAGATTTCTGTTACGGAAATAAAAAGTTTCAGCTAACATTTAAAAGATGCATAAATAGATCGATAGATAAATACATATTTACATACACACATAAATAAAAGCATTTCCAGCATTAGGGAAATGCATTGAGTTAACTAATCCTAGCAATATGTGAAGAAAATAATAAAATTAGAACCTATAGCGTGTAGGAGCCTTTGACCTAAGGTATATATTTAAAGGTCACAGCACAGAAGGGAGATTCCCCATCCTTTGGGCTGTGGGGTGATCCTGAACCACCTTGGATATTCCTAGAGTACATTTTTTAGAAACTTTTTTTAGGGGAAGCACACACATGGCCCGTTAGTTCAGTTCTCCCTACTCTTTTTGTAACCACAGATCTTCTGGAGGTGATAATGTGGTGGGTGGAAGGAAAAAAGAAAATTGGGGTCTTTGGTTACATGACAGATTGTCTGCATCCCACCCAGGTGCCAGGAGGGAGGTGGGAGGTGGGGAAGGCATGAGATCTAAGAGTTCACTTGGGTGGCCAGATCTGAAGACCACCAGGGTCTGAGGGTCACACACTCTGGAAGCCTGGTCTCTGATGACCTTGCCCCAGGGATGCACTGCTTGGTCTGGGTGTAAGTCCTTTTGATCCAATTAACCTCCATCCTAACCTCCCACCCGCTCTTCATGCTGTGCTCAACCGGCTTCCAGAGCCGTTGGTTTTCTATTGTGTTGGCAGAGGAATGGGGGTGAAAGAGCTGTGACTAACATGTGGTGCCTGTGTCTTGGACCCCTGCTTTCACTGACTGACTTCTTGTTTCTTTTCTCTTGTCTTTCCACACAGGCCATGCAAGTAAAGGTACAGGTCAAATGCATGACATGTCTTTTCTGTCCTAGTATTAGAGGTGCCAGGCTCTGGCCACCCTCTGCACTGTGATCACCGTGGGGGTGGTACAGAATGGATTTTCCCACCTGGAGGTCCCCAGGGCCTGCTTCAGGGAAGACAACTGCCTGTCAAAGAGTGAATGTAGGCCCTACCCACCCTCGGAATGGGGAAGCCGGGGAAGCCAGCCAAGCCTCGCCCTATCCGAGGTCTCCTTGCTATCTCTGCTCCCTTCCCCAGCTGCCCACTCTGCAGCCCGCATACTAACAGATAGGGACGCTGACTGGGGCCGAGAGCTCGGGAGACTCACTCCTCTTATCTGCTGTTAGTGATCCCAGCCCTTCCACACTATACATGTCTGCCTCTTGTGCAAGGCTCCTATGCGTCAAAGAGAGTTTTCCAAGGACTAAAGTCAAGGATTTGGAATCAGCAGCAGGGATTGGAAATAGCCATGAGTTTTTGCATAAAATGTGGAATAAACCCTGGGACAATTTTCTAGTAACCTATACAGGTTATTGCCTGGAAATATTTCTCTATGCCTCCACTGATGCGTGTCTGCTGCCACTCGTCCCAAGCCCTCTGCACTCAGGTCTGTAGCAGAGACAGGGAGATGTGCAGGAACCAGGTCATGTGCAGCTCTTAGTTAGAAAAGGAAAATGGAGCCTTGGCCAGGTAGATGTCGGCCTGGATGTTGGCCCAGACTCTTAACTGCTGTGTGACCTTGGAAAAATCACTTAACTGCTCTGAACATCATGTTCCCCTTTATAAAACTGACTGGGTATCTCAGCCTTGTTGGGAGGATTAGAAACGCTTTATTTAAGTAGCAGGCACGTTGGAGCCACGTCATATATTTAGCATTTGTAGTTAGAACAGCATGAGATTGGCCAAATAAAATAGTGAGCAAGAAATTATTTAAATTGCATGTCAAATCCACAGAGTTCTATATTGCATACTTTCTTGATTGTATACTGCATGTTACTATTTACCTCTTACATTGATATGTAATGTATATGTAACAATACCTCATAATTTATATTCACAAAACTGGGTTCTATCCTCTACGGACAATCTGAAGATAGAACCTCACAAATTACCCTTACAATTTTCAAAGGTAGTTTAGACTTTAAATGAGTTCTGCGTTAGACACAACCTTTAGAATTCTCTACCTGATAGAACATCTAAGGAACCCAGCGAGCACTCGGTAAATGATAGAGCTCTTGAGGTCTTTGTGTGAATCAGCCGTCTACTGTGTGTCTAGAACATAAGACACTGTGTATCTTGCCTGTCTGTCTCACATCCCCCTCCCTCCTCATGTTTCTCACTGCCGCCTCCCACTGCTGTCCTGGATCTGACCTGTTGTTTTGGAGCACGAGGCACAAGTAGAGTCGTCTGGCAGTATTTGGTCAGACTGGGTTTTGCTGGCCAGGGATTTCACTGTGGTTTCTGTGGTGTAACCACCCGAAGGTTTAGCCACCACAAGCTGGGTAGAAGAAGTCGCCACTATTTTAAGAGTGTCCATTAATAATTATGAACTTCCTTCACACTTTGGGAAGTAATTTAAAGAGATCAGCCCCAAGACGGTGTGAATTCTGACCATACTTAATCTTCTCTCAGAAAGCCAGTCCTTCACAAAACAAATTCTGTTCCAGCCCAGGGCCCCAGGTCTTACAAGCCAATTCCAGAGGAGGCATCTGGACTCTCCCCTGCTCCCAGAGCCTCATGTGTTTGGGTTGTTGTGAACCACAGCGTGACCGCCTGGATGCTGCAAACACTTGAAGGCCCTCATAAAGCAGAAGTTTTAATGAGCCCCGATTCTGCCCTGTCATGGTCCCTGACTTCATTCTCTGCCTCTGGCCACCCAGCCCTTCCTCACTTCCAGCAAGAGCCCACTCAGCTGAGGCAGGGTCCAGCAAATGACATACCACGCGGGCCGCTTTGCTCTTTTGGAACCTGACTCGGGAAAATCGGGTCACCGCAGAGCCTTGCTTTGCTGAGCCCACCCATACCCGCCTCGTGCTGTGGGTGCAGAGGGTCCTCAGTCGGTTGCCTGGGGCTGCCGTAGCCTAGTGCATTGGCCTCTTCTCTCAAACCTCCCACTTCATTGGATGAACGCTCCCAGAATGGGGTGAGCAAGTGTAACCAGAAGAGGGCAGACTCCCCCAGACTTGGGGCGTTCCCTCACTTGTCTGCACTGTTTCTCCTAACTCTGTCCCAGCCAGATGCCAAAGCAGCCCTACCTACTTGGGGTTCCCCTTTTCCTGCAGGAACGTGTGCTGCCTTGAGCAGAGGCTGAGTGGGATGCAGGTGCTCCAAAAGGCTCGCTTCAGCCCCGGCCACCAGCAGTTGTTCTAGGGTAGATGCTCTTTCACTTGTTTACTGCCGCCCAGCATCAGGATTCTCAGTTCTTCTCTGCAGTCATTTTGTCAGTTATCGAATCATTCTTTTAGTAGAAACACCAGTTTGTTCATACTGCCCAGATGTCAGCGATCAGAGACCGTGCGTGTCCGTGGTGTGTGTCTGGTCACGTGGTTCCGTGAGCATGCGCACAAGGAGAGGGCTCAGGGTCAGGGCCGGTCTTGAAGGGCCACCTGGTTGTCCTTGTTTCATATGCTCCTTTACTGTCCTCTGAAATGTTTAATAGAAAGGCCCACCCTGTACTGATCGGGCCACAGGAGGCAGGCTGCCTCCAAGGTGAGGCGGTGCCTTTCAGAGTCACTCAACCCGTTTGTTTCAACCTCATCTCCTAGTCTGGAGGACAGGACCAGGAGAGGAAGAAGACGAAGCGGAGGGGGGACTTGTATTCCATCCAGACCTCCCTCATCGTGGCTGCACTCAAGAAAATGCTGCCCATTGGTTTGAATATGTGCACCCCAGGCGATCAGGAGCTGATCTCCCTCGCAAAATCACGGTACAGCTATGTAAGTCGCCCATCCGCTTTGGTGGAGCATGTAATACAGGTGGTGGTGATCAGTGCTCAACCCCTAAAGGATTTGTCCTTCTTCCCTGGAGACCAGTGGACACAGAGGTGCCAAGGTGCACAGAGGCAATGCGCCATCATCTTTTTTTCTTTTTTTTAATTTACCATTTATATATATATATCTTTTTAAATTTATTTTATTTTTGGCTGCATTGGGTCTTCATTGCCGCACCTGGGCTTTCTCTAGTTGTGGCGAGTGGGGGCTACTCTTCGTTTCGGTGCTTGGGCTTCTCATTGTGGTGGCTTCTCTTGTGTGGAGCACGGAATCTAGGCACACGGGCTTCAGTAGTTGTGGCACGCGGGCTCAGTAGCTGTAGCTTGTGGGCTCTAGAGTACAGGCTCAGTAGATGTGGCACATGGGCTTAGTTGCTTTGCAGCATGTGGGATCTTCCTGGACCAGGGCTCAAACCCGTGTCCCCTGCATTGGCAGGCGGATTCTTAACCACTGCACCACCAGGGAAGTCGCAACACCCCATTGTCTTTACAGCTGACTTGGGAGTCAGCGCATGCCCTTTGGGACGAGTCTCTGTCAATTCTATTCTTTTGTCCTCGTAATAAAGATTGCAGCAAAACTGTCCATTGGCCCTCAGTGCATCCCTGCTTTATATTTCCATATTGACGTGTAGGAATAAAATTCAACATCTCTTTCCACAGAAGGACACAGACGAAGAGGTGAAGGAACATCTGTGGAATAACTTGCACTTGCAGGAAAAGGTGATGCAGCAGGAAGACAATGAGAACTCACACAGGCTTCCTTCTGGCTGCAGGGTGCCACACACCCACTTAGTTTACTCATGTTTTTTTAAATGTGTTCTAAAAACAGCCTCAGAGTACTTGTGCTTAATCGGTAGAACTAACTCTCTGCCCTTAGTTTTTCATTTTTTTGGCCCTTAATTTTTGTTCTTTCCTTTGCTGTTGCAGAGAGGCCCAGTAAAACATGTCTTCCCACCTCCCACTGTGTGAGCATCAAGCCATAGCAGGGGGGTTAGATTAGGTCTCAGAATTTACTGGCTGTGAGCTTTGTTAAAGAGGGGAACAGACACCTGGGGGACGTTTTAGCACTTCCAGCTCTAGAGATTTGTAAACAAAGTAACTTTGTACCTGAGTTGATATAACCAAAAAAAACAAACAAAACAAAATCAAGACCAATTTTGATTTTAAGGCTATTTAAGATTTTTCCAAGCCTGCACATCTGAACAGCTGTTTCCTCAGATACATTATATTATGCTCTGAGATGGAAGATTAAAGTGACACAAATAGCCTCTACTTCCATCCCAAATATGTAGGAATTCCTGGTGGGTAAAATATACTACAAAAAAGGCAGTAAAAAGAAATTCCAAGTGCGAGAAAATAGGTGCTCTAAATCATAGTAATGAAGAGAAGATGATGCAGTTGGGAAAACTTGCAGAGCTCTCCTGACCAGATATATATATTATAGGGGCTGGGGTTTTTAGTAACCTGGAACGGGAGTGTGGGGCCTAACTTCCCATGCTGTGCATGAATGTAGAGCAAGAAACGTACATAAAACTGGCCTTGAACCAGTGAAACCCATGAATCATCTGTAAAAACAGCCATGGAACCACTTAGAGAGTGTCTACCTGCTAGAATATGGGCTGAGATGCTAGTCAACAAAACTCCTCCTGAATACAAGCTCACAAAAATACAGTGTGAAAGGAAATCCACCACCATTAGAGAGTCAGAAAATGCCACGAAATGAAGAATTCAAGCCTAAGGAGCTACAGAAAGGAATTTTTAAAGTGTGGTTGAAATATTTAAAGAGATAAAGGCAGCAATGTAAACTATAAAGCAAGACTTGGACATTATTTTTTAAAAAGGAGAGGGGAGGTGGCACTGAAAAAGACCTCACAGTGATTTTTAAAAGTTAAAAATAATCATTGAAATTAAAAATTCAAGTTATAGGTTAAAAAATATAGTAGATACAGCTGCAGAGAGAATTTATGAATTGGAAGCTCGATTTAAGGAAATCGTAAGGCAGAGCAGAGAGAAAGGGGTGGAAAATATGACAGAAGGTTAAGAGACATATAGGCTAGAATGAGAAGTTCCTACAAAGCGTCTGCTTTGTTCCAGGAAAAGATAATAGAGAAAATGAGAGAGGAATTAATAGAAAAGACTCTTGAACACTATGGTACCATGCTAGGAGTAAAAGGCCTTTTCAGTTCAAGAGATATAAGAGATTGCTCATTTCATGTACATGCTTCAATTTGCAGTCTGATGACCCGGCTGTAAAGTGGCAACTGAACCTATACAAGGATGTTTTGAAGAGTGAAGAACCTTCCAACCCAGAAAAGACAGTGGAGCGTGTGCAGAGAATTTCAGCAGCTGTCTTCCACCTAGAGCAGGTAAGTAGCGTCTACCCTGAGGATTGAGGAAGGAAGACTACCCTGCAAAATATAAAACTCCTTCACACTCAGCTCTTAGTTAAGAGCACCCTTGTAAGACAGAAAGCAAGGAACAAGGATCATCCTGGCCTACCCCCAAAGTGTCATCTTGGTGCCTCGTTGTAGCAAGACTGCTCAATGCTTAACATTCCCAGTGTTTGAAAAATTTTTCCCATTAGTTCAAATGACCCATCCAAGCTCCCTACTCATTTGTAAAGCAATAAGCCACCAGAAGCAGTTGGGAAAAGAAAGAAAACCTAAGCCTCCCACAGACTGAATCATTTAGTGCTGGGTACCTTTTGCTGACTACAGTTGAGAAATCAAAATTCTTCTAGGGTTGAGAAGTCTGGGCTGCAGGTGGCTACCTTCTGCCACCCAGATCAGCCTGGTGTGTACCTACCCATGTGGTTTCTTCTCAGGTGGAACAGCCTTTGAGGTCCAAGAAGGCGGTCTGGCACAAACTGCTATCAAAGCAGCGGAAACGGGCAGTGGTGGCCTGTTTCAGGATGGCCCCTCTCTACAACCTGCCCAGGCAAGTATTCTGTCATTTTCTCCTGGCATGTGAGTCAGAGATGAGAATTAAGGTATCCTCCCAGAGCTGTGCTCTCTTCTGGCCCTGACCCTCATGATCCCAGAGGTAGAGATTGGAGTCCTTCACCCACAGAGCCATTACAGTCTGCACGTAGTATAATGGCCTGCTAAGGTAAGCATAAAAACTGAAAATAGTTGAGATTCCTTCGTGCCCCCAAGCCTGCCTCAGCTCACCGTTTTGCACTGTAAAGTCAGCCACGTAAGCAGATGGAAGCTCTCTAGTTTTGCCCTGTGGGATTCTTTGTGCAGCTGTAAAGGCACCCTGGAAAAAGGGAACTGCTTTCTAAAATACTTTGCCCCAAATTCCATCCACAGATCAAACAATATTTCCATGTTCAAGTACTTGGATGACACCAAAATTATTATGTTTCCTCAGCAAGTACAGAAATGTAACCTGAGACTTCTTCAGCATGATGTACTTGCCTTCAGGATAAAGAAAGGGCACTGGTTAGAGATGGCCCAAGAGGCCAGTCATGGGCATGAGGCCTTTCCCTGGATGTTTAGTCTATAATCTGAAGTCAAATATATGTGAAGGCTTTTCTGGATTGTGCGTGAACACATGCTGTGTCAACATAGGGCAGAGCATCGGTATAGACTGGGCCAGTGTCGACCCCTGAGGCTGACTCGGTGTCATTGGTGATACGGCAACGTTCCCATCCTCAAACTAATTGCACAGTCAGTAAGGTTGAGCCTGTGATCATAAACAAAGCTGGTAGTTGAATAGCCACTGCTTCATCACCTTTCAAATCAATAGGAACGTCCTCACCTGGTCAGGAAAAATAAACTGACTTGGCCAAGTAAATTCTGAATCCCATGTAAATAAATGTGTTTCTTTGGAATATCAGATGAAAGAGTATTCCTGTGCTTGACATTTTGCTTTCATCTAATTGTGCATCTTGGCCATCATCTGTCGAGAGTGTCCTATATCCCTGTCCTGAGCCAGCTGGCCAACTGAGCTCTCCTAGTTAGGGTCTTTGAAGATGGTGGAGAATCACGGCCTCTGAGACACACACCTGCTCCTACAGGTCTCCTGAGAAAATAAACTAGTGTCTCTGGAAAGGTGGAGGCATCACAAATCAAGTAGAATTCATTAATAAATTAAGTCAGGAAGTCATGGGCATGAAGCCTGCTGAAGCCCTGGCAGACAAATGAAATGTATAGTCCAGTAGAAAACGCAAACACGCCTAGGACTTTTGTCTGTTTTCTAGAAGTGGTAAAACATCAAGGAGGCATTGGCTTTCCCCTCTGGTAGAGAGCCATACCTGATGTGCTAACGTGACCTCCAGAAGGGCTCAGCTTTAAGCTCATGCCTCCAGGGCCAGCTAGGCGGCAATTACATCTCTCAAAAACAAGCAGTTTTTTCCTAAATCCACTGACAATGTTAGTACCGTAATATTTTGGTTGCTCCTTCAACGACTCTTTCCCTGTATGGATAATAGTAAGTCCAGGAATTCACTGTGTCCTTGATGAAACGTGGCCACCCCAGCCCCTAACCCAGCTGTTTTAGAGGGTTGCCCTGGATTTCTCCCTAGCATGGAGAATTATGCGTAGATTTCATAACGACAATAAAAACTAACTACCTAAGAAGCTAGTGGTGGAGTCCGCTCCTTTTCTCCATCTTATGAGGATCTAAACTACATGAAGTCTTCCAAACTAAAGGGCTAAAGGGATTTATTTTATCATATGGAAACTGTTTCTCTGATGTGAGTTTTTAAAAGAAAACCTGTATGCTTTTCCCCAGACACAAAATTAACAATTTCTTCCTGAGCACCTTTCAACGGGTTTGGCTGGAAAAGGTTAATGAAAAAACTCAGTATGACAGGCTTATACTCATTTTAATGGTAATGTAACCTGTGGAGAGACCCGCTCATTCTCTGCACACTCCTCCTTTCTTGACCATGATTTAACATGACCCATAAAGACACAAATTTGTACAATTTTTAAAAAAAACTCTGATTGGTCAGATTTTGAAGAAAGATGGTAAGGGCTGTGTTCTACTGGAAACCGTGACCAGGTCTCGATGACTCTGGTCTTGACCTTCCTTTTCTCTCCTTTCCTCCTCACGTTTGGGTAACCGCTTACTGGCTCTTCAGCGGCTAATATTCCCAGACGTCCGTCTTGTCCTATAGGGAGTGAGTGGCTTGTGCCAGTGTATCCAGTGTTCCCACATACCAGGGCCACAGCTAGAACCTGTGAAGCACACGGAAGTTGTGCAGCGTGCCCAAGCTTTGCTTCCTGGAGCCCTTGCAGCTGTGGTTCCTCAGAGGCCCTTAAAGGAGCCACGCTTTGCTGCTTTCAGCGTATCTGAGACTGACCCCCTCACCATCAGCATGATTTAGATTGGATCACCTGGACATGGGATCCGCCAAAATGCATAACCAAATCGCCGTAGTTAGCAGATAGTTCAGGACTGTTCCTTGGCCTAATGAATTCTCACTATAGGGAAAACATGATAAAGACCCAAGGAGACCGGAGGAGGGTTACGGTGACCTCCAGGTCTTGAACCAGATATTCAGGATCCGCCACGTTAGAGGGTTCTGGTTTCTTTGAAACGAATGCTTACGGTGTGCTCTTGGCTACCCTGACCAATCAGAAGATAAGGATTGTACAAAAACTGCTTACTAACCGTTAACCGCCCAAACTAAAACAAGGTGTCCCGTGGACCCCTCTTGACCTCACTCTCACCCCTTCCGCTCAGGCACCGCTCTATTAACCTCTTCCTCCATGGCTATCAGAGATTTTGGATAGAAACAGAGGAGTATTCCTTTGAAGAGAAACTAGTACAGGATTTGGCTGTAAGTACTGACTCAACTGGGAGCAGATACGGGTGCGAATGCATTTGATTTTTGTATTCATGTGTGTGCGTTATAACCGTTAAAGATGCGCAAAGAATTGGGTGTATAAATCTGAAAGGAGCTAACTGTATAAGTTATCAGGGGAAACCCTGCTAATAATGGTCATAAGAGCCAGAGGATGAATTTCACTTGGAGGGGCTGGTCCTGTGATCATCCTCCCCCGTCCTCATTAACAGCTGATGTTGCTTGGGATGCGCAGCCGTGCCTCGGAAAGTTCATGCTAAGTTAAGTTTTGAGCACCCTTGGTTGCAGGAGGCCAGCCACCCCAGCCAAAGCCCTGCATGTCCGGTCAGTAGCTCCACTTTGGGGAAGGCATATCTAAATGCCCTTCCTGCATCTCACAGTTCTGTATTTGGCCCTTCTGAAGATTTGCCACGCCTCGTCTCTAACAGGCTTCATGCTCTAAAACTACTTGAAACAACACGCAAGGGGAAAAGCTTATCGCGGCAGCAACACTGAGCTTCATCCTGGTTCAGAAAGAAAATACACCCTCCTCTCCTTTGGCCAAGCCCTGGTTCTTTTCCTCTTTCTCCTTATTTCTCCCATCTATCTTTTTCTCTCATCCCTACTTCTCTCCATTAGTCTTGCCCTGTGTTTCTCATATTTACACTTTCCATGTTACATTCTCTTTCCCTTTCCTCATCTCCCTCTGTTTCTTATCCTCTTCCTGGCTTTTTTCCTTTAATCCTTCCTCCCGCATTTTCTTTCCATTTCTCTCTATGCCCTTCAGTCTTTTCATATATTCCTGTCGGTGAGAAAGACAGTCACTTGGTTTTCCCAGTTTCTTGATTAGTGTGACGTTGACAATGAACATCATTTCAACCCTCTCCCTTCTTCTGAACCATTCACACAACCTGCGCAGTTCTCACCAATTTACTGAATATGGTCCATCCTGCTTGTTCTGCCACTGCTGGAAAATCCACTTATACGTCTGGCATCAGCTGCTATTTCCCTTTCTGTAAAAGGAGAGAGAGAAAAGAGGAGAAACTGCAAGGCTCACAGCTCCAGGATGGCATCTCTCAGGAACAGCAAGATTTTCAGGGTCAGGGGTGAGGGCAGGAAAGAGAACTGTTTCCGTGGGTTGAGTCTAGAATAGTAATAGACCCCAAAACAGCCCCAGTGCTTTATAACTCTTGCCCAACACCTATTCCCAGCCCAGCTCTCCAAGAGGAATGTCAGGTGTTGACGGAGAGACACGGCCTCTCGGGGACTCTCCAGGGCTTCCCTCCTGACCGAGGGTGCCCAGAGCTTGCATGAGAGTTCTGCTAACTGGGGTCTGTAGCGCCTCCCCTGCGGTCAGGCTTTTGCTTTTCCTTTCATTTCGTTTTAACCCCCCAAACTGCAGTGTTTCTTTAATTGGCTGAAAAATACATATATTTCATTCCCAAACCTTGCATCCTTAGGGCTTCTGTCCTGAAATAAACATATGACGTCGCGGTTTCTCTCTGTGCTTTGAGGTGATGCGCTCTGTGCCTGGTGCTCTTACCTTTGTTCGCATGCGGTGGTGTGCCATGTGCTGGAATCCGCGCCTGAAACCTGTCTGCCTTGGTTTGTGTAGAGATCTCCCAAGGTGGAAGAAGAAGAGGCGGAGGAGACAGAAAAGCAGCCGGACCCACTTCATCAGATCATACTCCACTTTAGCCGCAATGCTCTCACAGAGAGGAGGTCAGCACTGCCGGAGCGCCCTGCTCGTCCCAGGCACAGGCGCAGCTGTGTCGACCCCAAACCGTCCTCCCGCAGGTTGCAGTGTGCACAGAGGGGATGCCAGATTCGAGCAGCCCTCCTGGCTGCTCTGTTCTTGGCCATCAAGAAACCTCTAGGGGAGCTACCTAAGGCCTTTCATCATAACGCCTGAGTCTGAAGATGAAGCAGCCTGAAATTGTAACTTCCTCCCTGAATTCCATGTCAAGCCAAGGCTGATTCAGATTTTCACAGTGGTTTCTAAGAATCGGGGTGAGGGAGGGAGTTTCTAATTAATTCACTAGTACATTGAAGATGTATACGGCACTTGGTCTTTTCTGCTGGGTCCAAAGGTAGCCTGCTAAATATTTCTTCCATTCTTTCCAGCAAACTGGAAGACGACCCTTTGTACACCTCCTATGCCAGCATGATGGCCAAGGTACACGTGGGTTTTCTGCCCGTTGTCTCAGTCTTTCTATTTCCCTTAGACCTCTTCAGGCACATGAAGACTGTCCCAGTAAGCAGCAGGCCTGGGACTGGGTCATGGCCTGGGCTCCAGGCCTCACACAATTCCCGTGCCATACGGGCAGCGTTAATAAACCACTCTCCCATCATCCTGTAGAAACCTTGATGCTTTGCAGAAACAGTGGGTCTGGTGGCTGGGTTCTCATGATGCTTCTGAGCCAGCTAATCAGGGCTCAGGCATCCACTTCATCCTCGTATTTTTACTCAGTGCTCAGAACACGTCCAGCCGTTCAGACACATCTGTAGGTGAAGGAAGTTCGGTACATTTGGAAACAGGCCTAGAGACTACAGGAAGTTCCTAGTGTTCTGGAAGAGATGGAGTGACCAGAGATGACGTTTCTGTGTCACAGAGAGGGACGGTGGCCTCTGGAATGCCAAGTGGTTAAGCAAACTGCTGCTTCTCAAATGGGAGAACTTCATGTCGGGCGGCAAGGGGGGTAGGCTGGGGTACAGGAGTGCCCATTCCCCTACCAGCTGCACCATGGGGTCACTTTGGGATTCACAGTCTGGGTTTCCCTAATCTTTTGTCCAAGCCCCCTGGTTCTTGCTGAGACAGGCCAGCTCCCTGTGCTCTTGTCTCTCGATTTACACCAGAACTTTACTAAGTAGAAGAGTTCAGGTCTGTGGTTCAACCCGATGGGTCCCCATTGACTGTGTGATCTCGGCGTTCCCGTTTCTCATTTCTGAACCCCGTGGTAACTGCAAAGGTGGCCTTTATAGTTGAATGTTGCCTGCAGTGGTCCAAATGTTCTTGGTTTTACAGAGTGCTGAGGTCCTGAGGTACCTGTGAATTACATCCTGTCCCCTTCCCTCACACCGTAGAGTCTTGTTTACAAGGTTCACCTTTTTGTTTTGTTCTGTTTTGTTAGCATCTTTATTGGAGTATAATGTACTCCAATAAATGGAGTACAATGGTGTGTTAGTTTCTGCTGTATAACAAAGTGAACCAGCCATACATATACATACAAGGCTCACCTTTAATTTGCTTGTCTGTCTCCTCCTCTCCCTGCTGCATGCAATTCAGAGTTGTCAGAGTGGGGAAGACGAAGAAGGGGAAGAAGACAAGGAAAAAACGTTTGAAGTAAGTTCTCACTAAGATGGAAGACAGCAGGAGGGCCTTCAGGGGTGGGTGCTGACATTAGCCACATGGCTCACCCACCACAGGTGTCTGGTGGCAAATACATTAGTTGTGGTTGCTGTCTGTCTCTTGGCTCAGTCAGCAAACGGCCCCACAGCTTTGCTCTTCTGGAAAATCTCCTACCTCTACCCAAGTGTGGTGGTAACAGGGGCCGTAGAAGGGCACATTCAAACGTTCAAAAGTGAAAATTCACAGCGGTAGAGACACTGGATGGTTTTTTGCACCGTTATTCTGTAAACGTACTTAATCACAATCTTAATTTTGAGGCAGTGCAGGACCCTGAATCTCTCAAGATAGAGCGACATGAGTTTACTTGTACTGTTTTACAGACAAAGTATACAACAGTAAAAGTAAATGAAGACGATTACAGTTCTGGAAGGCCTTGACATTCTAGCATCTCATAGCTGGTAGAGTCTCAGTTAAGTGTGGTCTGAGCATTCTGGGTAAGTGGGTGTTTCCTACAGATAAACTCCAGCTGAGCCCTCAGCAGGTTTTCCTGTATGACTGAACATTGAAAGCAAGCACATTTTAATCTGGGGTCACTTCCTATAATTATAGTATCACAGGGGAACAGACTGTGTTACCTATCAGTACAAAAAGTAGAAAATTCCACATCGAAAGGTGAGTAAATTATGGGTGGACAGTTTTGGAAAGCTGGACAGCATCTAAAAATAAACTTCCAAAGTCTGTTTTGTTCAAAATTATGTTTGTTGCCTTCTTAGGCAAGTAAAGATTCTCTCTCTCAACTCACCTGACCACGGTGGATTCTCTGGGGGTAAACAGATCTTTTCCCGCTTTTTTTTTTTTTCTAGGAGAAAGAAATGGAAAAGCAGAAAACCCTCTATCAGCAAGCTCGGCTGCATGAGCGTGGAGCCGCAGAGATGGTCCTTCAGATGATAAGCGCCAGCAAAGGTGATTTCTGGGATTTCTACACGGGCCCCTTAGCTACCACAGAGATGTCACACCATGACGTGACGTCATTATTAACGGGTCCAGGTAAAGCCCAGTAGATGTGATTTACCCTCTGTTTCCTTGGTGATTCAACGGAATCTTTACCACGGCAGGTGAGATGAGCCCCATGGTGGTGGAGACTCTGAAGCTGGGGATCGCCATTCTGAATGGGGGCAACGCTGGCGTGCAGCAGGTAATGGGGGCTTGCAGGAGGTGGGGCAGACTTCCTGGGGTATTTCCATTTGACAGCTGTCACACTTCAGGGAAGAGATGTTGACTCTGCTACAGAGGTGGCCGCCCAGAATCACCTTTGCTGGTGTTTTGTCCTTAGTGACCAGTTATATCAGAGTAACTGGGAACACAGATAAAACCAGGACTAGGAGTCTTTAGACAAAGGTATGCTTAGTAAAGAGGGCTTACCTAGGCTTCAAAAAGAAAAACATTACATTTTTTTCATCATTTCTACAAAAATATGCTCTAGAGGAAGTTTTCTAAGCCTTAGGTTTTTATTTCGACCCTTTCCCTTATTAGCTGCCTTACTGTGAGCAAAAGGGGCCTGATCAGTTAAGTGAGGTTCATAACCCCACACACCTATTGTTCGTTCACTCATTCATTTATTCATTTATTTAACAGCTGTTTAGTGATTGTTGACTATGCACTAGGGCCAGGCTCTCTTCTGTGGGTAGAGGGTGTAGCAGTGAATAATGCAAATAAAAACTCCTGCCATCATGCATTAAATGAGGGAACACACAAAGACATACAAAGTGGAGCGTCTGGCACATGGAGTTCATTCAGCAATCTGATTTGGAACTGGCTACAGGAGATAGAAATGCACTGGTGTCTCCTGAGTACTCCAGGCTCTGGCTAAAAATAAAAGCATCTGTGTGCACAGGAAAATGAAATTTCAAAGACTTTTGGCATTCATAAGGGTTATATCCCAGGGCCTTTGAGAATTTCCAAATCCATGACTACCATTATTGCGTATAATTTTTCCCAGGCTTTAACTCATCACAAACAAATTTCTCATTAAGAACTACCATTTTCAAAGGCACCTCTCACTTTCTGTTCTCTTCCACCACCACCCCATCAGTTGACTTTCTTACAGAGCCCTTTAAAAAAAAAAAAAAGAAAGAAAATTCTTATTATGTCAGACAAAGTTCCTGGCTTGCCAGTAACAGGGAACAGAGGACACTAAGTCTTATTGTGAGAGAGATACTGAGCTCTCAACTAGGCTCATTAGTAGGTAAGCTCCTTGCTCCAGTGCGTTAAAATCATTGCATGAGCTGTTCAGATTATACCTCAGCAACCGTAAACATTACTACATCCCAGTCCTGGCACCTGTTCCCAAATAGAAGAGGCTTCAAACAGTAAATCTATGAATGTCAAGGATCCACTATACTGTCAATACCAGTGGACCTTTATAAAATAAAACATCTGCCCTAAAATATTCTGGTTCCATAAGTGGAGGGTGGCGCTCAGGCACACTGAAGGTTTAAGTCCACAGGTGGAGTATCTCGATGCTTACCCAGGGTTACAAACCACCATCCTGGATCTGACTCGGTGTACCTGCATGGCTGCCATCTGTCCATCACAATTAGGAGGGTTAGTACGTGTGCCATAGTTTTCATTGTTTTTCCCTTTTAAATGTGTCTCCCTTGCAGAAAATGCTAGATTACCTAAAGGAGAAAAAGGATGCTGGGTTCTTTCAAAGCCTTTCTGGTCTTATGCAGTCTTGCAGGTAAATATGGGAAAACCACCCATAGCATTTTTTTAAAGTTCTTCACTATTCAGGGAAAGGGGAATGGGGTAGGGGAGGGCCACAGAATAAACTGGCTTGTCACGGAATTATTGAGAAAGGAGTAC
Organism: Delphinus delphis; assembly: GCF_949987515.2. NCBI lineage: Eukaryota > Metazoa > Chordata > Mammalia > Artiodactyla > Delphinidae > Delphinus > Delphinus delphis. The sequence continues at coordinate 77,545,391 of NC_082684.1, read as the reverse complement.
CTACTTCCGAAAGCTAAGAGGATGGATATTGTTTCCTCCAGCCCTCAGGATTACCTTCAAATAGCATTCAGAGGGGAAAATGTAATCTACACACACACACACACACAGACACACACACACACACACACACACACAGACACACACACACACACACACACACACACACCCCTACCAACACCTGTTTGGTGTTTGAATCGCCCTTACTTCCTTTTTTCTTAGGTTGTTTTATGTGGAGCTGAGTGAGTTTCTCTTAAACATGTATGCTCATAAAAGTAAAACTAGAAAAGAGGAGGAATCCCTCAGTATGACTCAAGGCTATGTGTTCGTTAGACCCATTAGGCACTTTGTTAATCCTTAACAGTTCTTTCAGCCTGAATAGATATTTTGTGGGTACATATTTTGACACATCCATTCTGACAGAGGCACATCCTGACGTGGGAACATTTTGACATTGTCTGAAAAACAAAGCATTAAACTTTCCATTTATATTACCCAGTGGCGTAAGCCTCCCCTCATGGCTGAACCCTCTGACAGATGAACAATAGGTAACCAAAAGTCGTAAGGTTACCATACTTGCTCATTTCAGAAACAAGCCAGCAATCTTTCTAAGAAAAGTGTCAGCTTGTTCTCCGAGATTCATATGTATTTTGAACCGTCTACAACTCATTCTGAAAGAAGTCAAAGTTATAATTATCTAGCTCGTTTGCCTCCAATTAATAATTCTTAAACTTGGAACGTTAGTCCAATTGAAAATTTGGAGGATGGATGTTCTTTTTTTGGTGGACCGCATAATATTGCTAGTCGTATTGGATTGGGTAAATGTTGTACCCTGGGGTTATACGGAGCATATTTGAGCATATTTGAGTACAATCCCTTGTCCTCAGCTCCATTTTTCCCCCACCGACAGCCAATTCATTTATTACCTCCCTCAGGAAAAGAAAATGTAACATTGCCAGACCTGACTCACTGAGGGTGAAATAGTACATGTGGACTCAAAGATGGCGAAAATCAAGGCAGTTCAGTCCCGTATTGCTCATGATATTCTCGATTAACTTTCTAAGAGTTCTCTTGGTAGTCTGTAGTACTTCATATTGCTAAGCTAATTTATAATGATGGCTTAGGGGGACAGGTGACATACCCTTAGAGGCCAACTGAATTCTAACAGAAGTTTTAAGGTATTTTAATGGTTTTTTGCTGATTATAAAAATAATGTGTATTTGTAAAATGGTTAAGCATTGAAGAAACCAGAACATTTGAAATGGGGATTTCGGGATGGAGTAAGGGTCAGAAATGTCCACCGCACAGATTGTCTCCTGAATCAGCAGCGATGCTTCAAAGCAGCTATGTCCAAATGTCCTGGTTCCGTATCCTCCTCCCAAAATCAAAGGATAATTTTGTATTATCAAGCAGACCCTTTTTATAGCAGGGTCTGGGGAAAACCAATATAATGGCAGTAGGAATTTTCACTTTCTCTTTAAAAGTCATCTAAATTACAGAACATATGTGACTCCCTAAAAGGGGAAAGGGGGTGTTGGATTTTTCCCCAAAGTCTTTCCAATCCAACAGTCATTTCCTTTGCCCAGTGATAAAAGGAAGAGGAGCTTTTGCAGAATCTTACTGGACTCAGCCATAAGCTTCTCTAAGGTCTATATTCTTGTGAAACTTTGTGGTCTTATGTTCCATAAAATCTTTTTTATTGGCTAAGGAGTTAGACCCTATTAGAGAAATGGAGTGAGCCCCAGTTGGAAATCACACGATCATTATTCTCATTATAGCTTTGCGGTTGTCCTAGAGGTTCCTGGCTAAGCAGGTTTTGTTGGTGGCTGTGGCTGGGAAGGTTGTGGAAGGTGAGGACAAAAATGAAAGCCAACTTGTCACAGGTTCAGGAGCACCTAGGGACACCATTGCCTCTAGAAAGCGTGATCTTGGCTACTTTTGGCTCCTGAATGATAGAATAAAAGGGTGTGGCCCTTCAAAATCTGAAACTTTGGGGCTTCCCTAGTGGTGCAGTGGTTGAGAGTCCGCCTGCCAATACAGGGGACGCGGGTTCGTGCACCAGTCTGGGAAGATCCCACATGCCGCGGAGCGGCTGTGCCCGTGGGCCATGGCCGCTGAGCCTGCGCGTCCGGAGCCTGTGCTCCGCAACGGGAGAGGCCACAACAGTGAGAGGCCCGCGTATCGCAAAAAAAAAAAAAAAAAAATCTGAAACTTTGTAGCTCTCTCCATCAGTATTCATCCTAAGCACTAAAAGCCGCTATTCCTTGTGATTCTCAGAGAAAGTAGGTTAAATGTGGAAGGTGAACATGAATTAGTACAGTTTAAAGTAAACTTTCCCTTAAGAAATCTTAGAAACAGATTATTCCTTCTTGATTTGGAAAGCCTTTCTAAATCTTCGTCCATAAGCAGGGACTCAAACTGGACAAACAGTGACAATCACATACATGTTTCTGACCCCTGTCCTTGCACATGGCAAGGGCTGTGAGCTCCAGGCATCCTTGGACAACACGGCTTAGCACGAACCCAGGGAACCATTAGACTCTCAACCATACCACAATACGTTGGCACATTTATGATAATGCAAGGACAGGGTATTCTTAGTTGATGGGTTCATTGATGTTAAAAACCCGTTTTCCCAGTGCGTGTAGCCCTGAACCTTGTTTTCTTTCGTCTGTTGCAAGCGTCCTTGATTTGAATGCATTTGAGAGGCAGAATAAAGCTGAAGGCCTGGGGATGGTTACTGAGGAAGGAACACGTAAGTAACTGACGAAGGTGAAGGCTTCTCTGTTTCCAATTCAAATCCTAGTTAACCATTTCTGGTTAGAGCCCCTGTTCACTGCTGCTTCATCTCCAAGGACTTGCTCCATTTCAGCAAGATGTTTCCATCCATAGTTTTGATAAGGCATATCCAGACTGATGTGTTCACAGAACCAGTATTAGCTAAAGAGAGTCTGTCTTGACGTCTGTGGTTTTCTTACTCTGTATCCTTCTGTTTTTCTCTTAACGGCTAGTCATCGTTCGTGAGCGTGGTAAGTTTGAGTTTCCGGCCCGAGCTCCTACCGTGTGTGTGAGTCCCAAGAGATCTTATTTAATCGGCTCAGCACAGACACATTTTCGGCTTGGTGGTTGCATGTTGAGTTTAACTCAGCAGTTTGTTGTTTAATTAAAGAAGTGTCTTCCATCTTCCAAAGCATGTGTTATGGACTGTGAATCATTACTGCCTAGCTGTTTTCCTTCCAAATGCATCCCGGGGCTAACAATTCTAGCTTTGTTGGGTGTTGCCTCAGTTCCAGTTTTAATTGGGTCTGTCACCATTCATCCACAGTTCCCTCTCCACGCTGTTCTGACACAGCTCCTTTAGCATTTTTGCAGTCATGTGTGGTGGAAGGTATTCTATGTTGAAAAGCCAAACAGATGCTCACCAGTGTTCTGTGTTTTCAAGGTGAAAAAGTACTCCAGAATGATGAGTTTACACGAGATCTCTTTAGATTCCTACAGTTACTTTGTGAAGGACATAACAGTGGTAAGTGGAACAGATTTGATTTGTCAAGGGACAACAACATTCAGGTACAAAATTTTGATTCATTTCAGGTTGCCACATTTAATACAGCCAGTTGCTAATTTAAGAACAACAGTTAATCCATTCCTTAATAAGAAACCCTATGTAACATGGCCTTTAACTTCATGGCTAATGTTATTTAGTGCCACCCAGGCTAAGTTGCTTCCAGAATCTTCAGATATTGAAGCTAAACACCCACCCCTTGCTGTCAGGTCCCTCAGGGCTCATTAAGTCCAGTTTCTGGTGCCGCTGGGAGGGGAGGGCTCAGGGCAGTGCTCTGTCCTTCAGGACCTAAACAGTGTGCCCTTGTAAGGCTTTTCACATGGTGAGTCTCTTCTGAGCTCAGCTGAGAAGAAGCTTAGAGCCACCTGCTCTGCAGGGATGGACTCTGACCCAACCCTGGTGTTCTCAGATTTCCAGAACTTCCTGCGGACTCAGATGGGCAACACCACCACCGTGAACGTCATCATCAGTACCGTGGACTACCTTCTGCGTCTGCAGGTGAGTGGGCGTTGGATGGTAGTACACCTCACATACACTTCCAGAAGCTAAAGACAGTTACACAGCCTCAGGGACGGCCCAGGATACAGTCCAGCCTCAGTAAGGAAGGTCTTGTAATCTTATGTCCACACACTTATGGGAAGTCAAACACCTAAATGTGAGTTTGAAGACGGAAGTCGGGGGAGTGGTTATCTACCAAATCTTCTGTTATAAACTGCTGATTCACTTTAGTTTTGCCAGTGTAAGCTTAGCCACAGTACTCCAGGCAAGCTGTGCATGGGAACAGGCTTTCACTAGGAAAAAGAGGTACAGAAAGCGGGAATAAGATGGGTCCACAAGTTCTTAGTGTTGAGACGTCATCTGGTTGGATGGTTTGAAGGAAAATCCAAATAATGTCAAGAAAATCTGCACAAACATAAAAAGGATGCCCTCTTCTCTTTGCTGATTCCTCAGCCTGGTTCTGCCGCTCACCAGTTCCTGACCTGGAGCAGTCTGTTTAACCTCCTGGTGTCCAATTTCCTCATCTATAAAACGAGTAGTCCTGTCTCATTGAAAATGAGTAGTACTGTCTCATTGGGTGGTGGTGAAGATGGAGAGGTTTAATACGTGTAACGTGCTCAGAACGACGCCCGGCACTTACGGTGTCAGCTATCATGTTGCTGCTGCAATCATGATTATTTGGATGATCAATATTATCTTTAACGTACATTTTTCATTGTGAATAAATTGTCCTATAACATGGTCACCCAGGTCCAGCTGAACGCTGCCCTCTCTTCTATGTGTTCTTTCCTGCGGAGGGGGAATATCTGTACTTAAAAGGTGCTCGGGATCAGATACCTCTGTGCTTCTTCACAGAGTCCCAGGCTCCTGTCATAACAAAGGGGTCACAGAAATGTAGGACGCTCTTGTACCCTTCCCGAACATTGGGTTTAGCTTCATGGACTGAGAAATACTAAACCCTCTCACTATGTGAGAAATACCAAACTCTCCTTTTTTGTTCTTAGGAATCAATCAGTGACTTCTACTGGTATTATTCAGGGAAGGACGTCATTGATGAATCTGGACAGCACAATTTTTCCAAAGCCCTGGCGGTCACCAAGCAGATTTTCAATTCTCTTACGGAATACATCCAGGTATGTGCTATAGAGCGCATGCCTGAGAACAAAGAGAACATCTTTAACCTTCCCATGTTCTAATTCCCTACAGAATACTTGGCTGCATATGTGGACTGTGCATCCAGCTATAGCACTGACGATACTCCTCACCTATAAATAGAAACCAGTGGTACCTACACTCTACGAGAAGCTGTAGTTTACGGACCCCACTGTGACCTGTGAATAGCAGTGTCACACTTTATCTGCATTTATCTGGTTAACATTTTGCCTTCCCTCCTAGTCTGAAATCTTTTTGTCAACAGAAGATTTCTTATTCGTTTTAAAATTCTTCATTTTTAGCATGTGTGGCACATCAGAGGTGTTCAGTAAGCATGGAGAGTGGAGTGGAGGAATGATTGATAGCATGAAGGAATAAAGGGACAAGTGGTATTATCTTGAGCCTTGAGATTAAACACAGGATTCATGAGAGCCTACCAATTTGTCAGAAATTCACTCTATGGAAAAGGTAACTTCAGAAGCACATAAACTAAGTGCAGTGGCCGTCACATCAACAGGTAAATTTCAGGTTGAACATCTCACAGCAGTCTTTCTCTGTTCACAGCATTCTCTACTCATTGCCTACAGTGGTCTAGCTACTGTGAAAAGGAGTAGAGGACATCCTCAGGCAGAATTTGCTGTGAAATCAGTAGCCATATCATGGTGCTCTGTGATGTAATATAAGATTTTTTAAGATCTATATGTTGAGCCAACTGGCACACTCAGATCATATTTGCTTACTAAAATAAACACAAGACTAAGACTTGAAAAGAAGGATTTTAAGGAAGATATTGATCCATGCTTTACTCAAGGATTGTAAGAACATAGGGAGATAAACCTAGGAACAGGTGACTGAGCTGAAGTTTCACAGCGTGTGAAATACGTATGAAGGTCATTGAACTGATCTGACAAGCATCTGATTTGCTCTCTGCAGAGCCCATCCTAATCTCCAGAACTTCCTATGGAGCACTTAACCCAAATGTAAAAGAAAAGTGTATTTGGGGTGAATGTGAGTTTTTTTCAACAACCAGTTTTGTTTCAACAAAGAATCTAGAGGCTTCTAGGGATCAGACACCAAATGTACATGAACAGTGTATTTTAAACAAGCTTACTTGATTTAGGGACGCAGGCAAAATTTCTCCTGCTCACCTCTTCCCTGGGAATTCTGCCAAGCCTTTTCTAGAACTTGATACTAGAACACTAGTACCAGTGAAAGTGTAGAAAAATATAGGAAAAAGCTATAAGGAAGAGTTAAGGATAAAGAACATAGGCAGAATGTGACAAAAGACTCTAAATGTATAAAATACATATATATAAAACAGCCTCACTCAAGAGGTAGGGAATAAGGTGCTGGCCTAAGAAACTTTGGAAATGAGTACAGTCTGAAAGACCAAAGGCAAAAGGAGCTATACATAAGCACTTTGGTTGATGAAGTTTTTCCCATGTGGATATGTGTTAATAATTCTGAAACCATTATACATATATAATGGAAGTGAACGAGGTTTCTCACTGTTGGAGTGGGAAGTTACAGAGGAGCAAGCAGAGGAGATAGAAGATCCCTGTGGGAATGAATGAGAGTCAGAGACATTTGTATGCTAAACTCATGTTCAGCTTAACATAGATACAAATGGTTACATATGGAAATATTTATGGAGATGTGTATACACGTGGATTAGGACAACACACATATTTCTGCTGCTCTGTCAGCCAGGAGGACCTAAAAAATGATGCCCCAGTAGCAACAAGCACAACTAGAGCCCAGATCTTGGTTTCTAATACCATTGAAAGGAAATAGGGCTCCGTAGAGAAATGGCTGATTCTAGAACTAGGGCTGGAAACATACAGGATGAGCCTGGAGAATGCTATAGTGCAAGAGAATGCTAAAAAAAAATGATGGGGGTATGTCAAAGGGATACAGGAGCCAACTGAAAGAGCTCCCAATGGCCAAAACTGGAAAAATTAGAGCTACAAAAGAAAGTAAATAAAGTAGTACTGCATTATAACCCAAAGCATAAAATGAATGTGTGGCGTCCGTACTGATATAAATAAATGATTAAATAAATAAGAAAGAATAGACAACTCTCCATTCAGAAGAATTTCAAGTAACTTATTTTTAAAAAGAAGAGAAAAGAAACAGTGGTTCAGTAATGATCTTCCAAAATAGGAAAGGCTATTGACATGGAAAATGCAGACTGGTCATCAAGTCATCCGTCTATGTCTGGCTTTCAGAAAAGATAGAGATGATGTACCTGACATTTAGGTTAATGATAAGAAAATCCTAAAAGTAGTTGAGCATTAGGAATGTAATTCAGATTTTTTCACTTAAGTAGATAGCCCTGTGGTCATCACATCTAACATGCAACTTTGCCTGCAAACAACGCGTGCACAGGGGCCTGGTTTTCAAATTGTGCCCCTTGGAACCCTGGAGTTCCTCAGAACCCCTCTTAGGCCAAGGTGTGGGCCAGAGTCGGCAGTAGTACCCTTCAGTCCTGTTTCAACCAGAGCATTTACCTCTTAAATAATGTTCTCTAGCATAAGAACGGAAGCTAAAAGAAAATCTCTGAAAATCACCGCACTGTGACATTCCTAGTGATTTTTCCTAGAAATAGGATCTTAGGATTGGGCGGGGCGGCGGGGGGGACCCGATGGAGTGGGGAGAAAAGTAATATCCTGGGAAAATACTGAGCTGCAAAATATGTGACCTTTGGAAAGAGCTCTCTACTTATCTGAGCTGATGTCAAATGCCCTTACTAGGGCAAGTTTCAGAGCAGCTGGTGATGCTCCAGTGAAATAAGAATGTCCTCCTCTCCATAGGGCCCCTGCGTTGGGAACCAGCAGAGCCTCGCTCACAGTAGGCTATGGGATGCAGTGGTCGGCTTCCTCCATGTATTTGCTAACATGCAGATGAAGCTCTCTCAGGTACTGTGGCCCGTTCCCCGTTCCCGACGTGTGGTTGGTGTGAAACGCTAAGTCAATCCCCACCCCCTGGTCTTCCCATTGTGGATGTAGCTGCTTGACGAAATGATTGGAAAAACCATGCAGATCAGGTCTCATTTTTAAAATGAGGGCCTAAGTGGGAGATAGGAATGCATACCTGCGGGAGTGGGGGGTGGGCGGGGGTGTCCCAGACAGGCTTTTGCATGAATGCAGCTTTCTCCCTTGTGTCCTTTTCATAACAGCCTCAACCCTTGCTTTTTATGGTGCTAATCCCTTTTGCTTCCTTGTCACTGTTTTGCAATTTATGCACATGATCTACCCCCCCCCCCCCCCCCCGTCTGCTCTGTCAAATGTCTGCATGTCTCTGTAATTCACATCTCCCTTCTCTGTCACCTTTGCTTCCCCTCTTCCCCATCTCTGCCTTTCCTTCTCACTCCCCATCTCTCTGGCAAGATGAATCGGAATCGCTGAGAGCATTTATTATGAACAAATAAATGTAGCGTCTGTAGTAGTCGATGGCCTCTCTCCATGGCAACACATGAGGGAGAACTTCAGGATATGTTTCAGGCTGCTCAGAGTAACATTGGCAGCGTTAATTTAAATAATATGTATCTAAAATTGTCAAGGCTGTCACATCTGCCTCTCTCTTCTGGAATGTGCTATTTACCCCTTTCATTTTTCCCCTTTTGACTCTGGCCTTATGGGAGGAGAGAGTTCTTGGGAGGGCTGCCGATTTATCAGCCCAGTGGGGCAGTGCGGTGTAGAGGCTCCAGAGGCAGGATCCTGACCCTGCCACCTCCTCACTGGTGTCTTCTGGGAAGTCACTTCCCCTTTCCGGTTTTTGCTTTCATCATCTATAAGATATTGGGAGTTAAAATAGACGCCCTTTGAGGGCTCTTCTAGCTCTGGCAATCTGCACCTCTCTGATGTTTTGTGGGCAGCTGTGACACGCTCCAAAGGTGCTAGAAAATCCTCTGAAGTCTGAAGGGCCAGAGAACTATGTCTTTGTGAGAGAGAGTCTGGAAAAGAAGTGCGGCCCAGAATGCGTTTTCTAACCTCACCCTCAGATTCCCCACCTCAGATCTTCCAAGGCTTGTTTTGCTTCTGTGACATAGGTATCAAGCCCGGAGCTCACTTGGCAATGCCCCATCTGCAATGCTGAAATGAAAACCAAACAGACTGGTATCAAAACCATCCGGAGGAATAGCCTCGATGATATATTAATAACATTTTAAGGGACCACTGGCACCCAGATCACCACCAATTAGAATCAGGAGAACCTAAATTAAGAAAGAAAGGAGAACCCAGTTGGTGATTAGAACCTTGCTACTTTAATTGGATTGCAGTAGTATTCCCCAGAAGCTCACTGGTAATGCTTCTGTATGAAAAATGGCAACCTAAGCTACTAGAGATACCTAACGGCTCTCTGGTGGATTGGGTCGTTCAGTAGTTTTGGACAACAATTGGTATATCTGCCACGTTGCGTTAATAAAAGGAAAACCGTAAAGGAACTCTTTTGTATGAACCCTGCTGCAGCGAGCCTCCCGATGCTACAAAGAGAGGATGCTAAGGCATCCGCATTCACCATGAGAAGGGAGCTCATTCTGGAGATGGATGTAGCCTTCACCTGACCTTCCCAGAGCAGGCTCTCCTTGCTCACTGCCCCGTACTTTACTGAGGGATCAGATAGCTCAGGGGTATCTCCTGTTTCTGTTCTAGGATTCCAGTCAGATCGAGCTGCTGAAGGAACTCTTGGATCTCCTTCAGGACATGGTGGTGATGCTTCTGTCCCTCCTGGAAGGTTGGGCTGTTTGGTATAACTAGGCAATCACACGACTGTAATTGGTCCGAGCACTAACCGTACTAATCACGCAGATTGTCCTTCTGGCAGGTCATTGATGCCATATGACATTGGTTAGAAAACCAAATTTTCAGAAACAAAAAAATGAGTGAGGGGCACATGGTCTGATGGACAAAGCCTGAAACCAACTCATTTTATCTCAGTAGGAAAGCCAGAATGAACTGGGGAAAACCTCCAAGCTTTGCTTTTCCCTATCCTCTCCCTCTCCCCATTGCTTTTTCGATACATCTGGCTGCCAGTGTGTATGCCAGCCATCTAGTTGGGCACCCTCCTAGGTCTAAGGGGATTAGAGGGGCACCACTTATCCCTATGTGTCCCTGATAATCTGATAATGAAACCACTCTCCAGGCCCCAGGCCAGACGAAAGGCACTGGCGTGGCCATCTCCTCCTTCCCTGTGTTTCTTTCCCCCTTGGCTCCTGGTGGTGTAGTCTTTATGGCTTGCTGCTCCCTCCTACCCATTTCCAAATCATCACGGTCAGAAAAGAGCTGACCGATTTGGCATATAAGTCTTCTAAAAAATATCTGCCTGACCAGTTACGTGATGACATGGGTTTATTTATGTATCTGTATGTCTTTTTGAACCTGCCTCACAGGGAATGTGGTAAATGGAACTATTGGCAAGCAGATGGTTGACACACTGGTAGAGTCCTCTACCAATGTAGAAATGATCTTGAAATTCTTTGACATGTTCTTGAAACTTAAAGACTTAACTGGCTCAGACACCTTCAAAGAATATGACCCCGATGGGAAAGGGATCATCTCCAAAAAGGAATTCCAGAAGGCCATGGAAGGGCAAAAACAGTACACGCAGTCGGAGATTGACTTTCTCCTTTCGTGCGCAGAAGCGGATGAGAATGACATGTTTAATTACGTTGACTTTGTAGACCGGTTCCACGAGCCGGCCAAGGACATAGGGTTTAACGTGGCGGTGTTATTGACAAACCTCTCCGAACATATGCCAAATGATTCTCGCCTTAAGTGTCTGTTGGACCCAGCCGAAAGCGTACTCACTTACTTTGAACCGTACCTAGGACGCATTGAGATCATGGGTGAGGCCAAGAAGATTGAGCGTGTTTATTTTGAGATCAGTGAGTCCAGTCGAACTCAGTGGGAGAAGCCCCAGGTGAAGGAGTCTAAGCAGCAGTTCATCTTTGATGTCGTCAACGAAGGCGGAGAGCAGGAGAAGATGGAGCTGTTCGTGAACTTCTGTGAAGACACCATCTTTGAGATGCAGTTAGCATCACAGATCTCAGAATCGGACTCAGCCGACAGGCCGGAAGAGGAGGAGGAAGAAAATGAAGACTCTTCCTATACGTTAGAAGTTGAGAGAGAAGAGGACGACAAGGCTTTTGAGTGTGCCTCTGCGTTTGCCGTGGCCTGTGCCTCAGTGAAGAGAAACGTGGCCAACTTTCTGAAGAGGACCACCCTGAAGAACCTCAAGAAGCAGTGTAGGAAGGTAAAGAAGATGACTCTGAAGGAGCTGGTGAAGGTGTTCTTCTCTTTCTTCTGGACGTTGTTCGTGGGGCTCTTCCACTTGCTCTTCGCCATACTGGGAGGAATCTTTCAGATTCTCTGGAGCACAGTGTTTGGAGGGGGCCTCATAGAAGGCGCAAAGAACATCAGAGTCACAAAGATCCTGGGTGACATGCCTGACCCAACCCAATTTGGTATCCACGATGATGCAATGGAGGCTGAGAGGGCAGAAGTGCCCGAGCCAGGTATCGCCACGGAACTCGTGCACTTCGTAAAGGGGGAGAGGGGAGATGCGGAAATTATGTCAGATCTCTTTGGACTCCAGTCAAAGAAAGAAGGTGGCTCAAAGCATGGGCCTGAAGTGGGTTTGGGTGACCTCTCTGAGATTACTGGCAAGGATGAACCCCCCACGTTAGAGAGTACTGTACGGGAGAAAAGGAAAGCACAGGTAAGCATGATTTGTTTCTATCATCTTTCTTTATCCCTAGAAAAAGACTTGCCACTCTACCTTGCCGTCAGTACTGACACCAGTTCCTAGGAGGCAATGTTGTGTTAGACACCAGCTCATCTGTGATTACCCTGATCTGATAATTCCAGCTCTGCCGTGTCTGGAGAGAGGAGACTTAGATGGTTGTCTCAATATCTAATTGCTGAGTGGTCTTCCAGTTTACATTGTAGAGTTCAAACAGGATGGTCCTTGACCCTCAACTTGCTTCCACACCTTTATTAGGTTAGTTCTCAAGGCGCACAGGTTCATTCAGTAACTGAAAGCGTAGAAAACCAGGTATAGCATACGAGGAGACCTTTCTGGTGAGATAAACTTCTGCAGTATCCTAAAAGGTCCAGATGTTATCATATGATTTAGTACAGTGCCCAGTGAGTTTTATCATGCTTGGGACATTTTCATCCTTGTGATGCAACCACTAGCCAGTTTGGACTTTGAGTCAGTCAACTAGATTAAGATAGCAGTAATTCAGAGCCCTTTGGCCATGGAAAGTTCTGGGTGTTGCAGCATCCAACTCACAGCATCATTCTAGCGATAAAGAGAGTATGGAGAGAAATGTAAAGAGATCAGAGCCCAAAGTCAACCTTTATTCATTTTGTTAAAAATAAATAAAGTTATTTATTTATTTATTTATTTATGGCTGAGTTGGGTCTTTGTTGCTGCACGGCGGGCTTTCTCTAGTTGCGGCGAGCGGGGGCTACTCTTCTTTGTGGTGCACGGGCTTCTCATCGCGGTGGCTTCTCTCATTGCGGAGCACGGCCTCTAGGCGCGCGGGCTTCAGTAGTTGTGGCACACGGGCTTCAGTAGTTGTGGCTCACGGGCTCTGGAGCGCAGGCTCAGTAGTTGTGGCACACAGGCTTAGTTGCTCCGCAGCATGTGGGATTTTCCGGGACCAGGGCTCAAACCCGTGTCCCCTGCACTGGCAGGTGGATTCTTAACCACTGCGCCACTAGGGAAGCCCCTTTATTCATTTTTTACATGAATGTTTATTGAATAGTTAATATGCACTTGTCACTGTTTTAGGCTCTGGGAATAGAGTGGTGAATGAGAAATGCATCGTCCCTATAATTTAGTGGAAAAGATAGACATTGGACAGGTCAGTACAAGCATGAAGAACATTAGGAAGTCTATCAGGTGCTATGGAAATGTATAGGAGAGATGTCTCACCTGGGTTAGAGAGTCAGGGAGAGAAGTACCAGAATCATAAGCATTCTGACAGAATTTATTTATTGTTTTGCTCCCTGATGTCACCCAGGGCCTAGAACAGAGTTTGATACATAAAAGGGACTCATTCAAGGCCCGCTACATGCCAGGCTGTGTTCCTAGCATATGAGAATACATTGATTAACAAAAGAGACAACACTTTTGTTTCAAAGGAGCTTAATTTCTAGTGGAAGAAGACAACAACTAATTATCATTTTTGACATATGCTAAAATAAATGAACAAGGTCATGTGTTACAGAATGAATGTGGGCCCTACTGTAAGTAGGATACTCAAGGAGCATCTGCAAAGGTATCATCTGAACCAAGTCCTGAAGAATGGCAGGCCCACCAAAAGCCAGGGCAGTCATATTCCAGGCAAATGATATGGCATGTGCCAAGGTCCTGGTGCAGGGAAGGATTTGGAATGTCCCAGGAAAGGAACGAAGGTCTGAATGTTTGTGCTGGAAATGAGTCAAGTGATGCAAGGTGAAAATGGAGAGAAAGGCCATGATCATGTAGGCCTTATAGGCTTTGGTGTTAGGGAGCTTGAATTTTATTCTAAGTGCAATGGTCATCAATCAGAGGGATTGGGGTGATGGAAGAGAATTGAAGATACTGTCTGATGGACGCAGGTTCTGGATTGGACCTGTGTTCCATCTCTCCCCGACCCCGTGAAGCAGTAGGACCACTGCCACGGGGCACTGACAATGTCCTAGCAAAAGTTTTTTCTTTGGGTTGAATAATAACAGGGCGGTTATGTTTTCAAGCTTGAAGTCTTTGTCTTATCACTCTAGAGCAGCTTAATATATAGCAGGACATCTGTGTTCTGTGATCCTGAGAAAAGCAGAAGCATAAGGAGAGAAAGCCGTTGGGACTTCTGACCATGGAGAGCAAAATGGCCAGTGATACGGCTCATCACCATGAACTCGTTTATTTTGAGGAAAGTTTGACCGATTGTTATTTTTGTCTAGGCAGCAGAGACGAAAGCAGCTCATGAAGCCGAAGGGAAAGTGGAGTCTGAGAAGGCAGAGTAAGTTCTTGGTGGCATGGACTGTTCTAACTGCTGTGCTTAATCGTTCTTGATGGTAACCGCCATTTTGTTGTTATGGTAAATAGAAAGCTTGATTTCTATTAATATAAGAAACAGATATTGTGCAGGCCCTGGATATATTTCTTTTTTTTCGTTTTTATGGCTGAGTAATATTCCATTGTGTGTGTGTGTGTGTGTGTGTGTGTGTGTGTGTGTGTGTGTATCTCTTCTTTATCCATGCAGCTATTGATGGACACTTCAGTTGCTTCCATATCTTGGCCATTGTAAATAATGCTGCCGTGAACACTGGGGCGCATGTATCTTTTGGAATTACTGTTTTCGTTTTCTTTGGATGTATACCCAGGAGTGAAATTGCTGGATCATACAGGAGATCTATTTTTAGTTTTTTGAGGAACCTCCATACTGTTCTCCATAGTGGCTGCACCAATTTACATTCCCACCAACAGTGCACGAGGGTTTCCTTTTCTCCAGATCCTGGCCAGGACTGGTTATTTGTTGTCTTTTTGATGATAGCCATTCTGGCAGGCGTGAGGTTTTGTGGTTTTGTTTGCATTTCCCTGGTAATTAGTGATGGTGAGCATCTTTTCATGTGTGGATACATTTCTTTTTACCCCATCTATACAATAAACACAGTCTAATAATTTTGTTCCCTTTAGACTCCAAATAGTAGATCAGAGTTTCACCATCTGACCGAGCAAATTATCAAACACTCACACTTAGCAACTTCATATAATGTTGATGATGGTGATATCTAGTAATTACTGAATAACTGTGACATACCAGGCCTTTTGCTAAGCTCTTTTGTACAATATCTCATTTAATTCCTACGACAAACTCAGAAGAATAGGTACTATTGGTAATGCCCATGAAAGCCTAGAAAATAAAGGACAACATTTCTGAAGGGGAAAAAGGTTGGTAAGGCTAAGTTCAGAAGAACTTGTATATAACTGATGTACACCTGTGACTGTGGCTCATCAAAGCAGGCACCGCTCCTAAATACAAAGTTGACATCCAAGCACTATGGGTAATAAAGCCCTGAGGTCCCCACCCTCAAGGAATAATACATCTCCCACCCCCAGCCAAGATTTCTCTTTAGCTTCCCTGCCAGGGCCAGGCCTCCCCCTCCCCTCCGTGATGAGTGGGCTTCTCATTCCTGCAGCACGGAAGATGGGGAGAAAGAGGACACAGCCAAAGAAGAGCAGGCCGAGGCCGGGTGGGCAGATGCGACCAAAAGGAAGAAGCGATGGTGTGGCCAGAAAATTGAGAAGCCTGAAGCCTTCATGGCCAGTTTCTTTAAAGGGCTGGAAATCTATCAGACCAAGCTGCTGGTGAGTGCTCTGGCCCTGGCCCCGCTCGGGTGCAGGCGCTGGCCCGGGCGGACCTCGGAGAAGCGGCCACTGACTTTGTTTCACGTTTGGTTAGTTGTTCTTCCTCGTCTTTCTCATTCCTCTTCCTTCCCTCTTCTCGATTAGCTGTCTGTCCCTTCTGTGTTGGAGGGAAAGGAAAAGGGAAACGGCAGGTGCTGCAGCCCCTCTACCCCGCCCTCTCTCTAGAAGAGCTGCTCCTTTACGTGTGCTAGGTGGGGCCTTGGCCCATCCTGGTCCAAAACTTCAGAAGTAGTGCGATCATTCAGATGCAGAAAGAACATTCCTGTGTTGTGTCAGGTTCTCACGCTAGTCCTCAAAAGCTTTGTTACTCCACACACCCTCAGCCCAGCTTGTAATATCCTTTCTCTGGCAAATTGCCCACTGAGGCACAGTTGCTGAAAGCCAGGACTACACCTCCCAGCACCATTGGTGGGAGCCCCCCTCCACGGAGAGGGTGAGAGCTTCCCCAAGCAGCTACCATTCCAGGCCTCAAGTGTCGATTTTTCCCGGGAAGATGGCAGTGGGTATGGGAATGGTTCCCCCTAAAAGGGGAGAGGCAGAAGCGCTGGGTCTGTGACTTACAAAGAGACAGAGACTCTCAGCCTCAGTCTGGCTGCAGCCAGGGTGGGAGCTTCAGGGGTCTTCGGTGGGCCTAGATCACTCATAATTTCCAAATGGGCCGCTTACTTGCTGTGTGGAGGGTACACGCACACGCGCGCACACGTACCTTCATAACAGCATGAGTCCTGTGCTGGCGGCGTGTTTAGGCATTTGCTTCCCTGAGGTTTAAACCAGAGCAGGGTTCCCTTGAGCATCATTCTAAGCAATTTTTTAAAAAATCATCCATTTTGGTCCCCCCAAATAAGTTGTAAGAGGGCCAGGACAGTCCTAGATGAGTGGTTACCAAAGAGTAGGAGTCGTCCTGTGTAAACTTCTAATCAGAGAAGATCATCTGTGTGAAAGAGGGAAGGTCCTTCTCCCTGCCAGAGCTCTTCTACTTCTGCCTGTCCTTTTCTTTTCAGCACTACCTGGCCAGGAATTTCTACAACCTGAGGCTCCTTGCTCTGTTTGTAGCCTTCGCTATCAACTTCATCCTGCTCTTTTACAAGGTGATACTTCATTCAGGGGGTATTTGGTGAATAGATTATATACTTTTTAAAAAGTAATAGAGGTTATGCTCTTAATTCAAGCAAAAACTTTAAGGAAATTTCTAAGACACTGGCTCCTAAAAAAAGGACACTGTCTTTAGCAGTGGGGAGAACAGAGAGACGGGTTGTAAGGGAAGCCAGTTAGGGCACCATTTCAATCATTCAGGCTTGTTTTAGTTACTACTTAATTCTTCAGACATTTGTTGGGTGTCTACAATGGGCTAGACCCTATATTAGGAGCTGTAAGGTATTTCAAACTGAATGATAAATACAGTTCTTTCCCTGAGGAATAAGGTAACAAAGAACCATGATAGTTGGCACGTGTGTTAGAATTATTATGAAGGAAGAATTAATAGGAGTTGGTTTCTGGATGTGGAAGACAGGGACTCATCAAGATAAATGAAGATTTTGAATGTTGGTAAGTGGGTCCTGTACACTGTAGATGCATAATAAATGTTAGTAGAATGAACTAATGAATGCTGTAGGTCCTGGATTCTTTTTTGGCATCGTCTTTAACTGGCTATTCTGTCTCTTGTCTCTCTCCCTTCCTATTGAAAACCACAAATCTAATTTTTATAAAACATGCTCTTATCCACATCAATAGTGCACTTGATAAACTAATGGCTTGCTGTTGCCCATAGCAGAAAAATGGAAGTCTGTAGAGGGGTATGGCGAAGGCTAGCTTTAAACACAGGGAGAGGTTGAGGTGACTCAGCCATGCATGTGGAGACAGCCAGCAAGCAGCTGGACATGCACGGTAACAGCCTCAAAGGCGCCAATTTGGGAGTCACTGTGTAAGGATGGCAGTGAAGCCACGGGTGTTAATGGCATCTAAGAAAGAAGGGAAATGTCTGCACTTGTGCATATACGAGTTTGTCCTAGCCTCCTCCCAGGCTGTAGCATTTTTTTTTTAATTTATTTGTTTTATTTATTTATTTTTGGCTGTGTCGGGTCTTCGTTGCTGCGCGCGGGCTTTCTCTAGTTGCGGCGAGCGGGGGCTACTCTTTGTTGCAGTGCGCGGGCTTCTCATTGCGGTGGCTTCTCTTGTTGCGGAGCACAGGCTCTAGGCGCGCGGGCTTCAGTAGTTGTGGCACACGGGCTCAGTAGTTGTGGCGCACGGGCTTAGTTGCTTAACCACTGCGCCACTGGGGAAGCCCCAGCCCGTAGCATTTCAAAGATTACCTCCTGCAGCTGAAGGATTGTAGCACATGTAGTAACACTTTCCTAACTTTTCAATTTTTGGCTTGTTTTCAAGAGAGAGGTTTTGTCTCTTAAAACTTTTGTTTGCAGTTATTAGAGATCCTGGAGATTCCCAGGAACGAGGTACCTAAAAACCTCATTCCCTCATCGAGTAATACGGAATCACTACTATTTGCACAGCAAATGCCAGCAGTATAAAATACGTGGGGAGAGCCCAGTGGCGGAGGTCTTTCCGGTGTTTCTAAGAGAGTGTGTGTTCTGGGCCAGGTCACCGAGGAACCTTTAGAAGAAGAGACAGAAGACACTGCAAACCTGTGGAATTCCTTTAATGATGAGGAAGAGGAAGAAGCAGTGGTATTCTTTGTCCTGCAGGAGAGCACTGGATATATGGCCCCAACATTGCGAGCCCTGGCCGTTATCCACACCATCATTTCTTTAGTCTGCGTGGTGGGCTATTACTGCCTGAAGGTAAGTTGCCAGCCACTCTGAATGTAATCAGACTCCTTGGGGAAGAAGCATCATTTTTGAACCCAGCCAGCCCTTTGTTCTCTAAGACTTTAGACTAATAGCCTAAGGTTGGTGAAGCCACAGCCTGGGCACCACCCAGGAGCGGGTTAAAACTGCAGACTCTTGCCCCCTACCCAAGGCTTTTAAATCAGAATCTGCAGTGAACATGATCCGCAGGTGACCTGTATTCACACTCTGGCTTGAGAAGCCTTGGTCCAGGAATCTCACTTCAGCCACCCCTCGTGACATTTCACAGAATCCAAATCGTCGGGCTAAGTCACGCATGGAGCTGGTAATGAGGGGCTCTTCTCACCTTTGAATTTATGTTGAAATTTTTATAAAAATGCTTTTCACCTTTCAGAAATGATTAGGTCTTAGCTATTTGAGATGAGTTACTGTTTCCGTTGTCCTATTGCTGCATAACAAATCACCCCCCAGAATTCAATGGCTTAAAATGATAACCATTTTCTCTCTGATTCTGTGTCTGCCTGGGCACATTAGAGCGGTTCCTCTGCTCCCTGTACAAGTGGTCACATCAGCAACCAGCTGGGAGCTCAGATGGGCTACTGTCCAAGACGGCCCATGCACGTTGGCAAGGGAACAGCTGGAGGGCTGGGCTCCGTTGGGGTAGCTGGGCCTCTCTCCCCCTCCTTGTAGACTCAGGGCATCTCCCTTTCCACGTGGTCTCTTCACATGCTCTCTCCAGCTGGGTAGCCGGACTTCCTGCACATGATGGCTTGGGTGTCCAAAAAAGAGCACAAATGGAAGCTGCTAGACCTTCTTAAGGCTTAGGCCCAGAACTGGCAAGGTGCCATTTCTACCACATTCTGTGGATTCGGGCAGGTCACAGGGCCAGCCAAGATTCAGTGTTGCACAGAGGGTGAAGGGGGCTACACAAGGGCATGAATAGCAGGAGATGTGGTTCTCTGGGACCATCTTCAGACACTGCTATAGTTTTGTCAATCTTCAGTCATTCTGTTTTAGGTGTTCCAAGTCCAGTTCTGTTTCTACTACATACACCACAATTGTTTTTTCTCATTACATTTTTTCTTACTTCTCTTAAGTAGGAAGTTTCCTTGGCCCTATACCAAGCCACCTTTTCCCTGAGAAGAGTCCAGGAAGTCTTTTTCCTATCCTTGTGGCTCTCACTTCCCCCAGTGGACTGCAGTATCACTTAGGAAGTCCAGCTGCTCTACTGGAGAGACCATGTGTCCTAAACTGCCCTGAGGCCTCCACTGTAACAATGAAAGAATGGATTCTGGAGCCTGGCCTCCGGGGTTGGACCCACAGCTCTGCCACTTAACCTCGCCATTCCTCTGTTTCCTCATCTGCAAAAAAAATGACTATGATAATAATAACACCAACCGTTAAAGTTGCTAAAGGGAGGATTTAAATGAATTAACATGTGTAAAATACTCAGGGCCAGACGTAGTAAACATTAGAGCATGTTCGCTACTATTCCTTAGCTCACCATCTAGAGCTCAGCTTGTCGGCTAGGGTACAGGTAACCTAGAGAAAACAAAAATAAACACTAGCTAGGGAATAAAAATGTGGAAGTTGTACTTACGAGGGAATACAAATTCCTAAAAGATTGACGGAGAATGCTTCAAATCCCAGTGATCAGTACTGATCTAAAACTTGATATTATTATTGTAATTCAGAGTCACCGTGACACACAGCAGACGCTAGTCAGGGTGGCTTTCCCTGCTTCCCCTCCCACACGATCCACGAACCAACACCAGGCACTGATTCTGCAGTGTGCAGTGTCCATTAGTAGCCTTTGCCACCTTCCTGTCACGATTCTTTTATTTTCTCGGTGTTGTTGCCTTGTTTAAAAAAAAGGGTAAGCAGGAACTATATTCAATATCCTGTGATAAACCATAATGGAAACGAATATGAAAAAGAAGGTATATGTATGTATAACTGAGTCACTTTGCTATACACCAGAAACTAACACAACATTGTAAATCAACTATACTTCCGTGAAATAAATTTTAAAAATAAAAAATTAAGGGAGGAAGAAAAAGGGTAAGCAGTAACTCTTTACGAACCATTATCTAAATTTTGCCTTTTTGTCTTGGAAATAAAGGAGCAGCGTGGGTTGTACGGATATCATGAGATTTGAGAGGGAGTTATTAGAAGAAACAGTTTGGAGACCAAGGTCTCAGGGATGTTGCCAAGTAACCAGTAGCTTCCCAGGTGGATGAGAAGCCCTAGCTCTGAGTTAAGCTTTTCTGGCTAGTGGAGCTCTGGCTTTTCTGCCTTCTCATTTCCTGGGATTCCAGTCGTATCCTCTGACCTTGCTCATTCTGTCCCTTATGTGAAGTGTGTGCGTGTCTGGCGATGGCTGGAGCAAGTGGATTATCTTCCCAGCATTTTCTGTGTATGTACTGTTTTTGTGATAGGTCTTTAGAACCATGCCACCATGTGTAGGCTAGAAGCAGTCATAACTATAAGAGAATGGGAAACGATGGTAGGGAACAAATAAGTGTGCCAGGCAGGAGCTCTTCTCGGAAGGAATGTCAGGAGGAAAATTTCAATAGCGAAAGCCTATGCACAGAGCCCAGTGAATCCTCTCATTGTAACCATTAAGCCATATTTCATTAATCAGAATTCAGAGACATGAGATGAATATGACCCTAGCCATTGAAGGGGGTTGGAACTCTTCATCGTATTTCTGCAGCTGTCCAATATATTCTAGAATAGTTTATTATGCTTTCTAAGTCTTGGTTTACCTCCAGCCTAAGTGTTTTAGGAGACCTAAGTCACTCGGCCCTGTGATTCATCTAAATATGGTCTTCTCACCAGGACGGGTCAAGAAGTCCACAGTTTGTAATACTATCAGCTCTTTAAAGGATGACCCAAATCATATCAGCTTTGGAGAGGGAGGTGTGTGAGCCAGAGGACTGAGAAGTGATTTCTTTGGCTTTGGACCCACAACGAGGCACCCTAAGAATCCCACTACAAAGAGTTTGCTGCCCTGAAGTTGGAAGGCCAATTTGTGAGATACGCGTGGGAGAGGATGCTTTCGTTAGAAAGCGTTCTCTGAGTAACCGGTGTCTTCCCACTCCTAGGTTCCTTTGGTGGTATTCAAAAGAGAAAAAGAGATCGCCAGGAAGCTGGAGTTTGATGGCCTGTATATCACCGAACAGCCTTCTGAAGATGACATCAAGGGGCAATGGGATCGCTTGGTAATCAACACACCGTAAGTGTCCCCCCCACCCCAAAAAGAAAACGGAGTTTCTGTTGTAAATAGGATAATACCTTCTTCAGCAGCCCTGGAGACTGATTAATATAAGCCTTCCTTTGGTTTCTGGGACTTGTTTTCTCCCCTGCCTTTTCACAAAGCAGCCTGTCGTGCCTCCAACAGTTATATGTGTCCCTATGCATTTAATGGGGGACAGAGGATATCATCGGAAAGTGCTGAGCATTTTTAATTAAGACCAGATGGTCCAGCACAATACTACTTAATCTAGTTTTCCATGTTCGAGTCGTACAGTGTTTCCCTGGCCCGGGGTTTCAGTGATCAAACTGATCAGCTTCTCCAGAGTCCCCAGATGGCACAGCAGCCCTGTGACAGCACCGTCTCTGAAGTCTTCTCCCTAAACAAATAGCCTGGTTGGTACTAGAACGCCTCCCAATATAATTTGATAGGCAGTTCCACGGGCAGTTAAAATAGGCCCATCTGGGTGGGGATGTTAGGACCCGTGGGGTGAAGCCTGCCTTCCTGGTAGGCACGTGTACAAGTGCTAACGTGGTGGAGACAAGCATTGATTCTAGAGGCAAAGAGGTAGAATACTGAGTCAGCTTGATAACGTAGACACCCGTGACCTAGGGCGAGGGAATCAGGTTTTATAAACCTCAGTTTCCTCTTCATTAATAGAGGGATGAGAATACCACCGCCTGCAGTCCTGGGAGGCCTCGTGAATGGACTGTCACGTGCTTGGTACAGTGCCTGGCGCATGGCTGTGCGTTATTCCCTTCCCCTGTTACAGAAAAATGGCCATCACCAATAAGTCGGACAGAGAAAGGCAAACACCGTGTGATATCACTTATCTGTGGAATCTAAAAACACAACACAGAGAATGTAACAAAAAAGCAGCAGACTCACTGATACAGAGAACCAGTGGTTGCCAGCGGGGAGAGGGAAGGGAGAAGGGGCGATATAGGGGCGGGGATTAAGAGGCATAAACGATTAGGTATAAAATAAGCCACAAGGATATATTGTACAACACAGGGATTATGGCCAAATGATTAAGATTGTACATTTTAAGTTATGTATATTTTACCACAATAAAAATTTAGGAAAATAACGACCGTCACCGTGAGCAAAGGTGATGCTCTAACGCCGGTGTATTCACAACAGGGAAATGAGAGTTGCAAGATGCATTAATGGGATGAAAGGAAAGTCAAGAAATAGGGCTGAATATGTGAACAGAGATGACTGTTGAGTCTCTCGGCTGTGCCAATAAAATATGCACATCTAGAAACGACAACCCTGGCCCCTGCAGGAGAACATTCTACTCTTCAGAGGTGGCCAGGCAGATGGAGAGAGGCAGCTCCACACAGGCACCGCCGAGCTTTTCTTAATGGTCCCGAGAAAGGGAAGACTCCTCTCCTAGGGAAAAATAGGTGTGAGCAGGCAAATCAAAAGCGTGTTCAGGCCTGCAGGTCACTGCCAATCTCCTCACTTTTAAGGAAGAATAAGGGAAACTACTAAGACTTATTTCTGACCCTTTGTTATTATAGTATAGAAAGTTTGAATATCAAATAATCTCATTCCTTGGTAAGCTTTCTGTAATTATCAGTGACGCTTGTGTCTGCGGCACAAGATGATATAGCCTAAAAGTCCCAGGAAGAACGCAGTTCACTTTCTAGAAGTTTATCCTAAGGAGGTAATGAGACAAGAACACTAAACTGTTTTAACAAGGACAGTTGCTGACATTTATTTGAAGTGGCTGAAATGCCCGTGAGTAGGGAAACGCGTGTATAAGAAAAACAGCTGATTTAAAACATTTAGATCAATGAACTTCCGTTATTCCTTCACGATAATGGCATCATTGTACATGTAGTGCTTTGTAACCTGCTCTTTTTTGAGTTAACTATATGTCATGGAGAGCTTTCATTTTAATTTTATTTTTGTATTGTTACGAAGAAAACATAAAAACGTATATTTTAAAGTACAGTGATAAAATGAACTACAAAGCTTTAAAACTGGAACATCGCTGAAAACTTTGAGGTCCCAGACGTTATCCTCTCTGGCCCGGATCCTCCCCGGACCCGAGCTAACCACCCTCCTGACTTCAGTGCTATCCATTCTTTTGCCTTAGTTTATAGTGTTACCACTTAGGTATGTGTCCCTAGATACATGGTTTCATCTTAACTAGTTTTGAGCTTCATATCCATGGAGTTATACTATATGCATTGTACTGTCGTTTGAATCTTCTGTTCAGCACCCTCTTCAAGAACTCATCAGTTGAATACGTTGATATGTGTGGCCCGAGTTGGTCATTTTCAAAACTGTAGCATTTTCCATTAGGAGTATATTATTGTGCATTTATCCATTTTCCTGACCGTGGCTATTTCAACTGTTTCCCACTAGTGTCTGTTGGAAACAGTGCTGTAAGGAGTATTTTTATACCTGGTGCACAAATAAAAGAGTTTCTCTGGAGTAGGTAGCAGGAGACGAACTTGCTGAATAGTAGGATATGCAAATGTTTGCTCCCATTTACATTAAACCAGCACCCTGTGAGCATTCCTGCTTCTCTGCCTCCTTGTCAGCACTTGTTATCCTCAGATAACTTTGCTCATCTGGTAGGTGTGTAATAGCATCTCATTGTGCATTCTGCTGGTTTCCAAGAGGTGAGCAGCTTATGTTGTTTTTCTTGACCCTTCATATATAGATCTGTCACTTATTTATGCATTTCCCTTCTGAAGGTTCTTGGCCTACCCCACACTTAAAGGAATATTACCAAGTGGAATTATGGCTTCGACCTTGAAGGAGCTTACATACCTGGTCAGGAGCCAAGAATATTCAGATCAAAGTGAGATCACATCTGTGAAAGGGTCTTGACCAGAGCCTTTAGTCACTGGCCCTGCAGGATCACTTGTGGAATTTTCCACTTTTTGGATTCTAAATACCATTCATGAAAAAGATCAAGTAGCAGAATAATGGACAAAGAAGGAGGTCAAAATAATTACTTCCATCCCCCGTAGGTAAAATCTATTAGCAGTTTGCTTTGTTTTTAAGTGGCATTTGGATGTTTAAGACCAAGACTGCTGGGGACTTCGCTGGCGGTCCAGTGGTTATTGACTTCGCCTTCCAGTACAGGGGGTGCGTGTGCGATCCCTGGTCGGGGGAACTAAGATCCCACACGCCTCGAGGCCAGAAAAGCAAAACAGGAGCCATGTTGTAACAAATTCAATAAAGCTTTAAAAATGGTCCACATCCCAAAACAATCTTAAAAAAAAAAGCACACCCCACAGGAGTTATGCAGGAATGGAGAACAGAGCAGAAGAGCGCTCCATTAAGAAAACCCCCACGTAAATTAACTCACGGTGATTTCCAGACTGGAAACTTCATAGTTAGGGACCTTGTCTACACCTCCCACCACCGTGTCCCCAGCACCTACCCCAGTTACTGCCATAAAGTGGGCACTCAGTGAAGGAAGGTTGAATGCATGTGTTTCCTGCAGGGTTTGGTTTCTAGTTACACTGAGCTCAAGACACATATCCCTGCCTCTAGCTAGTCTGTCATCACGATTCCTGGCTCTTAACCATAATTTTGAAGTAGAAAATGCAAAGGAGCTTTCCAAGTGTTTCAGAACTCACCGCAAAGCAGTGAAACCAGAAATCAGACCTGCGGTGACTCTGAACTTCAATCAAGTCTTGAATTCTTCAATGAGCAGGACAAAACCCCAAAAGATCACAGGTCCAGACAAACTGCAAAGTTTCTTGATGTGCTTGCCTTGATGTTAAGAATCTCCCTGTTTCGTTTTCTTCTTCAGATCTTTTCCTAATAACTACTGGGACAAGTTTGTAAAGAGAAAGGTATGCCTTGTTGGGGGGCGGGGCAGGGGGAGTAAATTCCATGACCTCCAAAGAAATGTAAATTGTTTTTTTAAATTCTCCATATACGAACATGAATAAATGTAATGGTGCTTTTATGATGGCATCTCGAGAAGAGTAAGCCACAGAAGGGGTTTTATATGAACGCATGTAGGTTTGGGGCTTAGTTCCTATACTCATCTGCCTTAATCAGCTTAACAAAATCACTGTTTTCTACATACTAGGTTTTTTCTCTCCTGCTAAATGATAGCTAGAAAAGCAGTTTTCACTTAATTGTCTGTATCACTTCTGTTTTCTCTGGAGGTTATTTTTTTCTCTTTATTTTCCTTTTGCATTTTGACTCATGTCTTTATCAACCCCTTGGAAGAGCCCAGAGCATAACACAGCTCTGACGGCACTGGGGCTGGAGAAAACATTGGTGGTGCTGCACGGCCTGAGCTCACCCTGTCCTCCTCTCTGCTTTAGGTGATCAACAAGTATGGAGATCTCTACGGAGCAGAACGCATTGCTGAACTCCTGGGGTTGGACAAAAATGCCCTCGACTTTAGCCCAGTAGAAGAGACCAAAGCAGAGGCAGCCTCCCTGGTGTCATGGTACAGAGCTTAGGAGTTAAATCCCAAAGTCTGGCTGACTAGACCCTTTATCTTTCCAGTCCTCTTCCCTGTGCTACAGGGAAAGCTCACAGTCATGTCTTCGCTGTCTTAGACTCTGGTCTCGCCTAAGTGTTTCTTCTAGGTTCTAAAATATGGGGGGGGGGGGGGGGCGGTGGAGAGCACTGCTTTAAAAAAAATTGAAAGACTTATCAGCCTTTATGCCTGATAGAGCTGAAAGAGAAAGACTAATTAAAATTTCAGGGTGTGTGATTCAGCCACTCTCATTCTCATGGTGAACACATACAACTTGATAAACCTCAGAGCTGTATTTAGGTTATTAAACCCAAGAGAGAAAAAAATTCATTTTTTCCCCTTATTAAACACTTAACTAAATCTTGACATTTTTAAGTTTTGAAATGATTTGTTCCCCTTTAGGCTAAGTTCCATCGACATGAAGTACCATATCTGGAAGCTGGGAGTTGTTTTTACTGACAATGTAAGTATGGCATCTGGGAAAGCAAAATTCTGTGCCCCAAGTCCAGGGATGTCATTAGATGCCACAAAGAAACAAGCTATGGAGGCAGCTCAGGAAGATGCAGGGAGTGCTGGGCGAAGACAGAGGGCCCTAGGGTGCTGGGGGGACACTCCTCTCTTGTGCAGTAGTATGAGGCAGATGGGGCTTGACTTGGCAATTCTTGGGCCAGCTCAAAGCACCTCAGTCCCCTGAATGCCTGAAAAGCTGCTCAATTTCTTCCATTTCCACAGTCCTTTCTCTACCTCGCCTGGTACACGACCATGTCAGTCCTGGGCCACTACAACAACTTCTTCTTCGCTGCTCATCTGCTGGATATCGCGATGGGCTTCAAGACTCTGAGGACTATTCTGTCATCTGTCACTCACAATGGCAAACAGGTATGGGGTTTATACTGCTGCAGAACAGGAGGGACCTAGATATGGTTAGGAAAGAACATAACCAGTGGGCTTCCCTGGTGGCGCAGTCGTTGAGAACCCTCCTGCCAACTCAGGGGACACAGGTTCGAGCCCTGGCCAGGGAGGATCCCACATGCCGCGGAGCAGCTAAGCCCGTGTGCCACAACTACTGAGCCTCAGCTCTGGAGCCCACGAGCCACAGCTGCTGGGTCCACGTGCCACAACTCCCGAGGCCCACGCACCTAGAGCCCGTGCTCTGCAACAAGAGAAGCCACCGCAATGAGAAGCCCATGCATCGCAACCAAAAGTAGCCCCCGCTTGCATCAGCTAGAGAAGGCTCGCGTGCAGCCACGAAGACCCAACGCAGCCAAAATAAAAAAAAGACCAATGACTTAGATATATATAGATCTATACATATACACACATATATACAGCTATATGTGTACATAGGTAGACATATAGAGCTATATATGTTATATACATGTATGTGTGCAATTTCTATATATACCTATCTAGTCATTGCTCTACATCCAGTCTCATCAATATCTAGTCTGTCTTCTACAGAATTGTCAGGGTCAATCCCTCGATTAAAGTCCTCTAATGGCTCCTCCTGTGAACAAATTCAAACTCCCTAGCATTTTATTCCTCATTAAGTGCAAATCCACGAATGAGACATGTTCCCTCACATCTCTAAATCTCTACAGGAGAAGGGAGAAAAGGAAGGAGTTAATATGTACCCAGCTTGGTACAGCCATTAGGGGAGACAGTATGGCAGTTCCTCAAAAAATTAAGTACAGAACTGCCACATGATCCAGCAGTTGCACTTCTGGGTATATATATCTGAAGGAGACGAAATCAGTATCTCAGAGAGATATCTATATTCCCATGTTCATAGCAGCATTATTCCCAATAGCCAAGATATGGAAACAACCTGTGTCCATCAGTGGATGAATGGATAAACAAAATTTGTTATGAACATACAGTAGAATATCATTCAACCATTTACAAAGAGGAAATTCTGCCTTTTGCAACAATATAGATGAGCCTAGAGGGCATTATGCTAAGAGAAATAAGCCAGACACAGAAAGATAAATACTGTATGGTGTCACTTATATGGGGAATCATAAAAAGGGCAAACTTCTAGAACCAGAGAGTAGAGCAGTAGTTACCAGGAGCTGGGTGTGTTGGGGGAAATGGGGAGCATTGGTCAAAGAGTACAAACTTTCAGTTATTAAATAAATTAGTTCCAGGGATCTAATGTAAAGCATGGTGGTTATAGTTAAAAATGCTGTATTGTATGCTTGAAATTTGCTAAGAGAGTAGATCTTAAGTGTTCTCAGCAAACACACACACACACACACACACACACACACACACACACACACACACGGTAACTGTGTGAGGTGATGGGTATGTTAATTAACTTGATAATGTATGCATATATTAAATCATCACATTGTACACCTTAAAAAATAAAAATTCCAACCAGAAAAAAGGTCAGATTAACCTTTAATTGTTCTAAAATGAAAGGGTGCCAGATCATCAGGTATTACGATGGTTTATTTCTTCTAGGCTTCTGGTAGTGGCGCCGGTTTCTCAGTTGACACTAAAAAGAAGGGAGGAAAGCTAGAGATAGAAATTTGCTGCCACATACAAGAAGCTGAAGTTTGGGGAGGTAATAACAGAACCTGTGATATAGATGTTTGCTTAGAGAGTGGTAAATACTTCCTTATAGGTTCCTGGGAGAAAGGGCATTGTGTATTATTTTTCCATGTGTGTCTTGGGAAGTTTTATCCTATAAAGGTGGCATTTCCCAAAACGGGATTTATGGAATGCCAGTTCTACAATTTGTTCTTTTAGAATTCTTTTCTTCCCCTTTACTCAAATATAGAAAGTTCAGATTTTATTGATTTGGTTTAACGGCGTTATACAAAACTGTACCTTAAATGAAAAGTTTAAACAATGAATTTCTTTTAATTAAAAAACAATTTTTATTGGAGTATAGTTGATTTACAATGTTGTGTTAGTTTCAGGTGTACAGCAAATTGAATCAGTTATACATATATCCACTCTTTTTTTAGATTCTTTTCCCATTTAGGCCTTTAGAGAGTATTGAGTAGAGTTCCCTGTGCCATACAGTAAGTTCTTATTAGTTATCTGTTTTATATATAGGAGTGTATATATGTCAATCCCAATATCCCAATTTATCCCTCACCCCCTTATCCCTTGGTTAGCATAAGTTTGTTTTCTACATCTGTGACTCTACTTCTGTTTTGTAAATAAGTTCATTTGTACCCATTGTTTTAGATTCCACATACGAGCAATATCATACGATATTCGTCTTTCTGTGTCTGACTTACTTCACTTAGTATGACAGTCTCTAGGTCCATCCATGTTGCTGCAAATGGCATTATTTTGTTCTTTTTTATGGCCGAGTAACATTCCATTGTATATATATGTACCACATCTTCTTTACCCATTCCTCTGTTGATGGACATTTAGGTTGCTTCCATGTCCTTGCTATTGTAAATAGTGCTGCATATTGGGGTGCATGTATCTTTTTGAATTATGGTTTTCTCAGGGTATGTACCTAGGAGTGGGATTGCTGGGTCATATGGTAATTCTGTTTTTAGTTTTTTAAGGAACCTCCATACTGTTCTTCATAGTGGCTCTATCAATTTACAGTCCCACCAACAGTGTAGGAGGGTTCCCTTGTCTCCACGCCCTCTCCAACATTTATTAAACAATGAATGTCTTATATGGGCTTGCCAACTAAACTCTGGCAAGATTGTTAAAAAAAAATGTGCCCAGTTTGTGCCATATGCCGGGTATTGCAATACGCTCACAACCACCCTATAAGGTAAGTGTTACACTCACTTGAGACAGAAGAGCACTGAGGCTCAGAGAGGCTAAGTATTTCACCCAAGAGCACACAGCTGCTAAGTGGCAGAACTTAGATTCCAGCCCATTTGTTCCTTGGTGCAAAGCCCACATTCTTTCTCTTTTTTGAAACCGGCTGCTTTCCGTGAGGTCTGCTATCCAAGGTTCAAATCACTAAGTTCATTGTTCAAGAAGCTGCTGAATATGTCTGTTCTGGTACTTATCATGCCCACTCCCTTTTGTGTAGCAGCTTGAGGGCAAAGAAAGATTTTATGTTGTTGATCTTCACAGCTCCAGCCCAGCACCTAGTCCCTGGTATAGGCCCGATGAGCAGGTCCTGCGTAGTCCTCATTTATTGTGCCTCTGAAAGCCGAGAAACAAACAGGCCCTATGTCCCTGGCAAAGGTCCAAGGCAGGTTTCTTCATTATGAAAAATGTCACTTTGCTCAATTATAATTCTTATAGTAACTTCAAAGCTGTGACAGTTATCCAGTTCATGGTTAGTTATGAAATATTGTGATGTAGGGATACCCATGAGCCCAAGGAATCTGTAGTTTCTTTTTTTTTTTAATTTTTAAAAAATTTTATTGAAGTATAGTTGATTTACAATGTGTGTTGATTTCTTCTGTACTGAAAAGTGACTCAGTTATACATATATGTATATATATATTTTTTTAAATTTTTATTGAAGTATAGCTGATTTACAATGTTATATTAATTTCCTGTAGTTTCTTTAGAAGCAGCATTAGAACTTATGGTTACCAAAGCGGGGTAGGGAGGGATAAATTAGGAGTTTGGGATTAACATATACACACTACTATATATAAAATAGGTAAACGACAAGGACCTACTGTATAGAGCACAGGGAATTATACTCAATATTTTGTAACAACCTAAGTGGGAAAAGAATTTGAAAAAGGATACATGTATGTGTATAACTGAATCACTATGCTGTACACCTGAAACTAACACAATATTGTAAATCAACTCTACTTCAATTAAATAAATAAGCAAATAAATAAAAGCAGCGTTAGCGTGAAAGCGACCTCTTGAAGCCTTGGGTCCCTGCTATCTCTGTGAAAAAACAAAGTAACCATCCTCAGAGCACCGTCACTATTCTCATCCTTAAATCCCTGTGTAGTTGATATGCGCCCCGTGCAGTACCCCAGCTGTTAGTCTGCCCGGGCTGCCTTAACAAAATACTGAACACTGGGGGCTTAGACAACAGACATTGATTTCCTCTCAGTTCTGGAGGCTGGAAGTCCAAGATCAAGGTGTGGGTAGCCTGGCGTGCAGCTGGCTGCCTCTTGCTGCTTTTTCACTTGATTATCCTTCGATGCGTACGGCTACCTGGTATCTCTCCTTCTGAGTCCTAACCTCCTCCTCTTGTAGGAACACCAGTCAGATTGAAGCAGGGCCCACCCTCACGGCCTCATTTTAATTAAATCACCTCTTTAAAGGCTCTATCTCCAAGTGCAGTCACCTTCAGAGGTACTGGGGGTTAGGGCTTCAACATATGAATTCTGGGGGAACACAGTTTGTTCCATAACAGTCCATCATTACTCTTTTCTCCCAATAAGGCTGTTTCTCTCTGTGATCTTGCTTTCCTTCGGCACCTGCTGTATGACAGCCTTCGTTCCAGACCCCTCATCTTTCCCCTTTCCTCTGTTTTCTTGGAGTCTCCCACCAACCTTTCAAGGTGGAGAAGACCCACCTCCTCTTCCCTCTCTCTCTCTCTTTCCGCTGCCAGTTGGTCCTGACTGTCGGTCTCCTGGCCGTGGTGGTTTACCTCTATACCGTGGTGGCGTTCAACTTCTTCCGCAAGTTCTACAACAAAAGTGAAGACGACGATGAGCCCGACATGAAGTGTGATGACATGATGACGGTGAGAATTCCCTGTAGGGTCACCTGGCGTGGCTGGGACAGAAGGGCTGTGGGCAGAGCAGGACAGAGATGAGAGTAGAACACTGATGTCTCATCCGAAAGGGAGGTGGGTCCTGGAAAGACAGAAGTGATGCAATAGACCACTTGTCGGGGCCCAGGCGGAAGGAGAAACACACAGCTAAGCAGATCACCATCCATCCACATCTGTGTGTGGCGAAGACGTGAGTTACCTGTGTCTGTATCTCACGGAAGTCAAACTCTGATTCTTTGCCTCTGAGAGCTAAGAGCAAAGTCCCATGAATCTGGTGCTCCGTTTATTTCAGCAAGCCAGTGGGGCTTGTTTCAGAACAGCCATGTCGTCTGAAAAATGTCACAGCAGCAGGACTGGGTCAGGGCGGGGCTGGGGCTCCTGCGCGCATAGAAGGGCACAGCGCAGGGAGAGCCAGCACAGCTGCAGTAGCATCTCTAGACGCTTCTCGTGACCAGATTTCAGGAAAAGAATGTGTGTATCAGAGACAGGTGACAGTACACTGACCCCCTGCCCCCGCCTGTGATCGTTTCTCCAGAAAATAGATATGCTTTTTGGCTAAAATCTCTGCATGAGTTTTCTTGGGGCAAGCAGCCCATGAGACAGCAACACTACAGGCACAAGAGCAACCGTATGACCAGCGTGGGCTCCGTGCTGCCACTGGCTTTTGATCTACCAGCCATGAGACTGCCTCCACACTCCCATCCCAAAGCCATCACTGCCAGTCAGGAGGAGAGACAGAGGGCAGCCTGCTCTGTGAGCCCTGGCCCAGGAGCCTACCTGGAGCACACGGGCACTTGGGAGGAGATTCTGCGGGGAGCCCCGCCCTCCCGGGTGCGCAGAGGATGCCAAGTAGGGGAGGCCTCTTCCCGGAGGCTGTAGCCCGGCCCCAAGTCCAGGCTGGCACTTGAAACTTAAGTGAGAGAAAACTCGTATCCGGCATAAGCCATCCTCATCAGGGCAGAAAGTTCTTTTAACTTATACACACCTAGAGTGAATTCTCACGTGTGTGTCAAAGAGTTCAAAACTGTTTTTAAGAAAAGAGCAAAAAACACCTTTTAAAGGCTACGTGGAACAGCAGCCTTTCCATCTTTATAGACACCAAGCTAACCAGAGGGTGGAGAGGACAGAGTTAGCAGCATGAATGTGTTATTGTGAAGAGTACCCTTCTCCTGCCTCAGGGCTGTCATGTTTTGATCTTGTTACATGAATGATCTGACCATCTCTGTAAAAACAAACAAAACTCTGCACCTTTTACCTGAATCGCCATCATTTTTCTTCTCTAGTGTTACCTGTTCCACATGTACGTGGGAGTGAGAGCTGGAGGTGGCATTGGCGATGAAATTGAAGACCCCGCTGGGGACCCGTATGAAATGTACCGCATCGTCTTTGACATTACATTCTTCTTCTTCGTCATTGTCATCCTGCTGGCCATCATCCAAGGTATGCTTGCCAGTTATGTCATCTGCATGGGGCTCAGTCAATCTGATTCTCTTTGCCTTTCTGCACCTGACTTAACTGTTTTATGTAAAGAGGTTTATGCATTCGCTTACCTGTTAATTCAACAGACATCTCTCTTTTGTGTGTGTGTGTGTGTGTGTGTGTGTGTGTGGTACATGGGGCTCTCACTGCTGTGGCCTCTCCCGCTGCGGAGCACAGGCTCCAGACGCGCAGGCCCAGCGGCCATGGCTCACGGGCCCAGCCGCTCCACAGCATGTGGAATCTTCCCGGACCGGGGCACGAACCCGCGTCCCCTGCATCAGCAGGCGGACTCTCAACCACTGCGCCACCAGGGAAGCCCCAACAGACATCTCTTGAACGTCTACCATACATAAAGGCAAACATACACCCAGGCACTGATACAGGAAACTTGAGCATCCTTACAGAGGACTCCCCTCGCCCACTCCTTCATTACCCACTCTAAGTTGATCATTTCTGTCTCATTCTGCTTCCTAAATATCTCCATTGGCTAGTGTTGCCCCACATCCTCATGATTCCTGCCCTGATCATTTTCCTCCCACGCAATGGGGTGGGAAGCAGCAGAAAGAGGATCTGTGAGAGTGTGACATGTGTTTTCCTTCCTTGCGGGGTAGAGGTAGTGGTATTTTGGTCAGTAGCTTGTCAGGAATTAGAGAAAGAGGGTGATGAATTTAGTTTGAGTCATGCCAAGTTGAGGTACCTATGAGACATCGTGCAGGCGTTGAGGGCTAATAAGCAGTTAACTGTAATGGGTCTTTCAAGAGACAAGTCAGGAATGGAATAGGATAGAAATATTACATTCAATAAGGACACACAAGACAAATATTAATGAATACAAAAATCAAAGAAATGGGATCCATTGGTGGTGGTGGTCAAAGATGTAGGCGTAGAGACTTCCCAGAAGGAAAAGCAAAGAAACTGAGGAGGAGCCCTGATGATACATATCAGTGCCTCAGGGACTAGAAGAGGAAGAGCCGATAAGGAAGACAGAAAGGGAACAGCCAAGCAAAACAGTAGGACAAGGAAGGAAGGACAAGAAGAGAGTCCAGGAGGAGTGAATAGTTAGCGTCAAATACTGCTGAGAGGCGCTGTAAGAGGAACCATGAGAAAGCATTAGCCGGGACTCAGCATTTGAAAACACAAGTGTTTTTCCTAATTTTGATTTAATTGTATCATTCAGCTTTATAATTCATTTCTTTAACATCTTTATTGGAGTATAATTGCTTTACAATGGTGTGTCAGTTTCTGCTTTATAACAAAGTGAATCAGTTATACATATACATATGTTGCCATATCTCTCGCGTCTCCCTCCCTCCCACCCTCCCTATCCCATCCCTCTAGGTGGTCACAAAGCACCGAGCTGATCTCCCTGTGCTGTGCGATTGTTTCCCACTATCTATTTTACGTTTGGTAGCGTATATATGTCCATGCCACTCTCTCGCTTTGTCACAGCTTACCCTTCCCCCTCCCCATATCCTCAAGTCCATTCTCTAGTAGGTCTGTGTCTTTATTCCCGTCTTACCCCTAGGTTCTTCATGACATTTTTTTTTCTTAAATTCCATATATATGTGTTAGCATATGGTAGTTGTTTTTCTCTTTCTGACTTAACTTCACTCTGTATGACAGACTCTAGGTCCATCCACCTCACTACAAGTAACTCAATTTTGTTTCTTTTTATGGCTGAGTAATACTCCACATTTTTTTTTTAACAGAACAAAATAGCCTCTGCCATTCCATCTATCATTCCTCTGCCCTGACTAAACAGGTTATTTGAAGTGTTTTGTTTGTCTTTGTATTTAAAATTCCAGGTCTTATTATTGATGCTTTTGGGGAGCTGCGAGACCAGCAGGAACAAGTACGAGAGGATATGGAGGTACCGTTCTACTAAATCCCAACTTGATTTCCGTTATCTCACAGCACATGGATTTTTTTAAACAGTAGGTTCTACTCTTATTTAGGGCCAGCCCTAGGCAAAATTACCAACCATGATTGTTTTCCAAGCCTGTCCTCTTCTCTGGGCCCATCTACCTGCTCTGTACCCTACCACCACCCCCACCCCCACCTGCTGCCTCCGCCAGGCCCCAGGCTTAGGAAGGAGCAAGTACCCTCCACTAGGTAGAAGCTAGGTATGTGACACTCTGGAGAAGACGACTAACAAACAGCCTAAAGCATGAAAGACAGAAATATTTTAGTGTCTCTCAATTCAAGCAGAGATCCTCACCCTTTTGCTACCTGCCTGTAATGTCACGCCTACTCATGCCTTTTCTCCCTGTTATTCTTCTTAGACGAAATGTTTCATCTGTGGGATCGGCAATGACTACTTTGACACGACCCCTCATGGTTTTGAAACACACACCTTACAAGAGCACAACTTAGCCAACTACTTGTGAGTATCCTTGGTCAGCAAAGGTGATGGGGCAGGGCCAGGAACAGTGAGTAAAATACAGTTACGTCCTGTAGTTCACGCTCTGCCAATGCCTTTTCCTCCTTGGTCTCCGGAAAGCAGAGGCAATTAGGAAAGAGCTTGCAGGAGTCCCCGTGAGCCCGTGTCTTTGTCCATAGGCCCTGCCCCTCCCCGTTCTGATTGCCAGGTGTGCGCTGCAGACTGTTTCTGCTCCAAGCAAATGTCAGCCCCTCAACCTGGAATTAGCTCCCATCCCTTCTCAATCAAGGTCATATTAACTCCAGCAAGTTTCCTCTCTGCTGAATTTTTCCTATCACCATATAATACTTTTTAATCCTAAACAAAGAAAAAAGGCTGTGACCCCACTTTTCCTTCCAGCTGTTGTCCTGCTTCTTCCCCTTCCCTTCCAGCAAAACTGGAAAAGTGTGCATGTTCGGGGTCTCCAATCTCTGTCGTCCCACTCTCCTTTGAACCCCCTCCAGTCAGGCCTTCCTCTCAACCAATTCATATTTGCTCTCGTCAAGGCGGCCCGTCACCTGCGTGCTGCTGAATTCCAGGGCAACTGAGTGAGAGTAAATATTTTTACTTTTCCATAACGTATCTTTGAGACACACAAAATTTCAATTCTGTATTCTTATAAGATGATAAATTGGCCTACTAAGAATTATATGGTAAGAGTTTTGGTTACCATTTTATTGTTTACCTTAGGACTTTTTTAAAAAACAATAAAATGGTAGCCAAAATTCTTCCTCACAAGTGATCTTAGCTCAAGGTTTAAGGACCTCTCCTCACAAAAAGGCTAATTTTGAGATAAATGTGTATTATTATTAGAAGATGATGGCGTATGTTGTCATGCCACGTTTCCCCTATTCTGAAAGGTATAGGAGTCAGCATGATGCTGAACAATGTATTTAATCCTCTCTCCAGCTCACTTGACTTTGGTTTTCTAACCAAAGAATCTAATATTGTCTTTTTCTCAGTTGTTAAACCTTTGTTCCTCGTTCCAGGTTCTTCCTGATGTATTTGATTAATAAAGATGAAACAGAGCACACAGGTCAGGTGAGAAACACCTTAAGATAGAGCTTCCCCTTTCTACGTCAAGCCTCAGTAGAGCACAGGATATCTGAAATAGAGAGGTGACCCCCATTTGTCTCTTCTGTGCGTTTTCCCACTGCTTCCTGCATTGTTCCACCATCTCTTTGTGACTTAAGAAGCCAAAATTCTAAGGCAACTCCCACCTATTCCAAAAGGCCCCCTTGGTTATCCTTCCCAGCAAACACTGACATTTTCTAAATCCTTATAGTTGCTGCTTCAGGGCAGAATAGCTGGAGGTGGGGAGAACGTTACAGAGAAAAAGACAATGCAAAGCTGAGTGGGTGGCTCCGACAAAGAGCAGGAGAGTCGGAGCAAAATGGTGAGACGACAGCCTAAGAAAGATAACGACCTCCTGTGTGGGTGACACAGGGATGCGGAGGTGTGGGTGTGACAGGGTGCGTGAAAGTATGTGTCAGAGGGGTTCTGTGACTAAGTATGAAAAAGCAGTGTAAAGACAGAGAATAGGGGAGGAAAAGGTAGCTTACCAAATAGTCAAACGTCATTGGATTCGTATATTCTGCCTTCTACCAGTTACAAATGGCATGGAGTCAACCCTCTGCTAAATCTTTAAGTATTTTTAGTGGCGATCATCGAGTTGGTCTCACTGTGGGGTTTTTGTTTGTTTTGGTGGGGGGACGGTCAGAAGAAGGGAGAAAAGAAGGGAGAAACTTCTTGCTCCCAAAACAGCCTGAGCTGGGAACAGTGCAAGAAAGAATGTACCAGTTGGGCCTCACATTTATCCACATCAGTATTCCCAAAGGGAGACATAGAGAGGGAAAATAAATTGGGTTCCAGCTTACTGTGGTTTATAAAGAAGTCTCCTTTGTTCCCGTTATTTCAGGAATCTTATGTCTGGAAGATGTACCAAGAAAGGTGTTGGGATTTCTTCCCTGCTGGTGACTGCTTCCGGAAACAGTACGAAGATCAGCTTGGATAAATGGGAATGAAAGAAGCCTCCACCATTCTGGACGGTCAATAAAATCCTTCTCTTAACAAACAGTTCTGCAACACATTTGAAAAGTGACATTTCCTAAAATGCCTCCCTTACAAGGAAGTGTTTGTTACACATCTGTGGTATTTTGGAATTGATTTGGCTTTTTGTATCTAATGGACGTACACTGTGCGAGATAACCTGTCAAAAATGTTGAAAAAAAAGAGTACGGCCCAGCTTCAAGGAAGCTCTAGTTGAAAGCCTTCAGGTTTCTCAGTTCTAACTAGGTCGTTGGGATGGTACCACTGAGGGAAGGGCTAGAGAAGCAGGAAGTTTGGGAGGCACAATACCTGGAATTTTAAACACTTGAATTCCACATGATGGTACTCCACCAGTGACTCACGGTCTGAGCTACAAAAAAATCATTTTAAAACTGCAGTCTAATTTCTCCCATGGTACTTGCTAGTGAATGTATCCAGAATCAGCTTGAAAAGCTTTAAGCAGTTAAAGAAATAGAAACAAACAAACAAACCGCCACTTTGTCGACACTGAAGTATCGAGTAAGTGCCTTACAAAACCTCTTTAGATATAGCTATGCAAGTTTTTTACATTTATGTTCGAGACGGACAGTTCCATTAATTAGTTGTGTGGATCTTCTGTCTTACTTTATGAAACTGCACTCAAAGGTTATTCATATGTTTTTTTTTTTTTCAGTAACAGCTTGTCAACTGCTGTTATCAGAGAAAAAAAGTACTGTACTGAAAATTCAGAAAAAAATCTCAATCTTATGCCAAATAGAGTAACGCTTTATGGTCTCCCTTGTAAGTAGTGGAGCTGCTCTGTTTAGGTGAATCTCCTTAAATAAAACGAAGTGCCCACTGCAATAAAGTCATAATCACCAACTCACGGTTTGGCCTCTTGTAACGCCCCCTTTCTGGATGATTTACAACCACCCTGTGGTGCTGGGAAAAGGGACAGGAGACTAACAAACAAACAGCCCACGGCTCCCCGCACAAGAAAGAAAGGAAGGAAAAAAATCCACAAACCAGCGTTTGTTTATTTTGGCCAAATGCATGCCTGGTTTGCTTAGCTTTCTTCATCAGCTGCACCCGCTATGCTGTAAAAATTGAGAGGAAGAAACTGGACACAAGGGCCGTAACATCTCCTGCCCTTAAGAAGTCTATTCAGTTACTAAGCCAGAGAACAAATGCAGCGAGCTGTATCATTTCAAATCCGCTGTCTCATTTCGGATTTGTTGAACATGGGGGAGGTAGGCATCTACTGCTAAGCGTGATGGCCCCACGGGCTCGGGCCGTGCTTGTAAACCAGCTGTTCTGGAAGGACAGCCTTGGGCCCGCCTTCCCTTACAAGGCAACCAAAATTGGCTTCAGGCACTTTTCATTTTCTTTCTCTCTCTCTTTTTTTTTTTCTTTCATCAAGTTTAGGAAATCATGCTGTCCAACCAATCTTCAAGCTCTTCCTCAGTAACATTTCTGGATATACTTGGTTGCTCAGATGCCACGTTCTTTCCTTCCAACGCAGACGGTTTTGCAGGATCTAAAAAAATAAAAGCAACGTTAACAACTTCACGTTAGTGCCAGAACCGAGGGTTAACGCTTCCCTGGGGTTTGATCCATGCTGGAAATCAGCCAAAGTCTGACTTCGCTCACGATAAGGGGAAACGTTCTATTATTTTCCTGCTCCCTAAGAAGATCCAGTGATACCTAAACAAATTCATAAATGGAGTAGAGATTTGCTCTTCTATTTATTTGGATGATGAATCTCACAGTTCACTAGTTTTTTTTTTAAAAGACTAACAGCTTAGTTTCCTGGAAACTAAAGCCATTAAAGGGTCCTGAATGCAGTGTATGGACGGGGCAGTCACTAGGCCTCTCCCTGTCAGATGGCCCGCCATCTGACAGAACATGCACAAATGAGGAAGTCTTCTTTTGTAAAAAAAAAAAAAAAAACAACCAAGATCGAAATAGCAAGCAAGAAGCACAAAGCACTGATCAACAGGCCTGTTCAGACAGTCGATTAAAAGGTCTGCTGCTGCACAGCTGAGGCCACGGGTATCGAAATGCCTTTTACAGCACGAGTTCAATTTGCAGCCCCGGGTTTAAGATTGCAATCAGGCAGGTAGCAGCTTTGGAAGCCCAGTAATATCGAGTGAGAGCAATGTTGTCAGAAAGGTCAGCTCAGGGGGAAGCAGAGACGTGAGCACAGAAATAGATGTCAGTGGACAAGGCCAGATCGATGTCAGACACTGATGAAGATGTGTAGGGATGTGACAGAGGTGAAGCTATTCTCAGAAAAACACCAGAATCGAGAAGATGGATGGGGAATAAAATGAAAACCATACCTGTTTCTTCTTGGGCCACCTCCTCATCTTTCTCAGATTCCAGGTCCTGAGCTGTCTGGTCTGCTAAGATGTCACCGCTCTCTTTTACAGACGCATCTAAATTAAGCAGCAGATCTAGTTCTTCTTCCAAATCGTCTGCTGCCGACTGCAGTGGGGAAGCGGGGTTCTGAGAACGCTTGGAAGGGCCCGGTCCTAGGCTGTCTTTACCCAGGTACATGGGGCAGCCAGCGGCAGCAGATTTCAGCTCAGAGATGGACCCCTTTCCTCCAGGCCCCAAGGGCCCCTTTAACTGCATCCCTAGTCCCTTGCCATCATTATTTCTCTTTGGTTTCACCTGAGGAAGCTCTAAAGGAAGGGCCGTCTGAAAGAGAAGCACAGTATCTGAGTTAATGTGAGTCCTGCCGTATTTGCTTAAGCAGAAATTAAAGCAAAGGAAGCCATCAGACTCTGTGGAGTAGGAAACTCAATTCAGACAGGAAGGTCACAAAGTGTCTCCATCCAGGTCCTGCCAGCACCCCTCTTACTGCTGCAGGGGTAAGTGTGGGAGACCTCCCTACCGTGCCCACCTCAGCCCTGTGCCAACCTGCTCAGAGCTGAAATCAAAAGGGCTGTGCACTCCTGTCACCAGCCTGAGAATGGACAGTCCTGTATGTCTATGTGAATGTACACTTAAGCCTGCGACGAGGCAGGCTTTGTAAAAAGTCACGGAGAAGTAATTAGCAAGTCGGATCTGTTCACTGAACTAAGATGCACAAATATAGGAGATGAAGGAACAAATTCACCAAGAAGAAAAGAATGACCGTTAGTAACATTATTTGAGTAAAAATTGCCAGACAGGAAAGAAAACATTCCATTTGATTACATTTGTAAAAACGCCCCCAACAGGCAAAACTAATCTTGAGTATGAGAAGTCAGGATAGTGGTCTTAGGGAAGTATTGTCTCGGGGGGTGGGGGGAGGTTCTGGGTGGTGGCGGCATTCTGATCCTTGATCTGCATGTGTAAAGACTTACGCACGCACTTCTCTATATGTTATCATTTAATAAAGTTAAACCCTCCCCCCAGGTGACTGTAATGTAGAGGAAGGCTGAGAACCACAGTTCTGGAGGGAGGCCTGTGGTGACCAGGCTGGCATCAGTGGGTAGGTTCAGGAGGAGGGTCAGCTGCTGTTGGAGGTGTTGTCCCCTTATTTGTACATTTAAGCATCCTGAGCAGATCCAGTTTGCTAATAGCTCCTTAGGGCTTTTAAGACCGCGTGGCTTTACACAGGAACTTAAATATTCATCCAGCACTGTCAGTGTGCAGGGCGAAGATGGGATGTGGTCCCCTGTTCTAATCCTGGAATCATTCAGTGGGTCTGCACTGGCTGGCTGGCATTGTCTTTGTTTGTTTGTTAACTCCCGGGTGAGTCTAACATGCAAACACAGTTGAGAATAACCGCTCTCCCTCATGGGAGGAGTGGGAAAACCTGGCTAGATAGTTAAAAGTTACTATTTACAAAAGTACAATTATTTTATATCTTTCCTCTGAGGCCTGCCTCTGACAACATCATCCTTCACTTTCAAATGCTCACACCACTTCCCGTTTCTCTCCTCAATCCTGGGGCCCCCATCACCTTCATCTGTGTTTCCCTGATGTGTTCTGTTAACCACTCCTCATTGTGTGGGATCAAACCAAGTATGTCAGGACTTTGACCATCTCTGGACAGCCAGAGGAAGAGGAGTGCTCACCCAATCACTAAGACAAGCCCCAATACCCCCAAACGCTCCTAAAGACGTCCCAGGGTGATTCCCCATCAGAGGCAAATGCTATCCTCTCTACTTCTCTGCCCCTAAGTGTCCTCCAGCCTGAATTCTACTTGCTGCCCTAAATTTGACGTGAGTGCCACAGAGACAGCTGGGTGGATACCCACTGATGCCTGCCTATGCTCACGCTTAGCATCGCATTCAACTGCAGAACAAAACTGGTCATTTTAGTTGCTGGGATTCTATTGACAACTAGTACTGCCTAGGGTTTCACTTTTTAACAAAATCCAATCTAGCCACAATTAAATTTCAAAGTTCCTTCTGGTATAGCCCTTGGGCCCCTCCTCTCTTAGCCGATTCAATGGCTCCTCTCTTAGCTACCTTACAACCGATATCTCCCAAATTTGTATTTCCAGCCCTTGATTCTGAACTATAAATTTCTACATCCAATTGACTAATATTTTCACTCTGACATCTCAGAGACACAAACCCATAATGTCCAAGCCTCACCCTTCCTAATACTAGCTACCACTGAGTTGCACAGGCTGGAAAACCTAGAAAATTCTTTCCCTGCTCCCTCTCCATTTCCAGTATTTCACCAAGTCCTGTTAATTTTACTTTTGTAATACACCTCTTGGTAAAGTCCAGTTCCCTGCCATCTCTACCATCATTAGCCTGGTCCAAGCTACAGTATTACTCACCTGAGCCGTGCAGTGGCCTCCTAATTTGCCTCCCCTCATCCGCTCTACTCTTGCATGGGTGTGCAAGTGCAGATTTACCCTAAACACAGACACCCCAATACAGTCCTCTCTCCATTCTGCAGCCAGAATGTTCGTTGTTACTGTTATTATTAGCACAGTTGTTAATGCAGATCTGACTGGGTCACTCTTCTTTAAATCCCAACTCGAATGTTCTTATACTTTGGATCTCGGCTTATCTGTCACTTCTTCAGGAAAGCCATTCCTAATCACACCAAAGTCGATCAGGTTCACTATTACATATTCTCACAGCATACTGTCCTTCCCCTTCACAGGGCTTATAATTTGATAACTTGATCAATACCCGTCTTTCCCAATAGATTAAGCTCCATGAGGGCAGGAACCGTGCCTGTCTGTTCACCACGGTAACCTTAGTGCCTAACACAAAGCCTGGCACATAAACATTTTGAGTACAATACAAGGCAGACTCTATACTTCTACATTTCATTCAATTCTATTACATTTGATCCTTTAAAATGTTTCAAATATAAAATGAAAAAACCTTTAGAAAGTATTTCATTCTCCCTCAAAACTTTACGAAATTCTACCTGATACAAAACGCTCAGCTTGATGAAAGGAAAAGCTGAGTCTGAAACATCCTGCAGGGGGATGTTTTTCATTCTTCTTCTTCTCCTGCCCTAATTCATACCAGCCTCAGGATGCTGTCAGGGTTTTTACCTGGACCAATTCAGCAGCAACATTGAGTCGGAGTGAGAGAGGCAGTTCTTGAAGGGCTCGAACCAATGACTCACAGTCCACATAAAATGCTGAATTCTATATATAAAAAAAAAGATAGATTATTGATCAAGATGATTACATATGGGGCTTCCCTGGTGGCGCACTGGTTGAGAGTCCGCCTGCCGATGCAGGGGACACGGGTTCGTGCCCCGGTCCGGGAGGGTTCCGCATGCCGCGGGGCAGCTGGGCCCGTGAGCCATGGCCGCTGAGCCTGCGCGTCCGGAGCCTGTGCTCCGCAACGGGAGAGGCCACAATAGTGAGAGGCCCGCGTACCGCAAAAAAAAAAAAAAGATGATTACATATGACCTTTCAGAAATAAAAGAGCACAAGACGATAGGTAGTAACTGTAAATAAATCATCTATTACTTTTAGCTGGGAGTAATCAGATCATAAATCACACTTGATATGGTTCTAATTTCTACCATCTCTGCATTAAGATAAGCAAAACCAAAAGCACCTTCCTGAGCCACAGCTCAGGCTGCCAGAGCAGCAGCAGGGTGGTGATCACCTCACATCAAGGCTGCACGGAAACCTGGAACCTGCGGATGCTCTTGGAATTACTGAAAAAAAAACTCAAAGCACTTAATGAAATCTAACTGGACATCTCCCCCCCAGATTCAGATGGCTGGCCCTCAGGAGAGCAGGGAAGAGCTGTCTCAGCAGTCAGATGGGGAGGACAGTCACAGCCAAAGAAGCCCATGAGGTATACGCTTCTCTCTCTTCCAACCAGAAAGCAGAGGATGGAAACTTACCCTCCAGCTGGCAGCACTTTGTGTGAGGCCAACGCTGTAAGTCCCTTGAACTCCCTTCCCGTGCATAGACGCAAAATCCCATCCAGGCAGTGCCCTCACAAACTGACCACATCTGAGAAAACGGTCCAGGTTATCGCATGACCCCTAATGGCTGTTTCTAGGTGCCCCGGCCACCCAAGAGAAGGAAGAACTAGAAGGTGGCCGCCACACTAGAGGCAGACACCACGGCCCACCTTGTCTACCAGGGACTATCACAGACCCAGGTAGAACCATGACTTACGCTGCAATCACTGATATCAAGTTAGGGAACACCACCCAGGGGTCATGGAGTCTAATCCCCATTCCACGGTAAGGATGCCTTGGGTAGATGGGTTTATAATGACTGGAGGTGGGGAGTCATTCCTGGTGCTCTCAAGTAGAGCGCCGACACTAAACGCAGACCCACTCGAACCCCTGAGCCTCACAACAGCAGGACACAGGGATCAAAAGAAGCAATACAGCTCTTCAACTGCCCTTCTGAAAGTTTCCGGAGATGGCTAGCTCTACGGTAAGCAAGGTTGGCGGCAGCAGATGTGGCCCCTCACCCTGGAAAAAAAAGGAACTTACATCTAAAAACGCAGAGTATTTAGGGAGCAGGAGAGTGGGAAATGCACTACATGTGCAGGCCTTGCCGCAGTCCTGCACTCAGCACGTCAAGTGCTTGATCAAGACCAGCATGGCCAGTCTTTGTTTCGAAGTTTGGAGAAGACCTCTCAAACCACTAGAAAAGTGTGATCCTGAATGCTTAACCCATGAGTAAGTCACCACATTACAAACTGGAAATCTCACCCTTCCCACTGCCAAGG
Source organism: Delphinus delphis (assembly GCF_949987515.2). Classification (NCBI taxonomy): domain Eukaryota; kingdom Metazoa; phylum Chordata; class Mammalia; order Artiodactyla; family Delphinidae; genus Delphinus; species Delphinus delphis. Next base: position 77,500,439 of record NC_082684.1, on the reverse strand, counting down.
TGTCTGCAAAGTCACCCGGGTAGACCCCCTGCTTTCAGCCTATAAAAGAGCAAGAACTTTCCGTCCACGATGCCTGCCAACCGTTCACATGCTGCTGTCTCAGCTCTCTGGAGAAGGCCCGCTGAGACGTGCTGGGGTCCAGCTAGAAGTGCCCAAACTTCCTCCCCCCTTTTGCATCATGTGTGACACGGCTACAAGGTATATCGTTAACAATGAAAAGTCTGTGAGATCCAGGGAATGGCCAGGCTGTGCTTATGTGCCGAGTCCCAAGTGATGGACCTTCAGCTGCTGGGGTGTCTCCTTTCCCCACGTCTCCAATTCCCACCCACCATCCAAGGCCCATGTGATAGGGCACCGCCTCCATGAGGACCTCAAGACACTTCAGCCCAGCACAGTGATTTCTCCTCGTCTCCCTGCAGCAGTCCTAGAGCCTAGAACCTACCATCAAACACCACGATGTAAGAAGCCTTCCCCTTTTTTGTCACCAGTTTGTCCCCTAAAGGGCTACAGCTGAAGGCCTTAGATATAAAGGGAGCTGAAGTGAATTGCTTGTAATAGTAAAGTGTGAATTTGAAAATAGATTTAATTGGAATAACCACCATGAATTAGCTTTTTTGCTCCATGTTGTAAATAACTGGTGGGTCATCTCTGCCCGGAGAGCCCCATCCCCACATCCACCTGGCCAACGCTGACAGTCACTCACAGTTGGAGCACGCAGCCTGGCCACCCCAGCGCCTCTTCTCCTGCAGATTCGGAGGCTGGGGGCAGGAGGCCAGCCTTGACTGTTAGAACAAAGTCCCTCCAACCCCACTTCTCCGCCATCAGTGTGCGCACAGACTCAGTGGTGAGAATCTATTCCCGAAGGTTTCCTCCCTGTCCAGGAAGCCAATCAGACTCCGAGTCTCAGTGTCTGCGTAAAGGTACACCACTTGGTGAGGAGCGAACCTACTAGAAACTCCACTTACAGCCTCTGATCAGACCATTGCACCTTCCTCGAGAGCCACAGCACTCACAGTCCACATTCATTTGGGTACTCAGGGACCACGGGGACACTTTACAGTGGAAGTGCTCAGATCAAGCGACACTTCAGAGAAAGCTGGGCGCCTTCCGTGTACAGAGCGTCAGGCCTCATTCAGAACTGCGCTCTCAGGGGTGGGCCTGAGTGTCTGTTCCCTTAAAAGCCACGCACTCAGGAACCACGGCGTGCCACCCAGTGCTCAGTGGTTGCTCGAGGAAGCTCTACTGACTAAATAAGTCGCTAGTCAACACAACTGAAAAATGGAATGAAAAAAAAGCTTCAGGTGATTTTCAAAAAATAATGGACCTATTTTTTTCACCCTCAGTTCTCCTCCCACCCATTCCCTCCTCACATGTCCCCACACTGTCCAAAGGACAGGTCTGAAAACGCCACTCATGGATTGAAGGGACCAACTCCCCTGCGGTAATGGGGCCAACACGGCTGAAGCAGGGACCCTGACTGCCAGGCCACCTTCCCCTCACCCTGCACGTGAGCCACAGAGACATGAAGGCAAGTCACAGGGACAGCACTGGGCCCTCTCCCATCAGGGTGCCCTTCGGGGCCTCCGCCAGGACCCACTGGCAAACTCTTCACTGCTTCATGTCACTGGCTGTGCTGGGGACAGAGGAGCACATGAGGAACAACTGATAGATAGACAGACAGGTAGATAGACAGATAGATTCTTCTCTTCTTTTTCTCTCTCAAGTAAGCAAAAATAAAGAGGACCGAGTGAGGGGAGATGTGGGACACGAAACAGTGCCGGTGGCGAAGTGATGAATTCAGTTTGGGATGTGCCCTACTAATACTTCAACTCAAGATGCTCACAATCAGGCTTGCCTTCTCTCGCCCCATCAGTCATCACTGCTCACCTCATCAGCGTGCTGGGAAGCTCAGCGCCCCTGCGAATCTTTCTTGTCCTCATGTCTCACGTCTGGCCCGTGACGCAATCTACCACGTCCTCCACTGCAGTCCCATCTGCCAGTGAACTGTCTTCCATCTCACGGCCCATGCTGTCGGCCCACGTCCCCTCCCGTTCACGTAATATCCTCCTCCTACCTGGTCTCCCAGCCTCCAGCCTCTGAACTCTTCAGTCGCTCCTTCCCAATATTGCAGAGGTCCAGTCTAGCCATTTCCATTGTCTTGCTAAACAAGACTTTTGTTAACAAGTAACAGTAGTAATAAGAGCTAATTTTGAGTGTTTCCTCTGTGTCAGGAACTGCACAGAAGGACTTTTATTTATAATCTAATATAATCCTCATGACAACTCTGAGTTACATTTTATTATTAGTTCCATTTTCCAGATGAGAACTAGTATTTACGCTCAGGTTTGCGTCTCTGAAGTCTATGCTCTGACCCACAGGCTAAACTGCCCCTAGATAAAAATGAAGACCAAACCACTGGTACTAAGTGACCCAGACCCACACTGGAAGCCGCCTCTTCTGAGAATCCACACTCCAGCTACACTCCAGCTACGCTCCCGACTCTGAGCACAGCCTGGTCTTTCAGATCTCATCACTCTCCTGTTGTTCCCCAGACAGAACCTACCAGAACCATACTCATCCATCCACCAAGGCCCATTCAAATGATCTTTATCCCATGCTCCCACTCTCAATCACCTCCAGCCCAAAGCAGCTTTCTCCCACAGTATTACGTTCATTCATTCATTATACCTCTTACTTTATATTGCATTCTTTTTCATTTATCATGTAAATATTTACCATCTACTATGTGTCAGCCACTGTGCTAAGGTAAGGGGCCTAGGGCGATGAACAAGCATGGTCTCTGTCTCACTCATCTTCCAATAAGCTACATCTAATAAAATATCTAATAAAGAACATGTGTTTTGATAAATAAAGAACCTTAGAATTATTTGAAACTCTCAGGATACCAAAATGTTCTCTGATAGCCAACCTGGTGCAAAGGAGTTGAAATGGGAGTTGTCTGGCTTTCACTGAATTCCTCCATGATCTGCGTTCGTCTGTTTACAACTTGTGCTAGAATTCTAAAGCATACTCAGGTACATGCCCAGACAGACCCGAGCAAAAACAAATATTTTTAATTCCCAAATTTTTCTATATTATAAAACGTACTCTTTGTACAGGAACAGGAAGTCATTTTACAAGTCACTTCCCTCCCCTCTGTCTTTAAGTCAATGTCCGTCCCAAACAACTGAACGTGAAGCCAGCCCACCTGGGGGTGTGAGCCACCTACTGTGTGTGTACTGAGCTGACAGCGGAATGGGGAGGAAGGTCCCGCCCTTTATCCGTCAGGTCTGCTGCCCGGTCTCCTGTCTGAAGCTGTGGGCAGGCTGTCTGATCACTGTATCAGATAGTATGCTCCAGCCCCGGAGTCGGAAGCAAATGCCACGCCAGCACTTACTCATCCTCCGTGCATTTTAAAAAGGGTGAGAATACCTGTCGTCTCTCGTACGGAAAGGTTCAGTGAAATCCTGCCTGGAGAATCATCAAAACTCCTTGGGAGGAAAATATGGCAGCAATACAAAGCAAATAACGTGCGTGGGTGCTACAGATTCACTGAAAGACTTCTATGATGCTTGTTCTTATTTTATAGCTTTATTCTCCTAATTATAGAAGAAGAGTTATTTAAAACTATAAAGTTAAGGATTTTCTTACCTAACACCAAAAACTGTGTGGGAGAAATAAATTAATTCTCAAGCCTTAGATGAATTTTCACAGAAAGAGAAAAGAAGGAAGGCCAAATGGCAAAGTAATCCACTCAAAATCGTGACTATAAACTTTCAGCCCTACAACCCAGTCTATATGAACTATAGTCATATATGAGCTATATAAGTAGTTCACATAGACGGCCAGGTATAAAGGTCAACTCCAGCTCCAAAAGCCTGTATAATTTAAGCTCCCTGAAAACCTTCTGAGCAATTTAGGTAACTGACGCTGAACTGTACATGAATGACTAGACTCTTCTCTATGTGAAGTCTCTATCACAACAACAATGTGAAAGGTGCTGGTCTCCAGCCTTGAGAAGAGCCAGTCCACATTCCAGACAGAGCTTCACCTTACCTGTTTGGGGCAGGAAGCTTCACTATCCCACTCTTTCTCCTCGGCAAACCGGAACTGTGAGAAGGAGTCCCCTGGGAATAGAAAAAACATACAATTTTATGTCAAAGCTAAAAGGAAAACACTCAGTTCTCTCAATTTCCCCTTGGGAGTAAAAGTGCTGTTTCTGAAGAGCTGACCATCCCAAACTCAGTGATGATATTCAATAGAAGGTCCTGGCTTCCGCATCTTTCCACATCATCTGTGCAGAGTGGGTACTTGAAAATACTATTGGCAACTGTATTCATTGCTTCATTCAACTCTCAATAAGCCACCATCCTACATGCTTCTTGAGAGACAACTGAACAGTCCAGGCCTGCAGACGTGGCCATCTCCCCATATTTAGCATATTTTCATCTCATCTGCTTAATATATGCAAGGAAACTAACATTTATGATTTGGGGGTGGGCAAAAGCAGAAAAGGAAGGAGAGAAACAGAACTGAAGGAAAGCAGTTCTCAACTGATCCACAATATGACAGACTTAAAATATCTCTTTGAGGCAAGGTTACCAATCTGAACCATCACTCTAAAAATCACCTGGTTAGAATGTCAGATACAAAATAAAACTCAAAGAATGTGCATTAGATTAGTTAATGTGAATCATGGTGCACTGCTCTGAGCTCTTGGAATAAAGGAAAATGAATCAAGATAAACAAGCTTGACAGATGATTCCGTACAGCAAGCTTTGACACAAAGCTTATTTTGTAAATATGTACTTATCTGGTTATTTGCATTAAGAATAGCCAATTTATAAAGAATTACTTTTCCACCTGGCTTTCAGGATCCTCCAGAATGTGATCCTACCTCATTAACCCACATTTGCTTCCTATTTCTTGACTTCCTGCTCCCGAGAGCCTCTTTTCACATTCTGAACATACTTCATTTTCTACCCTATCCTCATTTCTTTTTTAATCCTTCTCCCTTGTCTGGAAGGCCCACACACTTCTACCCATTCATATCCTATTTATACTTTAAGACTCAGGTACAGGCCCACTTTCTCCTCCTATGAGATCTCTCAGGTTATTTAACCATAGAATCCATTCTTTACTTCTAACCTAAAAGAGGGGGAAAAGAACTGAAGAATCCTGAATTAAAGAGACAAAGACAAAATCAGAATCTACACCATGCCCCCAGCATTTCCAAAACACATGGATCATAACATTTTAACACTTGACAAGATCAAATTCTAGGTAAAAAAGACCAAGAACATCACTCTTTATCATGAGAAAGGGTAAAGTCACTACCATTAGTCATTGGCAAATCAACCTTGATCCCTCAAAAATTATGATATAAAGAACCTGAGTGATATAATTAATAATGTCTTGTCTGTGCATGTGGATGTATAAGTGCATTGTGATTATATGTGGGTAGTTTATAAATATTTGTGCAATAGTAACATTTTAAAAGGACAATAGAAAGGCTACAAAAAACCTTTAAAAAAATCCTAAAAGGTAGCAGTTAGACAAACCATATTTGCTGGTGATAAACATTTGTAGCACATATAGGCAAAGAGCCTGTCTCTTACATACAAAGAGAGCTTTTGCAAATCAACCAGAACAAAACCACCTAGTAGGAAAACAGGCAAAGGGGTGAGAATAAGAAAGGAAGTAAGGATCAAGGAGGAATAGGACAGCTTTACAAAGTCTGAGGCAAAGCAGTGAATCAGCTCAATCTCTGATTCTGACTAAAAGAAGCAAAAGTTAATCCTTTTTGGAGGAAAATGACATTATCAATAACCTAGAATTATCTCTACTATATTTTATACACAGTATCCAAAATTCAGGTGTATCAGGAGATGAGACCAAGATGACAGGAAACTAAGAGAGAGGGGAAAACAAACAAAACCCAATCAAAAAATGGACAGAAGACCTAAATAGACATTTCTCCAAAGAAGACATACAGATGGCCAAAAAGCACATGAAAAGACACTCAACATTGCTAATTATTAAAGAAATGCACATCAAAACTACAATGAGATATCACCTCACACCAGTCAGAATGGGCATCATCAAAATGTCTATAAACAATAAATGCTGGAGAGGGTGTGGAGAAAAGGGAACCCTCCCACCCTGTTGGTGGGAACGTAACTTGGTGCAGCCACTACAGAGAACAGTATGGAGGTTCCTTAAAAATCTAAGAATAGAATTACCATATAACCCAGCAATCCCACTACTTGGGCATATACCCAGAGAAAACCATAACTCAAAAGGACACATGGCGGGCTTCCCTGGTGGCGCAGTGGTTGGGAGTCTGCCTGCCGATGCAGGGGTCACGGGTTCATGCCCCGGTCGGGGAAGATCCCACATGCCGTGGAGCGGCTGGGCCCGTGAGCCATGGCCGCTAAGCCTGCGCGTCCGGAGCATGTGCTCCGCAACGGGAGAGGCCACAACAGTGAGAGGCCCGCGTACCACAAAAAAAAAAAAGGAAAAAAGACACATGGTGCCCCAATGTTCATTGCAGCACTATTTACAATAGCCAGGACATGGAAGTAACCTAAATGTCCATCAGCAGAGGAATGGACAGAGAAGATGTGGCACATATATACAATGGAATATTAGCCATAAAAAGGAACAAAACTGGGTCATTTGTAGAGAGGTGGATGTGCCTAGAGACGGTCATACAGAGCGAAGTCAGAAAGAAGAATAAATATCGTATATTAACGCATGTATGTGGAATCTAGAAAAATGGTATAAATGATCTTATTTGCAAAGCAGAAACAGAGACACAGACTTAGAGAACAAACATGGATATCAAGAGTGGGGGTGGGATGAACTGGGAGATTGGGATTGACGTATATACACTATTGATACTGTGTATAAAATAGATAACTAATGAGAATCTACCGTATAGCTCAGGGAACCCTACTCGATGCTCTGTGGTGATCTAAATGGGAAGGAAATCCAAAAAAGAGGGGATATACGTATATGTATAGCTGATTCACTTTTCCTTACAGTAGAAATTAACATAACATTGTAAAGCAACTATACTCCAATAAAAATTAATTTAAAAAAAAACTAAAAATAGAGTTGCCATATGATCCAGCAATCCCACTCCTGGGCATATATCCAGAGAAAACCATAATTCAAAAAGATACATGCACCCCAATGTTCACTGCAGTGCTGTTTACAACAGCCAAGACATGGAGGCCCTAAGGTCCAGTGACAGATGAATGGATAAAGAAGATGTAGTACATATATACAATGGAATATTACTCAGCCATTAAAAAGAACGAAATATGCCATTTGCAGCAACATGGATGGACCTAGAGATTATCATACTAAGTGAAGTCAGACAGAGAAAGACAAATATTATATGATATTGCTTATATGCAGAATCTAAAAAAAAATGATACAAATGAACTTATTTACAAAACAGAAACAGACTCACAGACTTAGAAAACAAACTTATGGTTACCAAAGGGTCGAGGGTTGGGGGGAGGGATAAACTGGGAGTTTGGGATTGACATATAAACACTACTATATTAAAAATAGATAACTAACAAGGACCTACTATATAGCACAGGGAACTCTGCTCAATATTCTGTAATAACCTAAATGGGAAAAGAATTTGAAAAAGGATATATATATATATATATATATATATATATATATGTATAAGTGAATCACCTTGCTGTACATCTGAAAATAACACAACATTGTAAATCAACTATAGTCCAATATAAAAATAATTTTTTAAAAAAAGAGACAATAGAAAAAAATCCAGTTATCAGACCCAGATCTTATGATTTGCAATGTAAAATTTTCAAAAATAGGAAAAACTATAAAATCACAATGACATCCATGACGTCATTTTTTTTTCCTTTTCCATTATGGTTTATTACAGGATATTGAATATAGTTCCCTGTGCTATACAGCAGGACCTTGTTGTTTATCTATTTTGTATATATCATTGTTTGTATCTGCTAATCCCAAACTCCTAATTTATCCCTCCCCCACCCCCTTGCCCTTTGGTGACCATAAGTTTGTTTTCTTTTTGTTTGTTGGTTTTTATAAATTTATTTATTTTTGGCTGTGCTGGGTCTTCGTTTCTGTGCACGCGCCTTCTCTAGTTGCAGCCAGCGGGGGCTACTCTTTGTTGTGGTGCACAGGCTTCTCATTGCGGTGGCTTTTCTTGTTGCAGAGCACGGGCTCTAGGCACGCGGGCTTCAGTAGCTGCAGCACGTGGGCTCAGTAGTTGTGGCTCGCGGGCTCTAGAGCACAGGCTCAGTATTTGTGGCGCACAGGCTTAGTTGATCTGCAGCATGTGGGATCTTCCCAGACCAGGGATCAAACCCGTGTCCCCTGCATTGGCAGGCAGATTCTTATCCACTGCGCCACCAGGGAAGTCCCCATAAGTTTGTTTTCTATGTCTGTGAATGTTTCTGTTTTATAAATGAATTCATCTGTATCATATTTTAGATTCCACATAAGTGATATCATATGGTAACTGTCTTTCTCTTTCTGACCATGAAGTCATTCTTGATTGATACAAAATAAAGTATTCACATAAAAAATTCAAAGAAAAGAAAAAAATGTTTGAGAAAAATAAGGTACTTTAAGCACATTTTGTTTATAGTAGTCAAACTCCAAAACAACACAATTTAAAAATCTTAATAAAGTACACAGAGGCTAATTTTGAAAAATAAGCTGGTTAAATGACTATTAAAGAAAGCCAACCTCTCTAATCCTCTCATTGAAGATGAAAGTGTGTCCAGACTTGTCAAAATTATGACTCCTAGAATCAAGAGTACTTCCGGAAAACATGTTACCAAAATTCTCTTCTTATACTGAGACATGTACAGAACAATGGTGGTATTAGTAAACATGCTACTCCTGTATCTTGTACATCAGACGTTTGGACGTGCAGGAACAATTGGAGACTTCCATTAAATAAGACAGTGCGGTGCATTCACAATGCATTCAATTCTGCTCCTGCTTTATTCTCTGGCTGAGAGAGTTCCTGTCTCTCACACTAACAGAATGAATCAGAATGAAGAAGTATAGAATGGAACCCAGTGAAGAACAGGGAAAGCCAACTATTGTGGACAGTGGAACAAACATGGTGAAATGTGTCTTGCAAGTCATAAGCATTCAAAGTTTTGGTCACACTCACCAGCTGTGTGTTCAGCAAGTAATTACAGCACAGTGTAGTGAACAGAACCAGAAAGCATAAAAGGAGTATAACACTTTCCTCCTCCTCCTTCAGCCAAAGATTGATTTCATGATGTATAAGAGGCTGTGGGACTGCCTTGCTGTGTACTTATACCATATCCTCAAACAAGATGGAGAAGAGCTAGTACCTATTACATAGGCTGCTTGAATAACAGCAACAAAATCCCATAATATTCTACTTTGCAGATAAGAATACAAAAATAGCAGGCCTGCTAAATCCAATGATTATTTATTAAGAAGTACTTTATTCATTAGAATCTGCTTAAAAAAGAGGGGGGAGGATTTGAACAAAACTGATGTACCTGGAGAGTTCACATTTTTCCTACATAATAAGAAGTCCCATGTCATTCTATTCCAACAAAGCTGAAGTTGGTGTACACGCAATGAAAGCTGAGATACAGGCGATACCGAAACAATTCTGTATATGTTGAAAGTCAACAACATTGCTCTACTGCCACATTTCTGGAGCCAAAATTAATGATGGATTTTTTTCAATCAACTAATTGTATAAAGCAGCAAAAATATTAGAAAGTTAGATATATGTGATCTTAAGTATGCTTCTGAAAATAATCAGAAAGAATGTTTCGAGCAGTGCACATGAAGAGATGTTCAATATCGCTAACTATTAGAGAAATGCAAGTCAAAACTACAATGAGATATCACCTGACACCAGTCAGACTGGCCATGATTTAAAAGTCTACAAATAATAAATGCTGGAGAGGGTGTGGAGAAAAGGGAACCCTCCTACACTGTTGGTGGGAATGTAACTCGGTACAGCCACTATGGAGAACAGTATGGAGGTTCCTTACAAAACTAAAAGTAGAATTGCCATATGATCCAGTAGTCCCACTCCTCGGCATACATCTGGAAAAAACTCTAATTCAAAAAGATACATACACCTCAATGTTCACAGCAGCACTATGTACAATAGCCAAGACATGGAAGCAACCTAAATGTCCATTGACAGATAAATGGATAAAGAAGATGTGGTGTGTGTGTGTGTGCACACACACACACACACACACACATATATATGTACAATGGAATATTACTCAGCCATAAAAAAGAATGAAATAATGTCATTTGCAGCAACATGGATGGACCTAGAGATGATCATACTAAGTGAATTAAGTCAGACAGAGAAAGACAAATACCATATGATATCACTTATATGTGGACTCTTAAAAAATTGATACAATAAACTTATTTACAAAACAGAAACAGACTCAGACATAGCGAACAGACTTGTGGTTACCAAAGAGGAAACGCTGGGGGAGGATAAATTAGGAGTTTGGGATTAGCAGATACAAACTATTATATATAAAATAAACAACAAGGTCCTATTGCATAGCGCAGGGTACTATATTCAACACCTTGTAATACACCATAATGGGAAAGAATACGGGGAAAAAGGCAGTGCACAGTGCTTCAATTTGGGGGATTCCTTCAATGAAACTCATGATCATCAAACAAATCTCCAAGTCTAGCAGTTAACGAGGAGATAAGTCTTCACCTAGCCTATTACCCAGTCTTTAACTAGTTACTCTTAGAGAGGACAAATTTAATCGCGAGGGGCACCATTACCCTCGACCATTCTGGCAGAACCAGCCAAAGAGTATTGTGCTCCTCTACCCACCTCAGCCAAGCTACCAACTATTTAGTATCACGAATGTGTAGGATGGTACCGTGACTGCAGGAACAATCTAACAGCAGACAGTGGTGAGAAATGAGAATGCCTGTAGATTGTCAAAAGTAAATCTGGCCGCTAATAACTTTTATAATAATATTTCAATAGTTTTGCTGAAATTTCAGATTTTTTTCCATGTATTCCAGCACATCCATTCTATGACAGAGATATTTAGCTTCAGCTGAATATGATTCAACACTTGACATTCTGGCCAAAATGTATATTTAATCTGCCTCCAATAGTGAATTACTAACATTCTATGAGGTTATTTTAAAAATACAATAGTTAATGTAATGTACAGTATGGTGACTATAGTTAATAATATTGTACTGCATAACTGAAACTTGCTAAGAGAGTAGATCTTAAAAGTTCTTGGGCTACCCTGGTGGCACAGTGGTTAAGAATCCACCTGCCAATGCAGGGGACACGGGTTTGATCCCTGGTCCGGGAAGATCCCACGTCCGGGAAGATCCCACATGCCATGGAGCAACTAAGCCTGTGCGCCACAACTACTGAGCCCACGCGCCACAACTACTGAAGCCCGCACGCCTAGAGCCCGTGCTCCGCAACGAGAAGCCACCACAATGAGAAGCCCACGTAGCGCAACGAAGAGTAGCCCTGTAGCGCAACGAAGAGAGCCCTGTAGTGCAAGGAAGAGTAGCCCCCGCTCACCCCAACTAGAGAAAGCCCATGCACAGCAACGAAGACCCAACATAGCCAAAAATAAAAACAAATAAACAAATTTTTTTAAAAAAGATGTGTGCTTTATTAAATAAAAAAGTTCTCATCACAAGAAAAATAAAATTGTAACTATGTATGGTGATGGATGTTAACTAGACTTATCGTGGTGATCATTTTGCAATATATACAAATGTTGAATCATGATATTGTACACATGAAAATAATGTTATATATCAACTATACCTAAATTTTAAAAAAATGTAGTTTTATATGTACTGACAAATGGAAAGATGCCCATTATCTCAACTGTTACATGAAAAAAATCAAGTTTTAATACAGTATGAATAAGATATATATATACACACATATATACACACACACCTATGCACATACTATATACACATATATATGTGTGTATATATCACAAAAATATTAATATATGCATAGAAATAAGTGGAGATCATTAGATAGCTATTTTAAGAATGATCCTCTTTCAGAGGGCGGGATTGAAGGAGACTTCCTTTCTGCATAATACATTTTCCAGTTGAATTTTCCTTTGTAAACAACAAACACATGTTATTTTTGGAACTGAGCCAAACAGAAGTAAGGAACTCTAGAAACAAAGCTGAAACTTCTTAAGGGCAAAGACCATCTCAGAATGCCTTGAAGACAAAACATCCATAGATCTCAAAGCTGGAACACCAGATGTCATTCATTCTAACCCTCACTTTATAGAACAGTAAAGAGCCTTAGGTCAGGACAGGCTCAATGGCCTGACCAGCCAGTTAATGGCTGGACACCAAGACCTCTTGGCTCCTAACATTCCTTATTATACCTATAACTAACAAAGCTCTTTCCACTACTTCCACTAGGCTTCTCAGCCATCTGAGTTCCCTAGGACAATACAGATACTCAATAAATAGTTTATGACATCTGATATACTACTATTTGACATGCTGACAATGGCTGAAGATTTGAAAATCCAAAAACAAAGAATTCCTCATTTTAGGAAAGGAGTCATTTCAGGGATTCCTTTAAATAAGTACTTTTAAAAAATAAGAGTGTTTTGATAGCCCTCTAAGAATTCTAATAGGGATAGCGTCAGAGAAATAAAGGCGATACACCAACTGTCTCTGTGTGGACGATACCCAGGATTCTCACTCTGCCTAATTTCTCAAAACCAGTCTAACACAAGTCTCAGGATCAGTGACAAATTGGACACTAAACTTGCTAGAATTCCACAATACCAACATACTATCAAAAAACTTACACTTTAGTCATAAATAAGACAGCTTTGAATTTTAGGCTTACTCCTACAGCCACATCAACAAAAAAGAGCTTCCAGCCAAATAAAAGAGCTCTTCGGTGGAAGTTCAGGTGGGATGACAAGGAACAATCTTTATCTGGGCAAAGAAACCTGCAAAGACTTTTGGTTTCAACAATACAGATCAGATGTATACAAAGAGTGAGTGTGAAAGATGGAAAATGTGCCCAAGTCTAAAAATACCCAGTTCCGATGATTTGGGAGTGGCAGTTCCCATAACTGACATCTGTCCTAGGTATTTAGATCTTTTCCTTATAAAACTGGCCCAGACTGTTGTGGTACGTCCTTTCGGAAACCAGCTCTAGAAAGCAAGAGGAATGTAGCACTATTTCTGGATGAGTACTTCATTTTAAGCTCCATTTTCCTGGCTCTTCTTTATCATGATCACCTTCCTTTAAATTCTCCACAGCCCTTAGAATATGCCCTTAACCAGGACACCATGTCTATGGGAAATCACAACTTTATAGGTTGACAGGTTCACAATCTTCATAGAAAGACACTATGTCTCAATGGTCAACACCATGGCTGCTACAGAAAATGAAACATACCCTTTCTTCTCTCTGAATTTCTCTAGCTCATCTATGGGACATGGCATATTTGGAAGGTCCAGGTAGATCCTAAGTCCACAGGCTGACACAGATCAATCCAGAGGCGATCTACAGTTCAGCCTACACGATATAAAAAGTCCTTACTACCCCCCACTTTCTAGCTTCTACGGATGAGTCTTTCTAGATGCAGATGTCAAGCATTTCAATATTTACCCTAAGACAAAGCAACAGCTAACATTTTGGTCTTTGTGAGGAAGATCATACAAGCCATGATGAATTTAAAAAGTTAGGTTGAGCCAAAAGAACATGAGAGGTAAGAAAATTCTCTCCTGCTCAACAGTGACCTATAATGAGCTTTCTCACCAGGTGTGCGGCCCCAAAGGCCCCTGAGCATCAAATATCCACATTGAGCATAACAGGATGTGCCTATCTTCCCAATACCCCTAAAAAGTGCTTCCCCATCTGCACGGATTATGTTGAAGGAAAAGCCAAATATACTCAGGTACCATAGAATGGTTCTAGGCTTTATGAGTGAAGGATGATGCTGACATTCTGGAATTTAGAATCTAACTTGTTTTCCCCAAAACAGTTGGCAGATATTCTGTGTGAACCCTGTACTACAGTAGACAATCTAGTAACATTTCTCATATCAATGGTTTTCAGAAACAAGGCCAACATCAAACCCTGGCACAGAACTCCAAGATGACAGCAAATTTTTAGACAAGGCTGAATAAATAATATAAAGATGAATCCTCAACACTCATGGTGTCTATTTCCTCAAAAAATATTTAGCCCACCTAACAGCTTGTTTCTTTTATTTATAACCTATCCGACACCCAAAATGTTGACTTTGTTGGTTATTGCAGCTGATGGAACCATCATACATATACTCTAAGGTTCCAGGTCTAATGCCTTAAGGAGTAGACTCCCCTTTAATCCCATCAGCGATCTTGCAAGGGCACACGATTCACTTCCAGAGGGAGTAAGTGAGAGAGAAAAATCAGATCAATGCCAAACTGTCATTATCTGGAAAACAGTCTGTATCAGGAGGATGCCATGCAGATTCAAACACACACTCGCACACACTTCAGTGCAGGACAGAAAAAGCACAGTCCCACCAGGACAACGACACTCTCCAAAGGTCACTGCAGAACTCTCAGTAACTTGGGTCCCACAGTGGAGCCAAACTTTCCCTGAATTTCCTGGCCCACCATCCATTCCTCCTTACAATTTCATTTTCTTTCCTATACTGAGTACTTTTTTGAAAGTCAATTTATCCCTATTACCACTTACATCTCTCAAACATGGTATTTTCTACCTTAATCTGCCCAAGATTTCTTCTTGCAGTTAAAAGTATTCCATGAAGGTGAATGTTAATAATTAAAATCCCCAAACACTAATCCCATGATGAAGCAGACGGCTCAGAGCATGTCCTCAGAGAATACTGTGGGGTTTGTGAGAGAAAATGACTGAAGCCCTTTCTATCAGGAATATGAGGTTGCTTTCAATTTGTTGTTTACTGACTAAATGTATGCCAGAGACTCATATATTAAAGGATTAAGAAGTCTTACCCATGATCTTTGATCTGTCTCATTATTTTCTTACTATATGTTAGCTCAGTTCATTGAAATTATCTTTCTGATACTAATTCACATCTTCTTAGTATAAAATCCAAATTCATATCCATACCTTTAGCTACTGACCGGCCTTTTCTCTCTCCTACTTCTAGCTTCTACTCTCATTCATAAGATTCCATAAAGTCTTTTTAAAAATCATGTAAGAATTTACTGCTCACAAGCACAACATTCTTTATAAAATCTCCAACTGGGCAGCTCCAGCAAGCACGAGCAATACCCAAACTGAAGACAGGAGACCATTAGTCAACATACTTTTTTTGAGGTCAACTCATGTAGGCAACATGAAACCTACTACAGTTAATTTTGATTAACTTCTTCATGTCCCAGATCTTTGCTTTTCTTTTTTAAAACTCTTAATTCTAGCTTTCGAGTACGCCTGCAATGAGTTTGGTAAGGCAACATCTCCCCAGAGGAAACTCATGAGCAGAGGCCTCAAGACAGAAGGAAGTTTGGCCATTGGAGGAGCAGAAGGCAGGCCAGTATGACTCGAGCACAGTGAAGGATGAAGAGGCAAGAAGAGAGTGAAGAGGAGGCTGAGTCATATTCTTTATGTGACTCAGCATTCTCCAACCAGGGGTCAAGTTTCACTGCTTAACACTATATTCCACAATAATAACCAAGGTTAGTGAAACTCAACTAGTCGAGTTCTTATCTGTTAAACACATTTGACACGAGTACCCAAACACATACTAATTCTCAAGTGACAATTACCCTTACCATTTACAGATTAAACAACACAAAATAGTAAAAAAATAAAACAGCAGTGTCTGTCAAATTGTCACCTTCAAAACAGAGGATAGCTACCTTACTGGGCCCCAAAGAACCTACTCTGCAGATAATTTTCTTCTAGTAAGAGATCTAACTGTGGACTGTGTATATTTAATAGGTATGAGAAGAACTGTTCTCATAGTTAGTTGACCCATATAGTAGAGATGACTTTTAATGAGTCGATATGTAAACAGTTTTTTTTAGATACCCAGAAACTTGTTCTGGGAGGAGCTAGGGCAGGTCAGAGTAGGCCTGATGGGTAACTCAGGTAAAGATGTTTTTCTTTTATCTGAACCACTGATTGCTTTACTTTCCGTTTTTAAAATCTGGAACTCCAATAAAGGAAAGGACTGTAACCTTGGAAACAAAACAAAAAAACAGAGGGTGGAAGATACAAAGTTCTCTTTGCTAGGGTAATGATTGTTCTAATTAGCGTTACCATGGTTATACGCCATCTCCCCCAGCCATTCCTGAGAAGCAGACATGCAAATGTGACGCTATGGACTTTGGGAAGCTACCCTAACGGTAGTAAGTTGCTCAGGAGAAAATGTGGTGGGGCCTCTACGAAGTTTGGGCACAGGAAAATCTCCGTGCCTAAGAACATGCCACTTTTCTAATTAATATCCAGAGGCACTGATCTGGAAAGCTGACCTTCTCATTGGCGGTGACAGAAGGGAGAGGAAATGTAGGGGGAGAGAGAATGAAACGGGGGAGTTTACACCTCACCTAATAACATGATAAATCCCTGCCGCCTGTTCCAGACTGGCAGGGAGGTACCGTGCAGCATTCTGGTTCTTTGTGCCTACTCAGAGCTGCCCACAGATTCTAACCCCAGTGTCTGGTGTTGGCTACAGAACCCTGTCTCCCAGACTTTTGCTATTTAAGACAGTTGTTTTCATCAGCACCTTTCCTGATCCAACTCCTAAATATGAACCTCGGCCTATGTTCTGACCACATTTAACTTCCAGCCTTACCAGGTCTGCCATTTCACCCTGGTATCCATTTCATGGCTGTTTTTTTCTTCTCATAGATGGCCAGTACGTATTTTAATGATAGTTTACGAGTGTTCAATGCTTAAGTGCAGTACTATGAAGCAAAAATGCAAATGGCATATTCAGAAGCCTTAGTATTTGGTTTTACCGAACACAGTTTGATGGGCACTTTTTGGGTCCTCGCATTACTTATGTGAATTACATGTGCTGCCTTTATTGGACAGTCACAAGTTGCCTTGTACTGGGTAGATCTGTTTGAGAATGTCAGTAGTACCGATGTTGATTCTCATTATTTACAGCTGCCTTAGAGTGTACTTGGTTTGCTTTTATCTGAAGTTTCCGTTCCACACCTAAAAGACAGAGTGCTGAGTTTTAAGGAAATCTGATATACAAAAAGTCAACATTATAAGGCAGTAACTTGGTAAGTCGAACTGTAATTTATTGATTTTACCGATGGATTCATGAACGGATTCACTTAGTATTGAGATTCCTTGACATACTTAAAATGGGACTGAATTTCCAAAAGCTTTACTTAAAACTTTTTACTGTTCAATGGTAGGAACATCAGTGAATTATCTACAAAGAAACATCTGTTGTCTGGCTGCTAACTCAACAGTGCTCTCAGTTTGATGATCATATTTGTATTTTATTATATATCATAATAAATAGTTTGCTTTTCATGGGTACTGTCAAAAGTAGCAACATCTTTTCAAGGCTTCAAAGCCTAAAGTAGAATTTCTGCAAGTGAACCACCCGAGTAGTCTCTCTAAATCACTGGTATATCTCTCATGTTTTAAGAGTAGGACGAGCGTAGTCAATGTTGGGTTTGTGTTTTTGCTATTTTAAAGCAAGAATTATCTTATAAATCTTTTTACCACCACTATATGAGAAACTTTAGCTCGGCAAGGTGCCAGTGGAATGAATCTGTTTACCAAATTCCATTTGACAAGTTTTAGCAATTATTTTTGACATAATTAAACGAGCTTTGCCCCATTTCATGTTTACTGTGTTTCCAGGAGATGCCACTGGGAGAATTCAGCCAGTTAAAGGCCTATTTGCTTTAAGCACTCACATCTGCAAATTTATCCCCATCTGGGGCTTTCCAGGTATTAACCAAATAGCAAGCTTTTTTAAAAACTTTGGTATATGCCTCTAACGTATAAGGTCTCTTTTGAATAATACAACAATAATATTATCATATGTAAAACAGCAGCAGTTAAAGAATAATATTATCAACTACACAAATAATATTTAAATATCCCCATAAAATGTTTTGTTTCTCTTGGGAGCAGGAGAGGTGCAACACTGGGAGTATTTTTTGACATCTTTACTGGAGTATAATTGCTTTACAATGGCGTGTTAGTTGCTTCTGCATAATAAAGTGAATCACCTACTTATATACATATAACCCCATATCCCCTCCCTCTTGCGTCTCCCTCCCACCCTCCCTATCCCACCCCTCTAGGGGGTCACAAAGCACGGAGCTGATCTCCCTGTGCTATGCGGCTGCTTCCCACTAGCTAGCTATTTTACATTTGGTAGTGTATATATGTCCATGCCACTCTCTCACTTTGTCCCAGCTTACCCATCCCCCTCCCCGTGTCCTCAAGTCCCCTCAAGTCCATTCTCTATGTCTGTGTTTTTATTCCTGTCCTGCCCCTAGGTTCTTCAGAACCTTTTTTTTTTTTTTTTTTTTTTTTAGATTCCATATATATGTGTTAGCATATGGTATTTGTTTTACTCTTTCTGACTTATTTCACTCTCTATGACAGTCTCTAGATCCATCCACCTCACTACAAATAACTCAATTTCGTTTCTTTTTAAAATTTCTTTTTATGGGGGGCTTCCCTGGTGGCGCAGTGGTTGAGAGTCCGCCTGCCGATGCAGGGGACACGGGTTCGTGCCCCGGTCCGGGAAGATCCCACATACCGCGGAGCAGCTGGGCCTGTGAGCCATGGCCGTTGAGGCTGTGCGTCCGGAGCCTGTGCTCCACAACGGGAGAGGCTACAACAGTGAGAGGCCCGCGTACCGCAAAAAAAAAAAAAAAAAAAATTTCTTTTTATGGCTGAGTACTACTCCATTGTATATATGCGCCACATCTTTATCTATTCATCTGTCAATGGACACTTAGGTTGCTTCCATGTCCTGGCTACTGTAAATAGAGCTTCAGTGAACACTATGGTACGTGACTCTTTTTGAATTATGGTTTTCTCAGGGTATGTGACCAGTAGTGGGATTGCTGGGTCATATGGTAGTTCTATTTTTAGTTTTTGAAGGAAACTCCGTACTGTTCTCCATAGTGCTGTATCAATTTACATTCCCACCAACAGTGCAAGAGGTTTCCCTTTTCTCCACACCCTCTCCAGCATTTATTGTTTCTAGATTTTTTTGATGATGGCCATTCTGACTGCTGTGAGGTCATACCTCACTGTAGTTTTGATTTGCATTTCTCTAATGATTAGTGATGTTGAGCATTCTTTCATGTGTTTGTTGGCAATCTGTATATCTTCTTTGGAGAAATGTCTATTTAGGTCTTCTGCCCATTTTTGGATTGGGTTGTTTGGTTTTTAGATATTGAGCTGCATGAGCTGTTTAAAAATTTTGGAAATTAATCCTTTGTCAGCTGCTTCATCTGCAAATATTTTCTCCCATTCTGAGGGTTATCTTTTCGTCCTGTTTATGGTTTCCTTTGCTGCACAAAAGCTTTTAAGTTTCATTAGGTCCCGTTTGTTTATTTTTATTTCCATTTCTGTAGGAGGCGGGTCAAAAAGGATCTTGCTGTGATTTATGTCATGGAGTGTTCTGCCTATGTTTTCCTCTAAGAGGTTTATAGTATCTGGCCTTACATTTAGGTCTTTAATCCATTTTGAGTTTATTTTTGTGTATGGTATTAGGGAGTGTTCTAATTTCATTCTTTTACATGTAGCTGTCCAGTTTTCCCAGCACCACTTATTGAAGAGTCTGTCTTTTCTCCATTTTATATTCTTGCCTCCTTTATCAAAAATAAGGTGACCATATGTGCATGGGTTTATCTCTAGGCTTTCTACCCTGTTGCACTGATCTATATTTGTGTTTTTGTGCCAGTACCATACTGTGTTGATTACTGTAGCTTTGTTGTATAGTCTGGAGTCTGGGAGCCTGATTCCTCCAGTTCCGTTTTTTCGTTCTCAAGATTGCTTTGGCTATTCGGGGTCTTTTGTGTTTCCATACAAATTGTGAAATTTTTGTTCTAGTTCTGTGAAAAATGCCATTGGTAGTTTGATAGGGATTGCATTGAATCTGTAGATTGCTTTGGGTAGTATAATCATTTTCACAATGTTGATCTTCTAATCCAAAAACATGGTACATCTCTCCATCTGTTTGTATCATCTTTAATTTCTTTCATCAGTGTCTTAAGGAAAACTGGTTTTTATAGTTAATGTATTCAAACCATAATCCAAATAAATTCCCCACAATGCATTTAGTTGATGTGTCTCTTAAATCTCTTTAGTATTCATACTTTTTTGTTGAGGAAACCAGAGCATTTGACCTGTTGGTTTTTTCATTTCCTGATTTTGCCGATTTGGACTCTTCTTTTTGTCTAATCTATTCTTTTATTCCTTCTATTTCCTATAAACTGGTAGCTAGATCTAGAGCCTTGATCAGGTTGAAATTCGATTTTTTGGAAGGATGCTTTTTAAATCAGAGAAAATTAATTGAAATGTATAAGGACAGAATCCAATTTTAGATAAAGGTGTGATGTTGTGTTTTTAGAGCTGTCTGGATACAGAAGGAAAGTACCCCTACCATTTGCCTGAAATTTCTAGGAGAAGAGTAGACCTTAAAGTTGCTCATCAGTAGTATCATTTAGTAGTGAAATTAAGACAAGCTTCGATTATAATAGAGGAAATTTTTTTAAAAAACTGAAGTGATTGATAATAATGCACAACCTGTATGGTCATCAATAATGACATCATATTAAATCCAGGATGTTACTGACAATAAACTTTTATTCAGATGAGAACAGATTAGATCATGATCAGCCAGGGAAATGGACAGAGAGTCCCCAACTTATGATGGTTCAACTTATGATTTTTTGACTTTCTGATGGTTCCTACAAATTAAGTAGGAACCATATTTTGAATTTTGATCTTTCCCCCAGGCTAGTGATATGCTGATACTCTTTGGTGATGCTGGGCAGTGGCAGCAAGCCACAGCTCCCCATCAGCCACACAATCATGAGAGTAAATGGCCAATACACTTACATCCGTTCTGTACCCATACAACCATTCTGTTTTCCACTTTCAGTACAGCATTCAATAAATTACATGAGACATTCAACACTTTATTACAAAATAGGTTTTGTGTTAGATGATTTTGCCCAACTGTGGGCTAATGTAAGTGTTCTGAGCACATTTAATGATGTTCAGTAGGTTAGTATATTAAATGCATTTTCGACTTAATGATACTTTCAACCAACGTAGGGTTTATCATATGTAACCCCATTGTAAGTCAAGGAAGGTCTGTATTTCTTTCCAGTTTTGAACCCATCCTGTTTTCCAAGGAAAAGAGGTAGCAAGAGTGGAAGAGATGAGTGCCGCTTCCCATGCCACTTTCCCACCTTGGTCATTTAGAGATGGAATACAAAGAGAAGCAGATACATACCCAGGGCAAATCCAGAAGAATTCTGTTCAAGGAAATTTCAAAAACTGGTGCATGAGGGAGATTAGCTCGGTGCTTTGTGACCACCTAGAAGGGTGGGATAGGGAGGGTGGGAGGGAGACGCAAGAGGGAGGAGATATGGGGATATATGTATATATATAGCTGATTCACTTTGTTATAAAGCAGAAACTAACACACCATTGTAAAGCAATTATACTCCAATAAAGATGCTAAAAAAACAAACAGGAAAAAAAAGAGACTGGTGCATAATTAAACTGGGATTTCTAAAAGGGGAATTATAAGCTGGCTGACGTTCTTCAGCCCATGCTCTGGGCTGGCTGCTTTGTGAGGCTCATGGAATGGCATGACCCTTGCCCCTGCAGAGTTCACACGCTGAAGGAAAAGAAAGGGTGCACGCACCCACCACACACGGGGTCCCCACCCCAATACACACACAACCCCAAGGTCTACATGTTTGATGCTTTCATTTCCTCACCTGAATATGATGTAAGAACAGTCTTCTCCCACTAATCCAGGGCTTCCAACACTGAGGGGAACCTAAACCCCTTCCTACTCCACGTGCCTGTTTCCAATGAATTGTACAAAGCTTTCTTTTGTGTTCTCAAGTTAAATTTTGGTGAATGATACATATTAAGCGCATTTATTTACAACTGTCATTGTGAAGATGTAACCTCGCTAAAATGGTCTTTATGTCAGAACTGAAATTGAACTGTAAAGTAGTATTTTGCTACAAAATAAAATTTCAATTTTTATCACTTCTCTCCAGGAGAGAATGTTAAGGTTTTTCTTTTCTGGTGGAGAATAAGGAAAAAATAGCGATTTGAAATGTCAGTGTTTCTAAACCCAGTAGGTATTTTAAACTGTTTAAATGTATCTGGCATTGCTTTCCTTTGGTTTCTTTTCTGGAGAGGTCCATCCTCCTACCAAATAAGACATAGGTTTTTTTGTTTTGTTTTGTTTTGTTTTACAGTTGTGACATTCAAAAGCTAATAATTCTTTTTATAGATGTAAAGCCCTTCAAGGTAACTTACTGTCTCTAAGTTATGGGTTATGTCTGGGTTATGTCGTTTACTTTTTATTATTTTACACTTTATGTAACTTTACACTTTACACTTTATGTCGTTTACTTTTTATTATTTTACACTTTAAAATATTTTGTGAACTTGTATAGTTAACATGGTTAATTTTTTGCTTTTCTTGGGTTGGTTGCAGGGCCAAATGCCTGAAGACCATAGTAGGCCGGCTTCACAGTGGTGTACTTAAGCAATGAATATTCATAAACTACGTCAAAATATACACTAGCCATCGATGTGAAGGAAAACATAGCCATGACACAGATCCCAAAATAAAATGGCAGAGATCAGCATTATGCAGAGGGCCGTCAACCTAAAGGGAGGGCTCTCCTATGCAGACTTCCCGAAGTTCTCGAAGCAGGTCTACTCATCGAGGACTATGAATCACGACACGTGTGTGGCACACAAGGCCACGCGATCTCGGACAAGCAAGATCCAAGATGATGTGTTTGCTCTGACCCAAGACTATGAACCAGACCTCGGAGCTCACCCTCAACTGCTGCTGCCACTCAGCCCCTGGGCAAGAACGCACAGGGATCAGAGTGAAATGTCAGGCAGAGAGAGGTCCATCCTCGACACTGCCAGCACCAGGTAACTGATTACATGTAAGAGTCTTATCTGACTCCAGAGCGTCAGATCCAATGATCATATAATACCAACACTGCTGACAAGGGCTATGGTAACTGGACATGATGGATGGAAAATGAAATTCACAGACTATACGTTTGAGAGTTTAAGATGGACTTTTGATTTCATAATGTTTTAAAGAAACAACAAAGGTTTGCGTGACAGATTCAATGACACTATAGAATGTTGCTGAATAGTCAGTGACACTTTTAAAGGTGAAGAACTGGGTGCCAAGGGGAAGATCAGATCAACCTGAAGGATACCAAATCAAGTCCTCAGACCTAATTTTCATGGAAGAGGAAAAAGAGAAAGAGAGATAAAAGAAGTAAACTGAGCCACTAGAGCAAAATTGGGGATGTTCATTGAGAGGTAATCATTTTGGTAAATCAACGTACAAGTAACACATTTATCCTTTTATGGTGGTTAAGTGATTAGGCTCTGAAGTCGGACTGTCTGAGTTTGAATCCTGGCCCCACTGTTTAGTGGCTGTATGTCTTTAAGAAAGTTGCCGGTACTTTCTGTGCCTCCCCTTCCTTTCTGTCAAATGGGGATAATAAGTGTTCTCAGCTTCACACGATTATGAGGATTAAATGATCTATGCACATAAACTGTTTTAACACAGTCATTGGCAGACAGCAAATGCTTAGTAATTTTAGTTGAGGTCAACATAATCACCAAGCAATCAGTGAGCGGAAATTATGATGCTGCTCTATCCTATTTTGTGTCCCCCAAAGCCAGTGATGCCAGGGCTCTCCCAAAAATGTCACTCAGGCTGATTTCCCTGTACCAATTTTGGAAAGATAAATAACAAAGAAAAAAATCTTTTGCCATGAGACCGCAGGAGTTAAGTAAAATTGAAAGAGTAATAGCCAAGTATAGTGATTATTTGAAAGCTCACAGTTGCTTTCTACTGTATTAAATTTCTACTGTAAACTTGAATTAGAGTGAATAAAAAGGTTAAGGTTAGAAATTCCACCTGATTAAGTAATTGCCTTCAAAGACCAATCATTTACCGTCCAACATCGTGTTGAGCCTAAATTATGAGAACTATAGAAAGAACTGTCATTGTTCCAAGACATTCAAAGTAGTTTTTAGTACACTGATGTTAAAAAAAAAAAGACACTATAAATTGTTCCTGTATCACGACAGAAAGAAAATCATATAAATCCTAAATATTAAATTTCTTTTATTTCTTTACCTAGAAATAACTACATCAAATATCAGTACATAATTTATCATTATCACAAAAAGTGATTCTGGGTAAGAGGGAAAGATAATCTCAAAATTCACCCATCAATTATCAGGATGTTCCAATGACCAAATCAACCTCATGCTCACCTTGTTCATCTGCATAATTCAATATTAATATAACAAAACTTGCCCCAACTATATATTTTTTAATCGTACTTAATCATTTGGCTAAGATTTGCTGGGAAGGAAAAAAAACCCATATAATATAAGGTAACCAAATATAAACTTAGCTTACTTCTTACTCAGATTATAGTTAATCGACTTAATATAAAGAAAAACTAAAGTATCTTCTGAAATAATATATCTAATCTCCCTTTAATAGGAAAACATTTTTTAAAGCATAGAATACTTTTTTGTTTTTTTTTTTTCCGGTACGCGGGCCTCTCACTGTTGTGGCCTCTCCCGTTCCGCACGCTCAGGCTCAGCAGCCATGGCTCACCGGCCCAGCCGCTCCCCGGCATGTGGGATCTTCCTGGACCGGGGCAGGAACCCGTGTCCCCTGCATTGGCAGGCGGACTCTCAACCACTGAGCCACCAGGGAAGCCCTAGAATACTTTTTTAATACTTATCTCTGTCACTTCCAGCCACCTCTTCCCACGCTATACTAGCAAGAATTTAACACCAGCCAAGGGAATCTACCTGAAGAACAGAGAAATTCAGTAGAAGGATGATTACAAGATAAATGAAAAAAAAAATCAACAACTTTTCCACATACTATCAATAAACAATTAGACAATGGGATGGAGGAAAAAAGAACCCCTTCATGACAGCAACAAAAACTTAATATATGTTGAGGCCTATATGAAGAAAATTATAAAATTATAAAGAAGGATTCTTGTTTATTCATTTAACAAAAATTTACTAAGAACCAGGCTGTATTAAGTGCTGAAAGAATAGCACTGTATAGGACATTGCTGCCCTTGATGAGTTCATGGTTACATGAAGAAGCAATCACAGAACGTACAACAAAAGACGCAACATTTTATGGGAGCGCTGTGTGTCTTGTGTGTGGGGAGTGGAGGGATAATTAATTCAGGTTAGGGCAGCGTCAGGATTCCTAGAAGAGGTGATGCCTGACCTGAAGGATGACGAAGTTTGGCCAAAATCAGAAAGTGAGAAAATGCAGGCATTGTGGGTACCCTCATGCAGTTTGGTGTTACTAGAGCATAAAATTTGAGGAAAGAGTAATTAAAAATAAGGAAAAGGTACAAATGGAAAAATACAGCATTCCTAGATGAAACCTAGGAATGAAACAATTGTAAAAACATCGATTTCTCCCCAAATAAATATTTCTATTCAACACAATTCCAATAAAAATCCCAATTTGGGGTAGAGGGAGAATTTTATCAACTATTCTGTTTCATCTGCAAGAGTAAATGGATTACAAACAAGACTTTTCTGAAATTTTTTAAATAAAAAGGAAGAATGAGCCCTACCTACCAAATCAAAAGAGCAGACTATAAAGTTATAGTCATTACACATTATAATCCTGGCAGAAGAATAGGAAAATAAGATACACACTTCAGAAAGAAACCCAGGCACACAACTTTGTATGTGATAAAGATGGCATTTCAAATCAGTGGGGGAAAACATAATAGCCCATGAGTGGGACAATTTTCTTATCCACGTGGAAGAAAATTTACATTAGGTTTTCACATTTCTTGCTACAGACACACACACAACTTCAGAAAAATTTAAAATATAAATGTAAAAAATGAAACTACAAAATATTAAGACAATCCAGAAGGGAACAGTTTTATTATCTTAGAATGGGGTAGGACTTTTCAAATCAAGACTTGATATTTAGAAAATCCATAAAGGAAAAGATAAACAGATTTCACTACTTAAAATTGAAAACTTCTGTTAAGCAAAAGAAAAAGATTAGAGAAAGAAAAACTGACTTGAATTTTTAAATGAGCAAGATAAAAAAGACAAAGAGCTAATATCCCTAATATACCGAGAGCACTCACAAATCAACTCAGAAAACACACTCAGTAGAATAGAACTGAGGACGAAAGAATAGACCAATGAAGCAAACATAGGAAAAGATGCTCAAACTTGCTAGTTGTCAGAAAATTCAAATTTAAAACTCATAAGAGACTGTTCCATTTTTTGACCATGAGGCACAAAAATTTAAAAGACTGATACATCCAGGATTAGTAAGAATGTGGAGAGATGGGGCATTATACATTGCTAGTGGAAATATACCTTGGAGCAAGTTTCTGAAAGATAATTGGGTAGTACCTATCAAAACTGACCAAAGCAAATCTACTTTTAGAACTCAGTGTATATGTGCAAGCATTGTTTATAAAAAGGAAAAACTCGAAGCATCCTCAATATTCATTAATAGGAGAATGGTTAACTAACTCACAGCATACTCCTAATATAGACTACTACTCAGCCATTAAAAAGAATGAGATAGGTCTGTATAACTAACACAGGAGGACGTTTGTAATGCACTGATGAGTCAGAAGAGCAAGCTAAGGAACACCATTACGTCAGAGGTCCCTGAGACCATCCTCAGGTTGAATGATTTGCTAGAAGGACTCTTAGGACTCAACAAACAGTTGTACCCGTAACTATGATTTATTACAGCAAAAAAACACAAAGCAAAATCAGGGAAAAGGGGCATGGATGAAGGGGCGTGGGTGAAGTCCAGAGGCCCAAGCTCCCAACAGTCCTCTCCCTGGACTCACCTGGATCCAATTCCTCCAGCAACGAAATATGAAAATTCATGTAAAATAGGCTACCAGGGAACCTCATTAGAGACTTGGTGCCCAGGGTACGTACTGGGGGCTGATCACATAGGCACTTGCTGCCTAGCCTGTTCCAAAATTGCAGACACTCCGAGGAAAGCAGGTGTCCAGCATAAACTATATTGTTTGTACAAACAATTGAGATACAGTGAGCCACTCTAATCAGTTCCGGGGATGGTGAGAATCCTCCCAGGTTCCAAGTTCCCCACACCAGCCAAGGGCCAACCTGGCAAGCAGGCCCTTCTGTACATAAGCTGTCTCAGGCCTCCTCTGTTAACGCTTTTCTGTACAACCATGAAGAGTAAAAACAGGCCACATAACGGGAAGAAGATGTATTTAGTGTTGGCACGACCAGGTTCTAGTTCCACCTTTGCTAACTCCATTTTCTCATCTGTAAGCTTCATTCATCCTTAGGTACATTGGTTCAGTGTTTATTGAGCACCTATTATACACTGTCCCAGACTGGGGGGGGGGGGGTGATACAGGGGTGAATAAAACAAAGGCCCTGCCTCTTGGAGCTTACATTCTATCTACACAAAATCAATATGTAGTGTGTCCAGTGGCTGTAAATGCTGTGCAGAAAAACAAAGCAGGGTAAGAACAGCTTGGACCAAGGAGGGAGGGCGGGCGGACTGCTAATGCATCATGGAAAGGTCAGGGAAGACCTCTCTGATGGGTAACACTGAGGCCATCTCAAGGAAGCAAGGACCGGAGCATGCAGATTTCTGGAGGAAGAGCACCCCAGGAGGAGGGGAAACATGCAAAGCCTTGGGATGATGCTTCACACATGTGAGGAGCAGCAGCGCCCAGAGTAGCTAAAACTATGGGTCATTACCTTTCTTCACAGGATTGTGTGAGGACCCAAAACAATGTGTAAATGTACTTCATAAGCCAAACTGACATTTTTATTAAATAGCTTTAATTTGGGGGAACTTAACATATTATTTATAGGAAATACTTTTGGAATTCTGCTTTTTTCCTATATTGGTACTTAAGTAAGATGTACTCTGGGACTTCCCTGGTGGCACAGTGGTTAAGAGTCAGCCTGCCCATGCAGGGGACAGGGGTTCAATCCCTGGTCCAGGAAGATCGCACGCGCCGCAGAGCAACTAAGCCCGTGCACCACGACTACTGAGCCTGCATTCTAGAGCCTGCGAGCCACAGTTACTGAGCCCTCGTGCCACAACTACTGAAGCCCACGCACCTAGAGCCTGTGCTCCACAATAAGAGAAGCCACCACAATGAGAAGCCCGCGCACCGCAGTGAAGAGTGGCGCCCACTCGCCGCAATTAGAGAAAGCCCGCGCACAGTAACGAAGACCCAACGCGGCCAAAAATAATAAAGAAAATTTTTTAAAAAGATGTACTCTTACTTACAGATATTCAAAAGAGATTATTCTTTTAACTTACATGTACAAGAAAATATACCTTTCAGAAAATATTTAATTACCATATTTTACATTTTGAACATTTACCATTTTATTTTTAAAAAATCAAGAATCTATTCTATTAATAAAGCTATAAAAATGGGCATCTTTGTTGCACTACAAAGACTTCAAGTGACAAATATATTAAATTCAACAGTTTTAAGACCCCATTATCCAATAATGATGCCCTTTTTTTTTTTTTTTGCGGTACGTGGGCCTCTCACTGTTGTGGCCTCTCCCGTTGCGGAGCACAGGCTCCGGACGCACAGGCTCAGCGACCATGGCTCACGGGCCCAGCCGCTCCACGGCATGTGGGATCTTCCCGGACCGGGGCACGAACCTGTGTCCCCTGCATCGGCAGGCGGACTCTCAACCACTGCGCCACCAGGGAAGCCCTAATGATGCCCTTTTAATCTAAGTCAGTGTAACGAAACATTTCCAACCAATACTAAGATCATTTCTGTTAGTATCCGGCAGACTTCTGGCTTTTATTGTCTTCTCCATTGTTGGCTTATGAACTTTGTTTTGTTGTTTGTTTTTGCATATACTATGAGCTCAGCTGAAAACTCTAGAATAATATTAGGCTCATTAAAAAGTTCATGCTGTCCCCTGGATTCGCCCCCTCACATGCCAATGTAAATCTTAAATGTCTGTTTCTCTGCCTCATCCTCATACCATTTCAACCCAATGGATATGAAATGTTTCTACATGGGAAAAAACCATCAAACTTCTCATCCCAGTAGATTTTCTTTCCTTTTATTTTTACTTTTGAAAAACACTAAAGTATTATTCTACTGAGCTACGATTTAATGGGCAAATATATGCAGAGTAATTTGAATTTTAAAAGTTTTTTGTTTTGCCTTCCTGTCAAGAAATAAAGCAAATAATGTAAGAGCTGTGGTTTTTCTCTGAGTCGTGTCTTTAGAGACTTACAAAGCAGCTATTGTTCCTTTTCGTCACCTACAGGGAAATCTGGCACACAGTTTGACCTCAGGAGGGGGTTGAGAGGCAGTGGTCACAAAGCCTGGCTGTGAAAATTACGTGCAAATGAATGTGCTTTCCACCCATGGGGCAGGGGCACAGAAAGGTGGCTGCCAGCCCAGCGTCCTGCAATACTAAACTTCACCCAAATCCAATTTGCCGCAAGGTATCAACCCAAGTTCCCTTCACCGAGTGTCACACTGATCTCACTGGTGGTGTTGACGCATCACTAACAGTGCCTCGGTTTTTGTTCCTTGATACTGTTTGGTTTTGTTTTTTCCTATTCCTTGAGAGAAAACGGGTGATGCAAATGATCTGACCTTTGTGGGGGACCCACTCCACCTTGCTCCACACAAAGCCAAGGTCCTTTCTGCATCTTACACACACCTTCGCTAAAGCAATCATCTCAAGTACGGTAATCGGCAGAGCCCGCTGGTTCCGTTATCACATACTCCTGGGACTAGTGAAGTTTCTGGCACAGCAGTAGGCAGTTAGTACGTGTGTGTTTACTGTATGAACAATGCGTAAATCTATGCGTGCAAGAACGAATAAGCAAATGAGTAAATGTACAGATCAAAGAACAAATCAGCAAATGATGTAAGTGGTCCGTGTGACGTAAAAGGGGTAGGTGATAAAGAAATAAGACAAAGAGTAAACATTCTCTTTTCATGAAACGTGCCAAAATATCAGGCAGAAACATAAAATACAGAATTATATTTGCAGCCAGAACCTTCTGTTAAATCAAGGACCTCAATTAAGAACAAGCGGGAAGGAGGAAAAGACACAGAGATTTTCAGTTGGAAAACTTACACTGCCCTCAAACCTGGAGAAAGACGCAAAGAAACAAAGGATGGATCTCAAAATGAAAATATTCTAACAATTAACACTATCCAAGGCAAGTGAATGGTGCAAATTGAAGCAAAAAGTCCAACAGCCAACTAATTTTTGACAAGGGCACCAAGAACACACAACGGGGAAAGGACAGTCTCTTCAATAAATGGTGCTGGGAAAACTGGACAGCCACATGCAAAAAAATGAAACTGGACCCCTGTCTTATAATACTCAAAAAATTACCTCGAAAATGGATTAAAGACTTCAATGTAAGACCAGCAACCATAAAACTCCTAAAAGAAAACATAGGAGAAAAGCTCCTTGACATTGGTCTTGGCAAAGATTTTTTTTTTTTTTTTTTTTTTTCCGGTACGCGGGCCTCTCACTGTTGTGGCCTCTCCCGTTGCGGAGCACAGGCTCCGGACGCGCAGGCTCAGCGGCCATGGCTCACGGGCCCAGCCACTCTGCGGCATGTGGGATCTTCCCGGACCGGGGCACGAACCCACGTGCACTGCATCGGCAGGTGGACTCTCAACGACTGCGCTACCAGGAAAGCCCAAGATTTTTTTTTTTTAATTGGAGTATAGTTGATTTTTTTTCATGGAAAGGCATTTTATTTTAAATATAGCAATGTGTACATGTCAATTCCAAACTCCCAATCTATCCCTCCCTCCCACCTTTTCCCCCCGTAACCGTAAATTCGTTCTATAAGTCTGCGAGTCTGTTTCTGTCTGGCAAAGATTTTTTGGTTAAGACACCAAAAGCACAGGCAACAAAAGCAAGTGGGACTACATCAGACTAAAGCGCTTCTGCACAGCAAAGGAAACCATCAACAAAATGAAAAGGCAACCTACAGAATGGGAGAGATATTTGCAAACCACAGATCTGATAAGGGATTACTATCCAAAATATATAGAGAACCCATACCACTCAATAGCAAAAAAGCAAATAACCCATTTAAAAATGGACAAAGGACCTGAATAGACATTTTCCCAACGACAACATACAAATGGCCAAAGGTACATGAAAAAGTGCTCAAAATCACTAATCATCAGGGAAATGCAAATCAAAACCACAATGAGATCACCTCGCACCTGTTAGGATGCCTATTATCAAAAAGACAAGAGATAATAAATGTTGGTAAGGATTTGGAGAAAAGGGAACTCTTGTACACTGTTGGTGGGAATGCAAATTGGTACAGCCATTACGGAAAACAGTATGGTGATTCCTCAAAAAATTTTAAATAGAACTACTATATGATCCAGCAAACCTTTTCCTGGATATAGGTATAGCCAAAGGAAATTAAATCAGGATCTCGAAGAGATACCTGCACACTCATGTTCATTGCAGCTTTATTCACAATAGCCAAGATACAGAAGCAACCTAAACATCCTTAAACAGATGAATGGATAAAGAAAATGTGGCGTGTGTGTGTGTGTGTGTGTGTGTGTGTGTGTGTGTGTGTGTGTATACAATGTAATATTAATCCATAAAAAAGAAGGAAATCCTGCCATTTGCAACGACAGGGATGAACCTAGAAAGCATTATGCTAAGTGAAATAAGCCAAACAAATACAAATACTGCATGATCTCACTTACATGTAGAATCTAAAATAGAAAACCTACAGAAGCAGAGAGTAGAATGGTGGTTGCCAGGGGCTGGGGGGGATGGAAATGGGGAGATGTAGGTCAAAGGATACAAATTCTCAATTATATGAAGAATAAGTTCTGAGGATCTACTGTTCAGCATGGTAACTATAGTCAATAATACTGTACTGCATACTTGAAAGCTGCTGAGAGTAGATCTTAAGTGTTCTCACCATTAAAAAAAAAGCTAACTAGGTGAGGTGATGAATATGTTAATCACCTTGATCTTGGTAATCATTCCACAATGCATATGTATAGCAAAATCATTACACTGTATATTTTAAATATATACAATTATATTCGTCAATTATTTTCAAGAAAGCTGGGGGAAAAAAATCATAAAAATAAAAGGGAAGGGGTTTCCCTGGTGGCGCAGTGGTTGGGAGTCCGCCTGCCGATGCAGGGGACACGGGTTCGTGCCCCAGTCTGGGAGGATCCCACATGCCGCGGAGCGGCTGGGCCCGTGAGCCATGGCCACTGAGCCTGCGCGTCCGGAGCCTGTGCTCCGCAACGGGAGAGGCCACAACAGTGAGAGGCCCGCGTACTGGGAAAAAAAAAAAAAAAAAGGAAAAAGGAAAAAATCCTAAAATATTTATTAGAAAACACAGCTTTAAAATATTCCACTTGTACAAGGATCTACTATGTAGCACAGGGAAGTGTATTCAATATCTTAATTATCTATAATGGAAAAGAATTTGAAAAATAATACATATATATGTATGCATGTATAACTGAATCACTTTGCTGTATACCTGAAACATTGTGAATCAACTATAGTTCAACAAATAAAATATTCCACTTGTTATTAATAAGTAAGTTTTAGAAATGCATCCTCAGGGAAACTTTAATATACAGGAGAAGATGCAGGCAAACACCAGCCCTGCTTGCATTATAAGGCAGTATTTTCCTGAAGATTCTCTACTTCTAAACTATTTTTTTTTTTGCAATACCTAATGACCTAATATAAATTCTTTAGAAACTTACTTTTGTTCTTTTTGCGCTTTATCTTTCCTGAGTAAAAATCGTGGTCCTCTACTAGGAAAATGAAAAGGGCCTGAGATGTCTCGGAACTGATGAGAGGAACCGCAGCAGTGGGCATGCACTCCACGGGCCCTCCTTCTTTGCTCTGCAGCACCTCAGAGCAGCTACTTCCGGTTCACACCAAATGTGCAATAAATGGAAGAAGCAGCTGGAAGAGAGTATGGCCACAGTGTTCCATCGAAGATACCAAGTTCCTTCTCAAAACTTCTCAAACAGCAAAGAGTGGGAAGGAGGAACAACCATGATGCCAAGAATTTCAAATAGGTTTTCACCAGCTCCTAAAAATGGAGAACTGGGAAGAAGCTGCTGAATCCTATCACACCTCTGGAAGGCGCCTGCTCTGCATAGTCTGGTTACAGAACATTCAGATACTCACAGACCTTTCTCGGGACTTCAGTTCCTAGGGCAGTAGCACAAAACGGGTGGCTTAAAACAACAGAAATTTCTTCACTCACAGAGGCTAAAATTTGGAAGTCAAGGTGTTGGCAGAGCTATGCTCTCTCTGAAGGCTCTAGGGGAGGATGCTTGCTTGCCTCTTCCTAGCTTCTGGTGTTGCTGGCAACCCTTGGTGTTCCTCAGCTTGTAGCTACATCATTCCAATAACTGCCTCTGTGGTCACATGGCCTTCTTCCTCATGTATCCTTCCTCTGTGTCCAAATTTCCCTCTTCTTTTAAGGAAAGGACATTGGTCACTGGATTACAGCTCATCCTAATGCAGTATGACCTCATCTTAACTTGATTATATTTGCCAAGACCTTATTCCCAAATAAGGTCCTATTCACCAGTACTGGGATTAGGACATGAACATATCTTTTGAGGGGACACAATTCAATCCATAAGACACACAAGTAGCTATGAAACAAGGCAAAAATATGACAACACAACAAGAAGAATAAAGGGCTTTTGTTCAGAAGCTCTAGGGGGGTTAAGAGAGGGCTTCATCGTAATTGAAAAATAGTATTTGAGAAGACAGTCCTGAGACAGAGGAGTATGATTTGTGCCAGGAGATATGCAGGAGAAAGGTGGGACATTCTAAGTTAAGTGAAGAAATGCTATGATGTTATCATCCAGAGGCAGGAAGGGGTGAATAAGCAGAGAAGAATCCAATTTAGTGGAAGCATTAGCTCTAAGAGTGATATATAGAAAAGGTAGGTGGGAACCAGGTAGCAGGTGGTTGAATATCTAAATAAGGAGCCTGTACTTCACTCACTAGATGCTTGGGGGCCATTGAGGGACTAACAGTGGTAGAAATAGCCCACTTTTCTCACCCCTGCCTAGATAACACATAGAAGGGGTTCACATAACATGACAGGGGACTTTTCAAAGTAGTTCTCTGGACAGTTCACATAACCCAGTTTGCAATTACTGGGGCCCAAACTGGGAATTTTCCCTACTGATTCGGCTAACACCTAATATCGGAATTAGAAACAGCTGGAGGGGCCCAAACACTTTTACTACCTGTCATCCAGCGGTCCCCAACCTTTTTGGCATCAGGGACCGGTTTCGTGGAAGACAATTTTTCCACGGACTGGGGGAGGGGGAATGGTTTCGGGATGATTCAAGCGCACTACATTTATTGTGCACTTTATTTCTATTATTATTACATTGTAATATATAATGAAATAATTATGCAACTCACCATAATGCAGAATCAGTGGGAGCCCTGAGCTTGTTTTCCTGCAACTAGGTGGTCCCATCTGGGGGTGATGGGAGACAGTGACACCCAAGGAGTGTTGCTTATGTTCAGTCTACTCCATAATCTCATTTTGGCTGCTGTCCCTGCAGAAAACCCTGCTTCACAAAGATAGGATGCTGGAAACGGAAGCAGGCTTTTCACTGCTTTTGCGGCAATCTCAGGATATTCCACCTTGACTTTAATCCAGAACGTATGGAGATTTGAAGTTGTCTCAAACATACTTTTGAGGGCACCGTCATTTGCGATCTCGAGCAGTTGATCCTCTTCTAGCATGGACAAAGTCGATTCACCTGGCTTATTCACAAATGGGTCACGGATCCATTCCTTCCCAGTTCGGGTGTCTTTGTGGTTGGGAAGTGATGCTCAAACTCCTTTGAAAGCTGAGATAGGCGATCATGCACCAGCTGGGAGAAAGAAGGCCCCGCCTCAGCCTCTTTCAAAATCTCCGCTAATGTTTGAAACATTGTCAAAAATCCCAATGTTCACTCGTCGCCCCCATAATTCCGGTTTGGCTTTGAATGAAGCCACTTTATCTGCCGACTTGAACACAGTTGTTATTCTCCCCTGAAGTGACAGATTGAGTTCGCTGAGCGGGTTGAATATGTCACATAAGTAAGCAAGTTTTGCAACCCATTCTGTGTCACTGAAATGTGCTGCCAGAGGCGACTGTTCTTCTAAAAGAAATCTCTGGAGCGGCTCTCGTAACTCAAAAACTCTGGCCAGTGATCCAGCTGTAGAAAGCCATCTCGCTTCTGTGTACAAGAGAAGACGTGTGTGCTCTGCGTCCATCCCCTCACAGAGCTGTGTGAACAGACGTGAGTTAAGGGCATGTACTTTAATGTGGTTGATAATTTTAATCACAACCTGCAAAACGTTGTTAAGTTCAGGCGACATTTTTCGGCTAGCCAGCGTTTCTCTATGGGTGACACAGTGCGTAGACTCACATTCAGAAGCGACCTCTTTGACCCAAGTAGTGAGACCAGAAAGCCGTCCAGTCATGGCAGCCACTCCGTCTGTGCATACACTGACACAAAATGACCAATTCAGTTTTCCTGATAAGTAATCATTTGAAGACTTGAATAGTTCTGCAGCTGTGGTGTTGGTTGGCAACAAAAGTGCACATAACATATCCTCATGCACATCCTCCTGAAAAATATACCGCACAAAAACAGGCACTGTTGCCTTGTCATCAACATCAGTAGACTTACCAACCTGGATTGTATGCCATGATGACTCATTAATCCTCTCTAACAATCGTGCCTCAATACCCTCTGCTATTTCATCAATTCGTCTAGCTATGCTGCTAACCGAAACAGGAAAACGTGCCACCTTTTGAATTGCAGCCTCTCCTAAAAGTTCACAACAAATGTTCTCAGCAGCAGGCAGGATCAACTCTTCACCAATAGTCAAGGGCGTCTTAGCTTTAGCAATGCGGTTAGCCACTAAGAATGATGCTCTCAGTGCAGACACATTTGATGAAGTGGCAGCCTTCAATAATCGCTTCTGTTTTTCTTGTTCCTGTTTTTTTCTTTTGAAAAACTCCAAAGGCTTGTCTTTTAATGCAGGGTGCTTGGTTTCCACATGGCAAAGCAGTTCTGAAGGTTTCATAACTTGGTTGGATAGCCAGTAGCCACATATTATACAAAGGGGGCTTGGAGAATGTGAATCACCTGTTGCAATAAACCCGTAATTTAAGTAGGACTCTTGGTATTTTCTTTTTTTCTTTCTAACATCTTTATTGGAGTATAATTGCTTTACATTGTTGTGTTAGTTGCTGCTGCATAACAAAGTGAATCAGCTATACGTATATATATATCCCTATATCCCCTTCCTCTTGCATCTCCCTCCCACCCTCCCTATGCCACCCCTCCAGGCGGTCACAAAGCACTGAGCTGACATCCCTGTGCTATGCGGCTGCTTCCCACTAGCTATTCATTTTACATTTGGTAGTGTGTATAAGTCAGTGCTACTCTCTCACTTCGTCCCAGCTTTAAATGCAGCTTTCTTTTTGTTGGCAGTCTTAAGAGTCTTCTGCTGTTTCATCATTGTGTCTTTCCCCCTTTTCAAAGAAGCTCTCCAGTGACGTTTGTTTTTTTACTCATTTTGGCTAGGGTTAGCTTGTGGGCTTACCAAAACTGACTGAGACAAGTGCGCAGTGCGGGAAAGAGGCACGGACGGAAGTGGTAAATAAAATAATGGGTGGGCCACGTGCGGACTAAAATAAGTGTCAGATTCTGACTTAAAGCCTGCCACCAGATGCAGCTGTGCAATTGAAGTACATCAACTCACTTGTCACTATTAAGCCTGCCACCAGATGCAGCTTAATCGTCACTTGCCACTCACTGACAGGGTTTTGATATGAGTCTGCAAGCAACTGATTTATTATGGTCTCTTTGCAGTCAAACCTCTCTGCTAATGATAATCTGTATCTGCAGCCACTCCCCAGCGCTAGCATCGCTGCCTCAGCTCCACCTCAGATCATCAGGCATTCTATTCTCATAAGGAGCGCACAGCCTAGATCCCTCACAGGCGCAGTTCACAGTAGGGTTCATGCTCCTGTGATAATCTAATGAGCTGCTGATCTGACAGGAGGCAGAACTTAGGCGGTAACGCGAGCGATGGGGAGCGGCTGTAAATACAGATGAAGCTTCACTGGCTGGCCCGCCACTCACCTCCTGCTGTGCCACCCAGTTCCTAACAGGCCATGGACCGGCACCAGTCTGTGGTCCAGGGGTTTGGGACCCCTGCCATAATCTATTTCACTCACCTGCTGAAATAGTTCCCTCTTGAAAATGCAACATTAATTCAAAAGTGTTTATACTTATGTGCTTCAGTAAAAGCCTTTTCTAGTGTTAGCTTGCAAGCTAGTACACAAAATTTAGTAAGATTTCTAACTCACAGGGGAACAATTCTTGTAGGTAATTCCTCTCTCCAAAAGAGTATTCCCGGAGTGTAAACCAACTCATTCTTTTAGGTTACAAAGCTGAGGATCCTCAAATCATAGCTTCATTATTTTTTACATACAGGGAGAAAGCATGTGCAAATAAGTACATAGAACAGAAGATCTAGTTGACAGCAACTCTGCTGAAATTCACAGGGAGAATGCCACGGTCACAATTATTGCTTGTACTCTTGTCTAGCATCCTACATCTGTATTTAAGAACCTTCTTCCCCACCCCCCGGCTTTTCTTCTATGCCCTCTTCTAGGACTATGTAATTGTAACTGCTCTATGGGAAGGAGTCCTTGAAACCCTTCCCATTTAGGTCACCTCTCCCACAAAGCTACATTGTGTCTAAATGTTCTCAACTGTCTGAGATCACCGCAACTCTAGCACAGAAAAGTAGATGGAAAAACATTTTTTCTTATTTTAAATACAAAAAGTGTGATTGCATAGCCAGATAATTACAACATGTCAATTACATGATGTCAATTACAACATCATTTTGGTGTCATCCTTCTCTTCTACTACAATATAATTTCCTTAAGGACTAAAACTTGACATTCAGCTATAAATGATATAAGATAGATCTTTCAGAAGATAAAATATGATAAAAGGTATTAACTTTTAAATAAGCAACAGTCACCTACTGGAGCCATGTATCATTCTTTTGGCCACCAGATCTGAATCCCCTTGCTTATGAAACAGTCCTCTTCCTACTATCAAAGCAGAAAATGCCAGATACTCCCTTTTCACTTCTGTAAAACATGGGCACATAAACAAGGCCACACTGATCATTAATACTCATCCCAATATTTGAATCAAAAGCTAATGACAAGGATAAGGGACCATTATTCAGAATCCATTATTAGTATTGGGTGGTCCCAACTATAACCAGTCTCTAAAAGGACAGAGCAGTGCCCAGTGTCAGTGACACTGGTGTGGGTGGTACAAGCGGCAGTGTCCCTCTGCACGGCGGCAGCAAGCCCTCACTCGATCAGTTCTGCAATGTAATTTGAAGCCCTGCTCCTGGCCCTCTAGCCCTCAGCCTGGTCACCAGGCCCTTGCAGAGAGGCTGTGAGCTGCCCAATACATTTCTACTAAATTCCTTTTCTGCTTAAATTAGCCTAAGTCAGATACTGTTGCTTACAACTAAGACCCTGATTGATACAGTATCTTGGTCTACTTAATTTTACGTATTTTTGGCATTATATAATCTCATTAACTATAAGTTTCCTCAAAGCACAGATGGGATCCTATATAAGGAGATAGGTTCGGGGGGGAAAAAAAATATATACACACACATATATATATACAAACACATACATATATATATATAATGTTAACTCTTTGCAATGAATAGATCTTCATTGATTCTAAAAGAATGAAAAACAGTATGGCTGTAAAGGAAAAACTCAGCTTTTTCCTTTCTATGTAGGGAAAAATCCAGTTCTTTCCTACTGCATCTTTCTTTACCTTCAGAAAGAACACTTCACTGCTAATCACCAAATGTGTGGAGGTTTTCCCCCACACCAAGCAATTCTCTGCAACACCAGCTAGGTGTCCTACAACTGAAAACAATTCTGACACTATCTACCCATAGATAGCATCAGATTCCACAGGTTAATGGCTCAGTCCCACAAGACTATCCTCCCTAACCACACACACACACACACACACACACACACACACACGTATACATACAAACATTCAGACACCAGTCCAGCTGCAAGCCCTGTCACCTGTGCTTCTGACCAACCCACTATAGATTGGAGATTCAACTAATTTGCTACTACAGCTCCTAGAACTCAGGGAAACATTACTTTCATTTACCAGTTTATTATAAAAGGATATGATAAAGGATACA
Source organism: Delphinus delphis (assembly GCF_949987515.2). Lineage (NCBI taxonomy): Eukaryota > Metazoa > Chordata > Mammalia > Artiodactyla > Delphinidae > Delphinus > Delphinus delphis. The sequence continues at coordinate 77,460,742 of NC_082684.1, read as the reverse complement.
AATCAACAACCAGATGGAAGAGATACACAGAGCAAAGTATGGAGAAAGGGCTTGGAGCTTCCATGCTTCAAGAGCATCACCTTCCCTGCACATCCAAGTGTTCACAAACCTGGAAGCTCCCTGAACCCCGTTTTGGGGGATGTTATGGAGGCTTCATTACACAGGCATGGTTGATTAAATCACTGACCATTGGCAACTGACTCAACCTTCACTCCCCCTCCCCTTCCCAGAGGTCAGGAGGGTGGGGCTGAAAGCTCCAACCCTCTAACAACAGGGTTGGTTCTCCTGGCAACCAGCCTCCATCCTTAGGTGGGGTCCAAGAGTCATCTTGTTGACATTAACAAAAGAAAACCTTTGGCTCTCAGTTGTTAGGAAATTCCAGGAGTTTAGGAGCTCTGTGCCAGAAACAGGGAGGAAGATCAAATATATATTTCTTATTGTAAATCACAATATCACAATGGCATATATATAAAAGAACATGAACTTTGGGTCAGAAAGAACTACTTTTCATTGCTTACTTGCTGTGAAATCTTGGGGAAGTTCTTTAAACTCTCTGGGCCTCAGTTTTCTCATTGGAAAAACTGAGGATGATAACACTGATTCTGTAGGGCTATTTCCAGGATAAGAGATAATACGTCTAAAACACGAACTCCAGAATCTGACATGTATTTGATGCTAAACAAACTTTTATACTCCTACCCTCAACAATCTGCCCATCCTCTCAATGTCAAATCCAAACTCATCTCCAGGAATTCTTTGTTCCCAACTAGGGAAAAGGAAAGTAAAATTCACTCCTGAACCCAATCTAACCAAAGCACTGGTGTTCGGTGTACTAGTTAGAATACTGTCTTCCCTACATTTCTAATATACTGTCTTTCTCCTATTTCTAGATTTTCTGATTACCTCCTACACATGAATTACTGTCCTTATATCTATGAAGTCATATATTTATATTAAGTTGTCAATGTTGATTTTATTAATGCAACTGTCCTAACAAAACGAAAACGATTAAGGTCAACTCAACGCCACGCAACTATCTAAAAGTAGGTGCTAGTTTCCCTTTACTTCTCCATCAGAGCTGGAGTCAAACGCACGTGTGTTTGTTCTCCTGCATATGTAAGACGGGTGGGACTGGCAAGGGGCAGCGAAGGCAAACACTGAAGAGGAAATGGAACTCTCACCCACAGGAGGTAGGAGCCCTCCGTGCCAATGTAGTCCAGAGAATATTAGAGACACCTGAGGGGCTTTAGCAGTCCTCGGATTCAACTGCTTCACTTTACAGACATAAAAAATGAGGTCCAGGGAGATTGGTTGAAGATGGTGGAGAAGAATTCCTGCGAGAGCACTGCAATCACAACTAACTGCTGAACAATCATTGGCAGGAAGACACTGGAACTCACCAGAAAAGATATCCCACATCCAAAGACAAAGGGGAAGCCACAATGAGACGGAATCACGATAAAATCAAATCCCATAACTGCTGGGTGGGTGACTCACTAGAAAACAATTATACCACAGAAGTCCACCCACTGGAGTGAAGCTTCTGAGCCCCACATCAGGCTTCCCAACCTGGGGGTCCGGCAACAGGAGGGGGAATTCCCAGAGAATCAGACGTTGAAGGCTAGTGGGATTTCACTGCAGGACTTTGACAGGACTGGGAAAAACAGAGACTCCACTCTTGGAGGACACAGACAAAGTAGTATGTACATCAGGACCCACAGGGAAGGAGCAGTGACCAGACCTGCCTGCTAGTGTTGGAGGGTCTCCTGCAGAGGTGGGGGGTGGCTCTGGCTCACCACGGGGACAAGGAAATGGGCAGCAGAAGTTCTGGGAAGTACTCCTTGGCGTGAGCCCTCCTGGAGTCTGCCATCCACCAAAGAGCCTGTAGCCTCCAGGGCTGGGTGCCTCAGGCCAAACAACCAACAGGGAGGGAACTCAGCTCCACCCATCAGCAGACGAGCAGATTAAAGTTTTACTGAGCTCTGCCCACTAGAGGAACACCCAGCTCTACCCACCACTAGTCACTCCCATCAGGAAGGTTCCACAAGCCTCTTAGATAGCCTCATCCACCAGAGGGCAGACAGCAGAAGCAAGAAGAACTACAATCCTGCAGCCTGTGGAACAAAAACCACACTCACAGAAAGATAGACAAGATGAAAAGGCAGAAGGCTATGTACCAGATGAAGGAACAAGATAAAACCCCAGAAAAACAACTAAATGAAATGGAGATAGGCAACCTTCCAGAAAAAGAATTCAGGATAATGATAGTGCAGATGATACAGGACCTCGAATAAAGAATGGAGCAAAGATTGAGAAGATGCAAAGACCCAGAAGAATTGAAGAACAAACACTTGCAATAATTTAAAAAACAAACAAACAGAGATGAACAATACAATAACTGAAAGGAAAAATACACTAGAAGGAATCAATAGCAGAATAACTGAGGGAACAGAACGGATAAGTGACCTGGAAGACAAAATGGTGGAATTCACTGCCACAGACAGAATAAAGAAAAAAGAATGATAAGAAATGAAGACAGCCTAAGAGACCTCTGCGACAACATTAAACACACCAACATACACATTATAGGGGTCCAAAAAGGAGAAGAGAGGGAGAAAGAAAGAAGCCAGGATTATGGTCAAAAACTTCCTAACATGAGAAAGGAAATACCACCCAAGTCGAGGAAGCACAGAGAGTCCCAGACAGGATAAACCCAAGGAGAAAAACACTGAGACACATAGTAATCAAACTGACAAAAATTAAAGACAAAGAAAAATTATTAAAAGCAACAAGGGAAAAAGGACAAATAACATACAAATAACATACACAAGTTTCTGCTGATTTCTCAGCAGAAACTCTACAAGCCAGAAGAGAGCGGCACGATATATTTCAAGTGACAAAAGGGAAGAACCTACAAGCAAGATTACTCTACCCGGCAAGGATCTCATTCATATTCGACAGAGAAATCAAAAGCTTTACAGACAAGCAAAAGCTAAGGGAATTCAGCACCACCAAACCAGCTGTGCAACAAATCCTAAAGGAGTTTCTCTAAGTGGGAAACACAAGAGAAGAAAAGGACCTACAAAAACAAACCAAAAACAATTTAAAAAATGGTAACAGGAACATACATATCAATAATTACCTTAAATGTGAGTGGATCAAATGCTCCAACCAAAAGACACAGGCTTGCTGAAAGGATACAAAAACAAGACACACATAAATGCTGTCTACAAGAGACCCACGTCAGATCTAGGGACACACACAGACTGAAAATGAGGGGATCGAAAAACATATTCCATGCAAATGGAAATCAAAAGAAAGTTGGAGTAGCAATACTCATATAAGATAAAATAGACTTTAAAATAAAGAATGTTATAAGAGACAAGACAGGATACTACATAATGATCAAGGGATCAATCCAAGAAGAAAATATAACAATTATAAATATATATGCACCCAACATAGGAGCACCTCAATACATAAGGCAAATACTAACAGCTATAAAAAAGGAAATCAACAGTAACAAAATAATAGTGGGGGACTTTAACACCTCACTTACACCAATGGACAGATCACCCAGACAGAAAATTATTGAGGAAATACAAGCTTTAAATGACACAAGAGACCAGATAGATTTAATTGATATTTATAGGACATCCCATCCAAAAACAGCAGATTACACTTTCTTCACAAGTGCACATGGAATATTCTCCAGGACAGATCACATCTCGGGTCACAAATCAATCCTTGGTAAATTTAAGAAAATTGAAATCATATCAAGCATATTTTCTGACCACAACGCTGCGAGAATAGAAATAAATTACAGGGAAAAAAGCGTAAAAAACACAAACACATGGAGGCTAAACAATACATTACTAAATAAACAAGAGATCACTGAAGAAATCAAAGAGGAAATCAACATATAGCTAGAGACAAATGACAATGAAAACACGATGATCCAAAAACTATGGGTTGCAGAAAAGCAGTTCTAAGAGGAAGTTTACAGCAATACAATCCTACCTCAAAAAACAAGAAAAATCTCAAATAAACAATCTAACCTTACACCTAAAGGAACTAGAGGAAGAACAACAAACAAAACCCAAAGTCAGTAGAAGGAAAGAAATCATAAAGATCACAGCAGAAATAAATGAAATGGAAATGAAAAAAACAGTAGCAAAGGTCAATGAAACTAAACGCTGGTTCTTTGAGAAGATAAACAAAATTGATAAGCCTTTAGCCAGACTCATCAAGAAAAAGAGGGAGAGGACTCAAATCAATAAAATTAGAAATGAAAAAGGAGACGTTACAACGGACACCGCAAAAATACAAAGCATCCTAAGAGACTAGTACAAGCAACTCTATGCCAATAAAATGGACAACCTGGAAGAAATGGACAAATTCTTAGAAAGGTATAACCTTCCAAAACTGAACCAGGAAGAAACAGAAAATATGAACAGACCAATCACAAGTAATGAAATTGCAACTGTCAGTAAAAATCTTCCCAAAAAAAGTCCAGGACTAGATGGCTTCACAGGTGAATTCTATCAAACATTTAGAGAAGCACTAACACCCATCCTTCTCAAACTCTTCCAAAAAACTGCCGAGGAAGGAACACTCCCAAACGCATTCTAAGAGGCCACCATCACCCTGATACCAAAACCAGACAAAGATACTACAAAAAAAGGAAATTACAGACCAATATCACTGATGATTATAGATGCAAAAATCCTAAACAAAATACTAGCAAACAGAATCCAACAATACAATAAAAGGATCATACACCATGATCAAGTGGAATTTATCCCAGGGATGTAAGGATTCTTCAATATATGCAAATCAATCAATGTGATACACCATATTAATAAACTGAAGAATGAAAACCATATGATCATCTCAATAGTTGCAGAAAAAGCTTCTGACAAAATTCAACACTGATTTACGATAAAAACTCTCTGAGAAGTGGCCACAGAGGGAACCTACTTTAACATAATAAAGGCCATATACGACAAACCCACAGCAAACATTCTCAGTGGTGAAAAAGTGAAAGCATTTCCCATAAGATCAGGAAAAAGACAAGGACGTCTACTCTCACCACTCTTATTCAACATAGATTTGGAAGTCCTGGCCACGGCAATCAGAGAAGAAAAAGAAATAAAAGGAATGCAAATTGGAAAACAAGAATTAAAACTATCACTGTTTGCAGATGACATGATAGTATACACAGATAATCCTAAAGATGACAACAGAAAACTTCTGGTGCTAATCAACGAATTTGGTAAAGTTGCAGGATACAAAATTAATGCACAGAAATCTCTTGCATTCCTATACACTAACAACAAAAGATCAGAAAGAGAAATTAAGGAAACAATCCCATTCACCAATGCAACAAAAAGAATAAACCCACCTAAGGAGGTAAAAGAACTGTGTGCAGAAAACTATAAGACACTGATGAAAGAAATAAAAGATCACACAAACAGATGGACAGATATACCATGTTCTTGTATTGGAAGAATCAACATTGTGAAAATGACTATACTACCCAAAGCAATGTACAGATTCAATGTAATCCCTATCAAACCACCAAGGGCATTTTTCACAGAACTAGAACAAAAAATTTCACAATTTGTACAGAAACACAAAAGACCCCGAATAGCCAAAGCAATATTAAGGAAGAAAAACGGAGCTGGAGGAATCAGACTCCCTGACTTCAGACTATACTACAAAGTTACAGTAATAAAGACAATATGGTATTGGCACAAAAACAGAAATATAGATCAATGAAACAGAATAGGAAGCCCAGAGATAAACCCATGAACCTATGGTCAACTTATCTATGACAAAGGAGGCAAGACTATATAGTGGAGAAAAGACAGTCTGTTCAACAAGTGGTGCCGGGAAAACTGGACACCTACATCTAAAAGAATGAAATTAGAACACTTCCTAACACCATACACAAAAATAAACTCAAAATGGATTAAAGGAGAGACCTTCAAGATGGTGGAAGAGTAAGACATGGAGATCACCTTCCTCCCCACAAATACATCAGAAATACATCTACATGTGGAACAACTCCTACAGAACACCTACTGAACGCTGGCAGAAGACCTCAGACCTCCCAAAAGGCAAGAAACTCCCCAGGTACATGGGTAGGGCAAAAGAAAAAAGAATAAACAGAGACAAAAGGATAGGGACAGGACCTGCACCTCTGGGAGGGAGCTGTGAAGGAGGAAAAGTTTCCAAACACTAGGAAGCCCCTTCACTGGCAGAGATGGGGTGTGTGTCGGGGGGACACTTTGGAGCCACGGAGGAGAGCGCAGCAATAGGGGTGCAGAGGGCAAAGCAGAGAGATTCCCGCACAGAGGATGGGTTCCAACCAGCACTCACCAGCGTGAGAGTCTTGTCTGCTCACCCGCCAGGATAGGTGGGGGCTGGGAGCTGAGGCTTGGGTTTCGGAGGTCAGATCCCAGGGAAAGGACTGGGGTTGGCTCCGTGAACACAGCCTGAAGGGGGCTAGTTCCCCACAGCTAGCTGGGAGGGAGTCCGGGAAAAAGTCTGGACTTGCCTAAGAGGCAAGAAACCACTGTTTCAGAGTGCATGAGGAGAGGGGATTCAGAGCACCACCTAAATGAGCTCCAGAGATGGGCGTGAGCCATGGCTATCAGCGCAGACACCAGAGACGGGCATGAGACGCTAAGGCTGCTGCAGCAGCCACCAAGAAGCCTGTGTGCGAGCACAGGTCACTATCCACACCTCCCGTCCAAGGAGCCTGTGCAGCCCGCAACTGCCAGGGTCCTAGCGATCCAGGGCCAACTTCCCCAGGAGAACACACAGCGTGACTCAGGCTGTTGCAACATCATGTTGGCCTCTGACACCACAGGCTCGCACCGCATTCCGTACCCCTCCCTCCCCCCTCCCCGGCCTGCATGAGCCAGAGTCCCCTTATCAGCTGCTACTTTAACCCCATCCTGTCTGTGCAGGAACAGACGCCCTCAGGCGACCTACACGCAGAGGCGGGGCCAAATCCAAAGCTGAGCCCCTGGGATCTGTGAGAACAAAGAAGAGAAAGGGAAATCTCTCCCAGCAGCCTCAGAAGCAGAGGATGAAATCTCCACAATCAACTTGATGTACCTGCATCTGTGGAATACATGAATAGACAACGAATCAGCCCAAAATTGAGGCAGTGGACTTTGGGAGCAAAGATATATATATTTTTTTCCTTTTTCTCTTTGTGAGTGTGTATGTGTATGTTTCTGCACGTGATTTTGTCTGTATAACTTTGCTTTTACCATTTCTCCTGGGTTCTGTGTGTCGGTTTTTTGTTTTGGGGGGTTTTTTTTAGTATAGTTTTCAGCACTTGTCATCATTGGTGGGTTTGTTTTTTGGTTTGGTTGCTCTCTTCCTTCTTTCTTTTTTTTCTTCTTCTTTTTTTGTTACTTTTTAATTTTACTTTTAATAATTATTTTTATTTTAATAACTTTAGTTTATTTTATATTCTTCTTTCTTTCTTTTTTACTCCCTTTTCTTCTGAGCTGTGTGGCTGACAGGGTCTTGGTGCTCCGGCCAGGTGTCAGACCTGTGCCTCTGAGGTGGGAGAGCCAAGTTCAGGACATGAGTCCACCAGAGTCTGCCCGGCTCCACATAATATCAAACGGCAAAAGCTCTCCCAGAGATTTCCATCTCAACGCCAAGACCCAGTTCCACTCAAGCGACACTGCTGGACACCCTGTGCCAAACAACCAGCAAGACAGGAACACAGCCCCATCCATTAGCAGAGAGGTGGCCTAGAATCATAATAAGGTCAAGGACACCCCAAAACACACCACTGGACGTGGTCCTACCCACCAGAAAGACAAGATCCAGCCTCATCCACCAGAAAACAGGCACCAATCCCCTCCACCAAGAAGCCTACACAACCCGCTGAACAACCTTACCCACTGGGGGCAGACACAAAAAACAACAGGAACTAGAACCTGCAGCCTGTGAAAAGGAGACCCCAAACACAGTAAGTTATGCAAAATGAGAAGACAGAGAAACACACAGCAGATGAAGGAGCAAGGTAAAAACCCACCAGACCAAACAAATGAAGAGGAAACAGGCAGTCTACCTGATAAAGAATTCAGAGTAATGATAGTAAAGATGATCCAAAATCTTGGGAAAAAAAAGGGAGAAAATACAAGAAACATTTAACAAGGATCTAGAAAAACTAAAGAGCAAGCAAACAATGATGAAAAACACAATAAATGAAATTAAAAATTCTCTAGAAGGAAGCAATAGCAGAATAACTGAGGTAGAAGAACGGATAAGAGACCTGAAAGATAAAATAGTGGAAATAACTACTGCAGAGCAGAATAAAGGAAAAAGAATGAAAAGAACTGAGGACAGTCTCAGAGACCTCTGGTACAACATTAAATGCACCAACATTCAAATTATAGGGGTCCCAGAAGAAGAAGAGAAAAAGAAAGGGACTGAGAAAATATTTGAAGAAATTATAGTTGAAAACTTCCCTAACATAGGAAAGGAAATAGTCAATCAAGTCCAGGAAGCGCAGAGAGTCGCATACAGGATAAATCCAAGGGGAAACACGCCAAGACACATATTCATCAAACTATCAAACATTAAATACAAAGAAAACATATTAAAAGCAGCAAGGGAAAAACAACAAACAACACACAAGGGAATCCCCATAAGGTTAACAGCTGATCTTTCAGCAAAAACTCTGCAAGCCAGAAGGGACTGGCAGGACATATTTAAAGTGATGAAGGAGAAAAACCTACAACCAAGATTACTCTACCCAGCAAGGATCTCATTCAGATTTGATGGAGAAATTAAAACCTTTACAGACAAGCAAAAGCTGAGAGAGTTCAGCACCACCAAACCAGCTTTACAACAAATGCTAAAGGATCTTCTCTAGGCAAGAAACACGAGAGAAGGAAAAGACCTACAATAACAAACCCAAAACAATTAAGAACATGAGAATAGGAACATACATATCGATAATTACCTTAAATATAAATGGATTAAATGCTCCCACCAAAAGACACAGACTGGCTGAATGGATACAAAAACAAGACCATATATATGCTGTCTATAAGAGACCCACCTCAGTCCTAGAGACACATACAGACTGAAAGTGAGGGGATGGAAAAACATATTCCATGCAAATGGAAAGCAAAAGAAAGCTGGAGTAGCAATTCTCCTACCAGACAAAATAGATTTTAAAATAAAGACTACTACAAGAGACAAAGAGGTACACTACATAATGATCAAGGGATCAATCCAAGAAGATAACAATTGTAAATATTTATGCACCCAACATAGGAGCACCTCAATACATAATGCAAACGCTAACACCATAAAAGGGGAAATGGACAGTAACACAATCATAGTAGGGGACGTTAACACCCCACTTTCACCAATGGACAGATCATCCAAAATGAAAATAAATAAGGAAACACAAGCTTCAAATGATACATCAAACAAGATGGACTTAACTGATATTTATAGGACATTCCATCCAAAAACAACAAAATACACTTTCTTCTCAAGTGCTCACGGAACATTCTCCAGGATAGATCATATCTTGGTTCACAAATCAAGCTTTGGTAAATTTAAGAAAATTGAAATCATATCAAGTATCTTTTCCGACCACAACTCTATGAGACTATGTATCAGTTACAGGAAAAAAATCTGTAAAAAATACAAACACCTGGAGGCTAAACAATACACTACTTAAGAACCAAGAGGTCACTGAAGAAATCAAAGAGGAAATCAAAAAATACCTAGAAACAAATGACAATGAAAATACGATGACCCAAAACCTATGGGATGCAGCAAAAGCAGTTCTAAGAGGGAAGTTTATGGCAATACAATCTTACCTCAAGAAACATCTCAAGGAAAAAACCTAACCTTATATCTAAAGCAATTAGAGAAAGAAGAACAAGAAAACCCCCGAAGTTAGCAGAAGGAGAAAAATCATAAAGATCAGAGCAGAAATAAATGAAAAAGAAATGAAGGAAACAATAGCAAAGATCAATAAAACTAAAAGCTGGTTCTTTGAGAAGATAGACAAAATAGATAAACTATTAGCCAGACTCATCAAGAAAAAAAGGGAGAAGACTCAAATCAATAGACTTAGAAATGAAAAAGGAGAAGTAACAACGGACACTGCAGAAATACAAAGGATCATGAGAGATTACTACAAGCAACTATGTGCCAATAAAATGGACAACCTGGAAGAAATGGACAAATTCTTAGAAAAGCACAACCTTCCAACTCTGAACCAGGAAGAAATAGAAAATATAAACAGACCAATCACAAGCACTTAAGTTGAGACTGTGATAAAAAATCTTCCAACAAACAAAAGCCCAGGACCAGTTGACTTCAAAGGTGAATTCTATCAAACATTTAGAGAAGAGCTATCACCTATCCTTCTCAAACTCTTCCAAAATTGAGCAGAGGGAGGAACACTCCCCAACTCATTCTACGAGGCCACCATCACCCTGATACCAAAACCAGACAAACATGCCCCCCAAAAAGAAAACTACAGGCCAATATGACTGATGAACATAGATGCAAAAATCCTCAACAAAATACTAGCAAACAGAAGCCAACAGCACATTAAAAGGATCACACACCATGATCAAGTGGGGTTTATCACAGGAATGCAAGGATTTTTCAATATACGCAAATCAATCAATGTGATACACCATATTAACAAATTGAAGGAGAAAAACCATATGATCATCTCAATAGATGCAGAAAAAGCTTTTGACAAAATTCAACACCCATTTGTGATAAAAACTCTCCAGAACGTAGGCATAGAGGGAACTTACCTCAACATGATCATATATGACAAAGGCACAGCCAACATCGCTCTCAATGGTGATAAACTGAAACCATTTCCACTAAGATCAGGAACAGGACAAGGTTGCCCACTTTCACCACTATTATTCAACATAGTTTTGGAAGTTTTAGCCACAACAATCAGAGAAGAAAAAGAAATAAAAGGAATCCAAATCAGAAAAGAAGAAGTAAAGCTGTCACTGTTTGCAGATGATGTGACAGCATACACAGAGAATCCTAAAGATGCTACCAGAAAACTACTAGAGCTAATCAATGAATTTGGTAAAGTAGCAGGATACAAAATTAATGCACAGAAATCTCTTGCATTCCTATACACTAAGGATGAAAAATATGAAGGAGAAATTAAGGAAACGCTCCCATTTACCATTGCAACAAAAAGTATAAAATACCTACGAATAAACCTACCTAAGGAGACAAAAGACCTGTATGCAGAAAATTATAAGACACTGATGAAAGAAATTAAAGATGATACAAATAGATGGAGAGATAGACCATGTTCTTATATTGGAAGAATCAACATTGTGAAAATGACTATACTTCCCAAAGCAATCTACAGATTCAGTGCAATCCCTATCAAACTACCAATGGCATTTTTCACAGAACCAGAACAAGAAATTTTCACAATTTGTATGGAAACACAAAAGACCCGGAATAGCCAAAGCAATCTTGAGAACGAAAAACGGAACTGGAGGAATCAGGCTCCCTGACTTCAGACTATAGTACAAAGCTACAGTAATCAAGACAATATGGTACTGGCACAAAAACAGAAATATAGATCAATGGAACAGTATAGAAAGCCCAGAGATAAACCCAGGCACATATGGTCACCTTATTTTTGATCAAGGAGGCAAGAATATACAATGGAGAAAAGACAGCCTCTTCAATAAGTGGTGCTGGGAAAACTGGACAGCTACACGTAAAAGAATGAAATTAGAACACTTCCTAACACCATACACAAAAATAAACTCAAAATGGATTAAAGACCTAAATGTAAGGCCAGACACTATAAAACTCTTAGAGGAAAACATAGGCAGAACACTCCATGACATAAATCACAGCAAGATCCTTTTTGACCCACCTCCTACAGAAATGGAAATAAAAACAAAAATAAACAAATGGGACCTAATGAAACTTAAAAGCTTTTGCACAGCAAAGGAAACCATAAACAAGACGAAAAGACAACCTTCAGAATGGGTGAAAATATTTGCAAATGAAGCAAATGACAAAGGATTAATCTCCAAAATATACAAGCTGCTCTTGCAGCTCAATACTAAAAAAACAAACAACCCAATCCCAAAATGGGCAGAAGACCTAAAGAGACATTTTTCCACAGATGATATACAGACTGCCAACAAACACATGAATGAATGCTCAACATCACTGATCATTAGAGAAATGCAAATCAAAACTACGATGAGGTATCACCTCACACCAGTCAGAATGGCCATCATCAAAAAATCTACAAACAGTAAATGCTGGAGAGGGTATGGAGAAAAGGGAACCCTCTTACACTGTTCGTGGGAATGTAAATTGATACAGCCACTATGGAGAACAGTATGGGGTTTCCTTCAAAAACTAAAAATAGAACTACCATACAACCCAGCAATCCCACTACTGGGCATATACCCTGAGAAAACCACAATTCCAAAAGAGTCATGTGGGCTTTCCTAGTGGCGCAGTGGTTGAGAGTCCGCCTGCCGATGCAGTGGACACGGGTTCGTGCCCCGGTCCGGGAAGATACCACATGCCGCGGAGCGGCTGGGCCCGTGAGCCATGGCCGCTGAGCCTGCGCGTCTGGAGCTTGTGCTCCGCAACGGGAGAGGCCGCAACAGTGAGAGGCCCGTGTACCAAAAAAAAAAAAAAAAAATTTAATATATATATATATATATACACACACACACACACACATATATAAAATAAGTTTTACCCACGTTTTTTTCTAGCACTTTCACCTTTTTAAAATCTTTAAATCTTTGCTCTGTAGCGTTTATTTTGGTGTTGGGAATTTAGTGGTTCAGGACAGTACAGCAAGGATATTTCTAGTGCTTTATTATTTTCAAGGATTATTAGGACTTGAGGGAAACAGCCTTTGCTCTCTGTTTGATTCTTACACACTGCTGAATTTTGACTTGTATATGGTTGTCGGAATGAAGAGGTGAGGGGAATGAAAACCACATGGCAACACGAAATCTGTGCTTCCAGGGTGACTACTTATGAGGACATTTATAAATTCTGAGGACATTTAGAACATGCAGGCCTAAAGCAGGGTTACATTTCATTCGTTCTGGATGGACTGACTTAGCAAAAAAAAATTTTTTTTTAATGTGTGAAAAACATGGAGCAGAGGGTTGGCAATGTCTCTTAAGAACCAATGTCTCATTCAAAAAGCATAAACCAGTTTGGAAGCAAAATAACCTTCGTACCTCAGGCTTTCTTTCCTATGAGATACCCCTTAACATTCCCAGAGCCTGCTTTAATAGCCGGCCTCAGATGGCTGCCCTTGAGACAATGCAATGTCTGAGGGGGTAGGAAAGTGCATGGCCTCCAGTTCCACCATTTGAAGACTCAGTTGTAAGTAGAGACCAGATAATCTAGTGCCTCGTAGGTGTCAGCAGGGAACTGGAGTTGGGTGGGCAGGGGCATAACCTGGTGATACCTGGAATACTGTAATACTAGGCCAGAGGTGGTCCAGATGCTGATGGGGAAGACACTCCAAATACATCATCATTTTTCTTTTCATTCATGGTTTCGTGGGAAAAGCTGTGGACCATCAACTAGAAGAACTTGGCCCTAATCCCTGTTCCTAATCCCTATCCCTATTATTAACTGTTGCTTTGGAAAGCCAGTTAACCAATGTGGGCCTCATTTTTCTTTTTAATTTTATTATTTTTTTAATACAGCAAGTTCTTTTTTTTTTTCGGTATGCGGGCCTCTCACTGTTGTGGCCTCTCCCGTTGCGGAGCACAGGCTCTCAACTGCGCCACCAGGGAAGCCCTTATTATATTTTTATAACCTCAGGGGTGAAGATGACCTTTATAAACACAATACAAAATGTCTGTAACTCCATCAAATGTAAAGCATCTGTATAGCCAAAAGCCATCAAGTCAGAAGACAAATCACAACATAAGAGAAATATGTGCGACACAACAGATAAAAGACTATTCATCCACTACAACGTACACTTTACAAATCAATGTTTAAGAAATTTTTGTGGTAAAACAGAGCATAAAAAATGAAATTGGTAAATTCATTAAATTGTACAGTTCAATGGTATTAAGTACATTCACATTGTTACACAACTATGGCCACCATCCATGTCCAGAACTTTTTTCTCCTCCCACACGGAAACTCTGTACCCATTAAACAATGAGACCCATTCCCGCCTCCCCCAGCCTCTGGCAACCACCATTCTACTTTCTGTCTCTATGAATTTGACTCCTCTGAGCACCTCATGTACATGGACTCATATATGTCCTTTCTTGTGACTGGCTTATTTCACTCAGCATGCCCTCAAGGTTCCTCCATGTTGTAGTATGTGTCAGAATCTCCTTCCTTTCCAAGGCCGAATAATATTCCATTGTGTGTATATAGCACATGTTATATCCATTCATCCATCAAAGGTCATTTAGGCTGTTTCCATATACCGGCTACTGTGTACAAATCAATTTTTTTGAAAGACAAAGAATCCAGTTAATGGTCAAAACTCCAGCAGGACCGAGTCCTAGCTCATGCAGAGAACTGCTGCTGGGGAAGAGAAGCCAGCTGAGATGGGAGCAGTCACGTAGGTCTAGAGCGACAAAGCTGGAGATCTGAAGCGTGACCAACGTCCCTCGCACGATGCTTGCTGAGTTCTGAAGATGCTGCAGAGACTAACATGTTTTCGTACATTCTTAATATCCCCTGCAGCAGCCTCCCACCATTAGGAGCTGCCTGCCTGGGCTGTCCCTCAAATGATCTCCCTAAGCACTAGTTATTTTTTCCGTGCTTGAGTCAGTCAGTCATCTGGTCACAAACTTGCGTAAGTTCCGAGTGGCCAGCTTCTACTCTATTTGTCCCTTAAGCCCTATTATGTTTGTGTGTGATTTTGCAAAATCCCAGGTTTCTCAGGAAGGCATACAGCAGAAACATCTTTACTTCCACACCCGGGCACAAAGAAGACATTTTGTGCCTTCTCCTTTAGAGAGAGGAAGAGAGCTAGGTAACAGGCTGGCAATTCAGAGAAAAAGACAAAGGTAAAATGTGCAGGGTGAGGGGGCCGCAAGAGCTCTCATGTAAATACACTGTTTGCCCATTTGTGATTATAAAATGATTTTACACTAAATCAATGCACTAACAGTAATGTGAATGAATAATGATATGTTACTAGTTCAAGGTTTGAACAAGAAAGCAGGAATCTTTTCTTCCCATTAACAATAGCACTTGCTGGAAGACACAGAATTGTCATCTACAAAGGTGAGAGCTTCTTAATTGCAGACACTGTCGGCACACTGTTCCTTGGAATTAGCCATTTAGCTTTATAAGTGAAAGAATTTTGGTTAGATGCTAAAAAGTGTCCGTTATATTCCTACCTCCATCAAGCTACCAGTTAAAAATCATCTAAGTATTTTTTTTCAAATGTTTAAAATCAAAACAATTTTAGAATGACTGAATTACTATAACAGGTATATAAAATTATAAACACCACAAGTCTGCATTTATTTAGGACTTCTTTTTTGTTAAGCATTAAAAGCACGTGCATAGTAAGCAAGGTACTGCTTGTTAAAATGAGTCTCTTTCAGGGGTCCCCTTGGTCTCTGTGGGAGATACACCTTCCTTCTCTTTCTCTGAGATCTGTCAACGGGGAGCTCCAGGGAGCGTTAAAAACAAACGAGGTGGGAAGTTGTGAGCTGGCTAGGAACTCTGCCGGATGACTACTGAGTTGTCTCTTTAGAAATCACCCGCAGGAAAGATCAGAAGAAAAACAAAAATAATACAAAGCAAAAACATGTACCACATACATACCCAGTATCTGCAAGGCTTTGTGCCTGGTGCTCTAAGAACCAGGCAAAAAGTGGATGCAAGTTACTGGGGCCTGAAGATCGTGCCACCCATATTGGTGCCTATTTACTTGTCCCATGGCTAAAGTGATGCTGGACAGAGGCTTCCTCTCTCACAGACACTAGTGGAATTTCTGCTCTAGGCTTTTAAAGTGACCGAATGCACCTCATAAATGCTCGACTCACCAAAGGGAGACTTACCCATTCTGCTAGGAGGAGATCTGTCTAGTAGACACAATGGTGAGGTTTGAATAACAGTAACATTCTACAGGTGGACCAACGCATTTACTCCTATAAGGACAGACCTAAAAAGAAATCAGTTTTCCGAAGTCTAGCCAAGAGAAGGCAGCTCTAGTGAAGAGGCAGGGGACACACCAGTACCACGGCGAGTGCCAACTAGTTACCACTTCAACTCTCCATTTGCCCACTTCTGGGCAGATATCAAGATCGTAAATATTCTTTATTAAAGTGCCTTAAGCTCTTCGGAAGAAAAGCAACCTTACACAAATGAATCACTGTGACTCAATGCCGAATTAGGGGGGAGAAGCTAAAGCAGTGAGAACAGTTTCAAAAACTAAACTGCACTGAATGCAATTCATTACAATCCTCTCTCAAAAATATGTACAGATGTTAAATCAATGTTCCTTATTCCTCTGGGGACAAACTCCAGCACCCTCACTTTTCCTCACCACTCGCAGCATCAAAACCACTTCTGTGCCAATGCCGTATTAGGGGTCAAGCAAAATACATAGTGAAAGCTTGCTCCACCGACCAGATATCACCATAACGGAAGCAGATAAGGGCCAGTGCTGGACACCTCGTGAAGAACCAGAGAGGGACACAGGAACGACGTGCCCAACAAAATCAACAGTGTCACTAGCTGTCATTTTCATCTGTGCTTCGTGTTTCCTTTTCTCTTTGATGAACTACAGCTAAATGATCAAATATTTCACATGGCCTTTCACAGAGCACTACACACCTTTCATTCAAAGTGACTGTTAGAAATAATGCAATGCCTGGAAAAAGAGTATACGTTTTATCCAGTATAACAAGACCAAATGGGAGAATAACTCTTTGTTAAAAGCATACGTTGCGTGGGATAGGGAGGGTGGGAGGGAGGGAGACACAAGAGGGAAGAGATACGGGAACATATGTATATGTATACCTGATTCACTTTGTTATAAAGCAGAAACTAACACACCATTGTAAAGCAATGATACCCCAAAAAAGATGTTAAAAAAAAAAAAAAAGCATACGTTGCATTTGAAATCTAAGGCACTCCCAGGGCCAAGGTTTTAAAATAATCTCTGAGCCATAAACTGAGACAGTTAAAGAGCTATACACAATAGATAATAATACAGAGCTCGGAAAATAAAAGCATATATTATTTAAACATTGAAAACCACTGTGTATTCATCTCACTGGCAATATGAAAAGATGGAACTCTAGTTTGTTCTAAATTATACAGAAAAATGAAATAGCAATTAAGAATCATCTTAGTAAACTTCCCATTCCTTAGAGGCTGACAACTAGCTAGTGACTTACATAGTTCCCTTGCTTTTTCTCAGTTATATACTGGGGGGTGGGGGGGGGGGTGGCGGGAAGAGAGAGGGAGGGGTGAAATGCAAGTCAGTTAGCTATTTTTATATTGGATCTTCCAATAACTATATTTGAAGACAGGAAAAGGAAGGAACTCCAGGCTTCAAGAAGGCTTTGTGTCACCTATACATTCCCTGCATGATGTAAATTATCTGTGGCTCTTTGGAAGCAGCACAAAGTAATGGAAATCAAAGAGACATATGCCTAAAACACACCTCCACAACTCATCAGCTCTGTGACCTCAGTAAGGTCAATTAATCTCTCTTAACCTTCTCAACTGTAAAATAAGATTTAATCCTATCGACTTCACAGAGCTACCGTCAAATTGAAGTGAAAGAACAGAGAATGTCTTTCAGAAGAGGCACAATCAACATTAGTGCTCCCTACGTGCTCTCCTTGTTCACCACTTACCATGCTAACAGACCATAGTTGCAAGGTATCCTACATAATATGGTAGTTTTTGCTTAATATTTTAAAATTATCAATTATGGAACAGTAGCCATTAAAATTCGGTTTACAAAATAAAATTTTAATACAAGAAATGTAAAATATTCATAGGAAAGGTTATTTAATATGGGCATCCAAATGAGATTCCTCACAAAATTATCATCTATAATGTTAGGGACAATTCTTGGTAAAAGGGCAAAACTACAATATAAAACATTTCCCAGTATGGATTTCCATTAACATGTAAACTAACTCCTCTCAAAGAGAGCACCTTAGTTGATGTTCTGCCCATTTGAAATGCTTTCCTCTTCTGACCTTAGCTCTCCCGTGTTCTCTTTTTAAGGGAGAAGCTTGTCTTTCACTGCTAATTGATCAAATCAATCATCGCACCCAGACTGGTGACACAAGACACTCATGTGTACTACATTGATGCACTGATGGCAAAGGGAAAAAACTGAGTCCCTAGAGGCCAGTGACTAGAACCCATATGGCAAGAACTTTCTAAAATTCATTAGTAAAAATTAATATAACACTCATATAGCCTGCATATATTATTTAGAGATTACTGTGTAAAAGACATAAGAGAAAAAATAATATAAAGAGGCTTTAACTTAAACACAACAGCTACGCCTACTTTTAAACAAAGGCTGAAACCAAACGTTCAGCTTTTAAACTGACTGGTTTTAAAGAGAATAGAAATATACCCACAGGTGCCAAATAATACTGATTCCAAAACAGTCAACACTACGATTGCTCAATTAATGAAGAAGGTAGAAGAGACAACCAAAACATCACTAATTTGGGACCGTACAGCACATTACAGAACATAAGGGACTTCGAGCAGATTTACATTCATAATTACGTTTTGCTTAATCTAATATTAAGATTGCCTTGCAGTTTTCTTAAGCCTCGTGGTGGGATGACTAGCAATACACTAAGTGGCAAGTGCAGTGGGCCTGGGATGAGATCTAACGCAGTACACGCTCATGTACAAATCGCCCTAAGTTCATACGTTTCCCCTAAAACTGAAAAGCAGCCCACTGAGTCCTAACAGAATGACCAAGAATATAATTAGTCGTAGCATCTTGAGTGCTTTTCCCATAAAATCTGAAACAAGATAAGAATGTCCTCTCCCACTACTCTGAGAACAAAAAGGAGACTTGAACGCATCAAAAGCTATCCCCTGCTCTTGCTATGGACATCTCAGCGTCATCAAAGGGTACCAGATGGAAACTGGGACCTACAGACATTGCTGAAGAGCACTGGAAATGGTTAAGTATGTGAGGAGATATAAAAGACCATTTTTCTTCTTCTCTCTTAATTTCTTGGAAAAAACAACTGATGCTTAAAGCAAAATAACATCATAAGGTAGGGGTCATTGCCCTATGTAGTAGTAAACAGCAGCACAAAGAGTGAGGAGGAGGTGAATGGAATTATACTTACATTTGAGGAGTGGGAAGAGTGAGATGTCAGTTCTCCTTAAGTTAATGTATCAATATAATGAAATCCCCCCAGGATAGCAATGAGCTCTTTCACGGCAGTTTTATAGTCATTCTTTACAAAGCTCGAACGTAAAAATAAACATATAAGAATAGCTAGGAGCACACGGAAATGGAAGAGCCGTGAAAAATATTAAAACACATTAAAAAGCCTCTTTCATTAAAACAGTATCTAGCACACGCACACAGAGATGCCAACGGAACAGAAAGTCCAGAAATAGACCCACTTCTACCATATGAGGGAGATGTATCTCAAACCACAGAGGCAAAGACAGCCCTTTTAATAAACAGGACTGCTACAAATGGACAGTTATTGGAAAAAGATAAAATTAGATCCATGCCTCAAACCATACAGAAGAATAAACTCCACATGCAACAGAGATCTAAATGTAAAATATGAAACTCAGCAAGTACTGGAAGAGACTATAGGTGAATTCCTCTTTAATGTGAGTAAAGAGAAAGGCTTTCTTGCTATGATTTAAAATCCAGATGCAAAAAAAAAAAAGATTGATAATTTGACGACGTAAAAACTTTTGCATAAGCAAAACTCAAAGACAAACTGGGAGAAAACATTTGCAACATACTACAGAGATAAAGGGTTAATACCTCTAATATACAAAGAGCTTTTAATTTTTTTAATTTTATTGAAGTATATAGTTGATTTACAACAAAGAGCTTTTTAAAATGGAGGAAAAACATGAATAAAAATCCTACAGAAAAACAGGAAAAGACAATTCATAAAAAGATATAATGGCCCTTAAAATATGAAAAGACATTCAGCTTGACCCACGAAAAGAGAAGTGCAAATAATAAGATCCTATTTTCCAGCCATCATATTGGCAAAGTTGGAAATAAACTCTGTTGGCAAATTATGGGGAGAGAGACACATTTTGCGTTGTGGGAATGCAGAATGGAGGAGAACCGGCATTATCTTATAACTGCATATGCATTTTCCCTTTGATCCGGTAATCCCACTTCGAGGAATGTACCCTGAAGATAACCCTCAACAGTGTGAGGATGTATTTACACATGATTATTCATTGCAGGACCATTTATAACTGAAAAAGATTAAAAACCACCTAAATGTTCAAGAACAGGAGAAGAGCTGAATAAACTATTTTATATACACACAACAGAGTACTAAGCAGCTAGTTAAAAAAGTCGTGTGGCATGCGGGATCTTAGTTCTCTGGCAAGGGATCCAACCCATGCCCTCTGCATTGGGAGCATGGAGTCTTAAGCACTGGACCACCGGGGAAGTCCCACATTTCTTCTTTTTTTTTTTTTTTTTTAAATAAATATCTTGAGTTAGTTATTTCTCCCTTCCCTGCTCCTTCAGTGTGGTTATGATATTCATTTGAAATACAAAGGAGTATTTTTTAATTTCCTGTTTTAGGTGTTTCCTCTCGTACCCAACCATACTGATTCAGTTGTACGTATAACACTGCTAAGCTTCCAAAGGTTAAGACTTTACACGGTACATCCAGAGAAGTATCACTCCCTTCTAACTCTCTTCCACCCTGCTTCCCCTACGCTCATTGCTTTCTAGTTTATCCTTCTTATGTTTCATTTTATATGGATGGGCAAATATATGCTTTCTTCATTTCCCTTTCCTTCTCACACACTGTGTCCATAACAGGCACACTGAAGAGACCGAAAGTAGATACATGTTTGCCTAGGGCTAGAGAGCCTGCGGGTAAATGAGGAGTGACTGCTGGTGCTTCCAGCAGTGAGGAACCAACAGTGGTTCTTCCTGGGATGATGAAAATGTTCTCAAATCGTGGTAGTGGTTGCACAACCCTAAAGGTACTAAAAGCCATTGTGCACTTTAAATGGCTGAGTTGTATGGCAATGTGAGTTATATCTCAATAAACAGGAAATTTATAAACACCATACTTGACTGTATACTTTTTTTTTGTTTTAACATCTTTGTTGGAGTATAATTGCTTTACAACGGTGTGTTAGTTTCTGCTTTATAACAAAGGGAATAGCTATACGTATACATATATCCCCACATCCCCTCCCGCCTGCGTCTCCCTCCCACCCTCCCTATCCCACCCCTCCAGGCGGTCACAAGGCACGGAGCTGATCTCCCTCTGCTATGAGGCTGCTTCCCACTAGCTATCTATTTTACGTTCGGTAGTGTATACAGACTGTATACTCTTAATTGTGGGGTAAAACAGCAAATAAATCCCCATCTCTTTCTAGAGGTTTTGGGTTTTGTAGTGGAAAATGAGAGAAGCGGTTTGGAAATTATACTAGTATGCTAGACGAATTATAAGATGGAGCAAATAAGTAAATGGGTTGATGTTGCTGAGTGCCAGAGTTCTCACTGTGAAAGAAAAAACATACAAATATGAAGGGAGAGGCAAGAAGGAATCTTGTGGGGATAGATTAGAATTGGAAGTACTGGTATGAATTCATGACTACAAAAGAAAAAAAAAGTATATGGAAGAGAATGGACTTGAGTATACGGGGACGGGGAAGGGTAAGCTGGAACAAAGTAAGAGTGGCATGGACATATATACACTACCAAACGTAAGGTAGATAGCTAGTGGGAAGCAGCCGCATAGCACAGGGAGATCAGCTCGGTGCTTTGTGACCACCTGGAGGGGTGGGATAGGGAGGGAGGGAGGGAGACGCAAGAGGGAGGAGATATGGGAACATAGGTATATGTATAGCTGATTCACTTTGTTATAAAGCAGAAACACACCATTGTAAAGCAGTTATACTCTAATAAAGATGTTTAAAAAAAGTATATGTAGAGATATATTCATGCATAGGTGTGTGTATTCCTGTGCATATGCATATATATATTTGTATTTTCCCTACCTTTGACCACCTAGCAAAGGCACCCCAGGAGCAACGTACACACGTAGCACCATATCTTGGTCTTTAGAACCATCAGCACTGAAAGGAACCAGGGCCCCTGAGATAAATGGCCAATTCCAGGATTGGGACTGGGGGCAGGTACAAGATGAGTTTGAAACATCTTGAATGACAGAAAGTAAGAAAGTACCCCCCAAAATGATGGGGCATGTCACAAGTATACAGCAGCCAGCTAAAAGGGGCTTCCAAATGGCAAAATCCAAGATAATCTGAGGTGTGCTATAAGTATAAAACACACACCAGATTCCAAACGTTTAGTACTCTCCCATCAAAATACATATGTGTGGGGTGTGTGTGTAATATCTCAATAATTTTTACATTGGTTAAATGTTGAAATGATAATATTTTGGATATATCTAATTTAAAAAATATATTATGAACCTCAATTGCATTTGTTTCTTTCTACCTTTTATAACGTGGCTACTAAAAAATTTTAAATTGCATACGAGGCTCTCATTACTGAACAGTGCTGCTGTCCATTAAGAGATGTTTTTAAAACAGATCAATTTTTTTTTTTTTTTAATGAGCTAAACTATAGTGTCTAGAGCTACATTTGGGTAATAAAACGTTTTGAAAACACAGGAAGTCATTACTACAAACCAGGATGGTGGTTACAAACAGAGGGAAGGACTGGGCTATGATGGGGCTGTGGTGTAAGGAGGACCCCTGGGGTACGAAGTTTTATTGGGTTGGCCAAAAAGTTCGAACGATATTTCTGGACCCAGGTGGTGATCACAAAGGTATCTGTCTTGTGCTTAAGCTATAAATTTATTTTGTGAAGTCTTCTGTACCTGTTTTATTCTATAATAAAATTATGCAACAAAAACAGAAATAAGATATTTCACTTTAGGCTTTCTTATGTAAAAGTAGATTCTTATATGTATCTAAGAAAAGCAAAGCAGAAACGACTGACAGGTCTGGAAAAGATTAATCAACTTTTAAAAACTTCTTGAAGGTTCCTTTAAATGACCATAAAATTTAAGGTAATTTAGCTCCCACTATGTACTTTCAAAATCAAACTGATGTTATAAATCTAGCAACCTTCTCCTAAATCTTGCTTATTAAATAATTTAGACAGCACAAATTGAACATCACTGAAATTTGTGTCAAAGAAAAACAGAGCATTTTATAAAATTTAATGAAGCATGTTATCGCTTCCCAGTCTTTTAAATTAAAGCATGCTTTTTTATAATAAAACTTTTTCTTATAAATTATATGGTTTCAAATGACTGAACAGAATTTCCTCATTATGGAGAAAACTGATCTACCTTTTTTTTTTTTTTTTTTTTTGCGGTATGCGGGCCTCTCACTGTTGTGGCCTCTCCCGTTGCCGAGCACAGCCTCCGGACGCGCAGGCTCAGCGGCCATGGCTCACGGGCCCAGGCACTCTGCGGCATGTGGGATCTTCCCGGACCGGGGCATGAACCTGTGTCCCCTGCATCGGCAGGCGGACTCTCAACCACTGCGCCACCAGGGAAGCCCTGATCTACCATTTTTAACGGAGGTTAATGCTGTTGACGTCTCATCAAACATGAATAGCACATGCCTCTGCTTTTGTTTGTGTTTTTAAGAAAAAGATCCGCATTAGTATCTTGCTGACAAATTTTCTGAGAAAGAAGAAAATAAATTCCAGACTCTACTCCCAACTTCAATAATGTCTGAAAACATTGGGTAATGGTCATATTATATACCAAAGGCAAATACAGTAATGTAATTCTAACATTAGAAAGACAAAATTGGTGTTTCTCAAAAAGTCGTTGTGTAACTTTCGTGTATTTCAGAATCATCCAAGGAGCTTGTTTAAGGTAGAAATGCTCAGGTCCTACCCGAAAGCAACTAAATCAGAATCTACAGGGTGGAGTTAACATCCATAAAATTGTTCCCAAATCTCAGTGGACTGTCAAGTGCCCTTAGACAGAAAACAAAGAGGGTGTGGGGATGGACCATACGAATGCTGAGCCCTACTGCCGAACACCTCAGCGATCTGTGGCTCAGAATAAGACACAGAAGGAAAAGATGGGCAAGCAAAAGGCATTTTCTAGGTGTGGGATGCTCCTTCCAAATACGGGAGACTCAATATATACACATTCTTCAACCGATCACTTTACTGAGCACGTTTACGTATTTTGTCTCATTCCCTCAACTATTACGAAGTACAAATAAGAACAATTCCAAGCCACCTCTAAGGAGCTTCCCATCGAATAGGAGAACTGGATTTATAATGAATGTTAAGTATCCCTCCCACAGAATACATTTAAACTTCCATTTCCTGTTCTCGGATTACAATCTCCTGTCTCTTTGGCATCTTCTCAATATGCATGCTCTTTAAGAGCCCTTCCTAACCTCTTATTTCTTCCCTGTCCATCCCCTACCCCAGAATTAATTGACCACGTGTGCTTGCTCTCATCAGCACTCCCTACTGCCTTCTACGCTGGTCCAGCAAAACCCTAACCCTGGATTCATGACTTACCTGTTTCTCTAGGCAACAGGGCACTAGAGATTAACTATGACATGAGGATCTGTCCTACTTTTTTTTTTTTAATTGTGGTAAAATACACATAGAATTTACCATCTTAGTCATTTTTAAATTTACAGCTCAGTAGTGTTAATTGTGTTCCTATAGTTCTGCAACCCATCTCCAGAACTTCCTCGTCTTGCAAAACTAAAACTCTACACCCATTAAACAATTCCTCACTTCCCCCTCACCCCGCTCCCACAACCATTTCTACTTACTGCCTCTATCGGTGTGATTACTCGTATAGGTGGTCATGTGGGCATGTGTCTCTTTGTGACTGGCTTGTTTCACTTGGTCCTATTATCTTCTCGTCAGTACTTTATGGTATTCCTTCTTACAGCAGTCTCATCCCTAAATCTGATGGGTATCTTAATCCCGGTACTCTCTTTAATCTTTCTCCTATTACTTTTAAAAGGACATGCCTATATATGTCCATGCCATTCTCTCACTTTGCCGTAGAAGAGATAGCTAGTGGGAAGCAGCCGCATAGCACAGGGAGATCAGCTCGGTGCTTTGTGACCACCTGGAGGGGTGGGATAGGGAGGGTGGGAGGGAGGGAGACGCAAGAGGGAGGAGATATGGGAACATATGTATATGTATAGCTGATTCACTTTGTTATAAAGCAGAAACTAACACACCATTGTAAAGCAATTATACCCCAATAAAGATATTAAAAAAAATAAAAGGACATGCCTTTTTTTTTTTTCTGATTACAAAAGTAATCCATGTTCAAAGCAAAATACTTGGGAAAAAAAAAAATGAAAAAAGGCATTGGCTCCTGAATTCCTACTACCTAAAAAGAGTCACTATTAACATGAATGATATTACAGTCTTTATAAGGTCCTTACAGTTATCTTCTGTGTGTCTTGTTTCTGTATACATACGGATGCAGAAAAAAATTTTAACAAACTGGCATTGTGACATACATACTAGATTTTTCTTTCCTGTTTCATCAATTGTCCTATTGGTTTTTGCCCTTCTCCCGGTCCTGTTCCCCTCATGTTCTAGGTCCACTCCTGCAAAGACCATTAAACTGGGGGCTCTTCCTGCCTTTAGTCTCGTACCTCTAAACCACATGCCATATATGCCACCAGAGAGTCTTCCTAATTTTCAAATCTCATTGTCACTCCGCTTAAAACCCCTGAATAACTACTACGCAGAAATCAAAGTCTAAGACCTTCAGGGCTCCAGAGAGGGTACTGGTACCTGCTCTCTGCCCTCCTCAACAGCCTGACCCCTAACAACTACCTACTGCCTCCTTATATGCCAGTAGGGGGTACACACACCCCTCCACTCTGCAATATACTGGGATGTGCATTGCCTCCATGCCCTGGCTTTTGCTTTTTGCTGTTCCTTCTCTCTGGAATGACCGCCCCCTTTTCTCCTTCATCCAGCTCACTCCTATGCATTTTAAGAGTAACCATCGTCAACCTTCTTCACCATCGCCTTCCAGAAAGAGTTCCTTTTGCCCACTCCAGCCTACATTAGCGCCCCTCTACTGCTCACTGTAACAGCCCGGACTTTTCTCTGCTACTGGACGTACTACGTGGTTTCCTAACGACCCACT